>NC_073398.1:8247932-8620432 GCF_028641065.1 Leucoraja erinaceus
ACTGCACACAATATTCCAGGTGTGGTCTCACTAGGGCCCTATACAACTGCAGAAGGAGATCTCATAATTCTAAATCTGCAGATCAGTTACAGAGATGGGCAGAGAAATGGCAGATGGAGTTTAATTCGGGCAAGAGTGAGATATTGCACTTTGGGAGGTCAAATGTAAGAGAAAGTTTAGAGTAAATGGCAGGACTCGTAACATCAATGATCTACTGAGGGATATTGGGGTCTGATCTTAGCTCTCTGGGAGAAGCAACACAAGTAGATGTAAAGATGTAAAGAAGGGGTATGATATGATTTCCTTCATTGATCAGACTATTGAATATACATGTCAGCACTTAACTTTGGTTAAGCCACATTTAAAGCATTGTGTGTAGTTACAGGAAGGATGCGGTTACCAGGATGTTGCCTGGATTAAAGGGTATTAGCCAGAAAGAGAAGTTGGATATGTTTTGGATTGTTTTCTCTGGAGCATCGAAGACTTTGGGGAGGCCTAATAGAAGTTTGTAAAATTAAGAGCGGCAGAGATAGGATAGACTGTGAGAACCATTTTCACCGGATGAAAATGTCAAAGCCTACAGGGCATAGCTTTAAAGGTGAGAGAGGAACAGCTTAAAGGAGATATGCAAGGCAAGATTTGTTTTTACACAGAAAGTTGAAGATTCCTGGAACATGCAGCCAAGAATGCTGGTAGACAGATACAGTAATAGTACAGTTTTAAGAGGCTTTTAGATAGGCACATTAATGTTCATGCAATGGAGAGAAATTGATCATTTACAAGCAGAAGGGATTAGTTTAGTTTGGCATCATGTTTAGATGTTATGGGCTGACCTGTTCCTATGTGCAGGAAACAACTGCAGATGCTGGTTTAAATCGAAGGTAGACCTAAAATGCCGGAGGAACTCAGCAGGTCAGGCAGCATCTCTGGAGAGAAGGAATGGGTGACGTTTCGGGCCGAGACCCTTCAGACTCAGGCCTGTTCCTATGCTGTACTGCTTTATGTTCCATGTTAAAACTACTACTCAAGGTGAGGCTGGGTATCTGGTTATGCACTGAAATGAATAACGTGTCTTCCCACAGTGCAGGATATGGTGAGCTGGGAGCAATATTTACCCTGGCTCTCCAATCCAATTACATGCCAGATTTTTTTGCATAAATTGGCTTTTGCACATGGGATTAACCACAACCTTGATGCTTGCCATGGCAAATCAGCAGCCAATATAATATGGATATTTGACATTTGGAATGAGCTCTTTGAGTATAATGGTTGAACATTAGGACTTTCTGGAGGAGGTAAAATTGAAAAACAAAATGAAGTTCCTAAGTGCTTTAAAGCAGCACTTAGTGTTGTGACTAATGCCATGCAGCTGTGCTGATAAGAGTTTACCACCACCCACTGTTCCATACAATAGGGAGATGGAGGATTATTAACTGAAAACAGCATCAAGTAAAAAGGGTTGGCTGATCTAAGGTCATAGTAAGCACTGCTGAACAGATCATCAGTGAGTAACCTCTTCGTGACAGCCTTCTGTCCAGTTCAATCACTTAGATAATTAGATGTAGACAGGCAGACCAGTCATTCACCAGATTGGATTTGAACTGCTAAAACTTCCATATATTTTTTATTTTAATAACGTTTTGTAATTGATGTTGTCCAAATTCATAAAGGAATACATCAGCTAGAATAAATCACACAATGTGACGGTAATTTGGGCAATTTTATCTTTATTTATTCACATAATGCTGGCAAATAAGTGATGGTGGATCTTTTGTACACCTTCAGTCTTTCCAGTGAAACTTTGTGTAGATAGAGGAATTTTAAACCAACAATAATAAAAAATGAATGACATGTTTAACTTAAAAGGAACATGGGAGTGAAAGGATTCCTGTGATGTAAATGTTTTATTCTTCTTCTGGTAAATTACTTTGTGGGTAAAACTGCCACTTTCTGTGGCACTGGTGTGGAAAGCAGACCTCAAGATAACCTAACAAAAGCATCACTCCGGCACAAACTTGAAATTGGCCTGCAGCTCAGAAGAAACTAAAATGCAGACATTGTGACATGATCAAGCAGGTCCCCAGGAAATTGAAAGCTCTCACTAATAAATGGGAATATCTAGCATGTTAAAACTAGTGCAAACACTGTGGAGAGCCACTCAAGCCCAAAGGCATTTTGCACTCCAACCATAACCACTGTGGGAAAGTTTGCTCAACTCCCATACCACCAACTTGGTCATGTCTCCTTTTATCAGTCAAGATGCTGGATGGCCTTTAACCTGCCAATGGTACATTTAACTTCTATTCACAGAATAGAAAGGGAGGATTAAATGGAACAAGTACATTATATAACAATGGAAAACATCCTGAGATGTTTCAGTGATGGGATTCAACTGGGCAGTAGTCAGGGAAAATATGAATCGGCTCCAGAAGACAAGATCCCTGAGAATTTTGAAGAGTTTTTGAAAGTAGAGAAATAAAGCAGAATTCCCAGGCATGATGCAAAAGCATTGGGCCTATCAATCACAGCTTGATCAGCAAAGACAGTGTACGAATATTTAAAAATTAAGGGGAATGAGAGAGTGCCATGGACAAATCACGATAAAGGATGAGGATTCTCAACAGCATAGGGCGAGGGACAGGACAGCAATGGATATACAGAAGATAGACACAAAAAGCTGAAGTAACTCAGCGAGTCAGACAGCATCTCTGGAGAAAAGGGATAGGTGACGTTTCGGGTCGAGACCCTTCTTCAAGCGTTGATGAAGGAAAGCAGGTCTTAATACATTGCAAAATGAAAACAATCCAGGATGAATTGGGGTTTATGTTGCGAGTCCAACACTGGGAACATTTTAAAAAACATAATTAAATAAAAATACATAGGTCAGATATCTGAAATAGAATGTCAACAGGTCAATAGACAATAGGTGCAGGAGTAGGCCATTTGGCCCTTCGAGCCAACACCAGGTCAGGCTACATCTGTGGATGGAGGAAGGGTGATTACCTTTCTTCAGAATTTGATAAATTGTGCCTGAAGAAAACCAGGAATATATGTGGATTTGTTTGAAGGTGAGGGTCCAGTAGGTGAGCAAGTCATATTTTGCAAACAAATACAACTTGTAAAGGTAAAGATACAGAGTTCTAATCTTCGCTCAGCCATAGTTAGAATTGAAATGGAAAAGCTTGTTTTTCTAAACCATTAAGAATAAGGAATGTCACAGTGGCGCACTTGAGACCTGGATTCAAACCTGACCTCGGGTACTGTCTGTATGGATTTTGCACGTCCTCCCTGTGACCACATGGTTCCTCCGGGTGCTCCGGATTCCTCCCACATCCCAAAGGCATGCGGGTTTGTAGGTTAATTAGCCTCTGAAAATTGTCCACTAGTGTGTAGGGATGGGTGAGAAAGTGGGATAACATAGAACTAGTGTACGGGTGATTGATGTTTGGCATGGACGGTGGGCCAAAGGGCCTATTTCCACACTGATTCTTGCAATCATTCATCAATTTAAATGCACATGATCAATCTGTGGGAAACCTTCATTTTCAAGTGATCAAAGTGGCCCGTGACAAACTTGTGCTCTTCCGTCGTCAGTCACAGTGTAGCAAGATACTTAGTGGATTGTCAGAAATTAAATTTGCTGAAAACACCATTGGTAGCTGTTTCTACATCTGCTGGTCCCTGTAGATACACTTCATCCAATGCCCCTGACCAACATTTCTATAACATATATTTTAAACATTTCCCAATACCTCTGGTCTGCAGTCCATAGCAAATATGCACTGATTATAACAATGGTCCCCTTCGAGCTTATGTACAATCTGATTGAAAATTGAATATTACTTTGGAGCTTGCCAATTTTATATAATTTAAATTGACAATGATGATTATGACTTCATGGGGAGTGAGAAAGAGAACATTAATTGTACTTGTAATATAATTCTAGTAATTTAATTTGGATTTAATGTAAAAATCTATTCAATGCAGCAATCATCAGTTGTTATATTCCATAGATAGCACAAAAGAGTTATTAGGGCTGTGTATGAATTTATGTTGCTGAATATTACAAAGGACTGGAACAATCTTAACATTGCAACTCAATGCCTCCCAAATAATAAAGGAAAAATCCGCTGCCAGAGCTCGAGGCAAAATGTCTGCTGAAAGCATTTTGTACTAATGTGCAAATGCACAACACAAGTTTTATATTTTATAAATCCCACAGCACTTCATTAAGACGCACAGTTCAGGATAGGGTGCTGCCAGATAATTGAACCCTGAAAAACTTTACATTCACTAACAACGCTGCATGCCATTCATGAAAGCTTAAATACAAATTTTGGGTTACAGTCTTGACAGGTAAAAAAAAGTGCTTGGACCTTTATTATTCCCCACAGAGAGTAAACTCAGTACAGACATGAAGTTCTTCAAAACAAAACACTTTTTTTTTAGTTCGAAGTAGCATAGCTTTCATTCAATGCCCCAAGCACTGCATACATGACCAAGAAGGGGTGAATTATTTTGGATAAAAACTTTGTTCACTTATCTGACTTTATACAACTTCTTAAATAGAATAGCCAAAATCAAAGTAGCCTTTATTGTCATTCAGACCTTGTGGTCTGAACAAAATTTTGTTGCCTTGCAGTCCTACATATAGTACAAAATGACAAAAAACACACAATAAACACAAATTAACATCCACCACAGTGAGTTCACCAGGCACCTCCTCACTATGATGGAAGGCAAAAGTCTTAAGTCTTTGTCTCATCCCTTCTTATTCTCCCTCTGCGCCGAGACGATCCAGGCTTCAGATGTTGTGACCCCCCCGGGCGATGGTAAGTAATGTCAGTACCTCGGCTGAATCCGAGCTCCGCGAACGGGCCAGTTCAGCTCCGCGGCCCAGGGTGGTCGAAGCTGACGAAGCTGCGGCACCCCAGTCCAGCGGACGCAGCTGTTGTTGCGGGAGCTCCGGAGAACAGGTCCGCAACCTGTGACCTGCGAGCTCCCGACTCTGGGCTCGCGGTCGGGTTGGGTCAGGTGGCCGCTGCCGCCGGAACACTGCCCCAGCTCCGAGGCCGGGTGGCCGCTACCGCTGCCCCAGCTCCGAGGCCAGGTCGCCATTGCCGCTGCCCCAGCTCCGAGGCCAGGGTGGCTGCCCCTGCCCCAGCTCCGAGGCCGGGTGGCCGCTGCCGCAGCTCCGCTATTAGGCCTCGGTGGAGATGAGACGGGGGATACGACAAGAAAAGTCGCACCCCCCCCCCCCCAAAGGAAGAGACCACCAAAACCATGTTTCTCCCCCCCCCCCCCCCCCCCCCCACCCACACACATACATACACAACTTAATAAACCAAAGATTAACTAAAACAGGACAAAAGAACAACAAAAAAAAAGAAAAAAAAAAACAGACGGACTGCAGGCGAGCCGCAGCTGCTAAGGCAGCGCCGCCATCTTAGACCAGCATTTCCAATTCCTTCCATCGGACCTCTTCAGGCTCAGTAATTTAGGTCTCTATTTCATGACTAAACTTGAAACCCACTTGCAGGCATATCCTACCTCATTACTTCAAAGCACTCGAGAACACTGTGTAACCTATCCTAAAACACAATAAAACCGCTGAATGATTTCAAATAGCCAAGCGTCATGATGGTTAAAATACAAAAAGGAGCTAAAACTATGCTTCATAAGGAAGTGAAAAAATCTAATACTAGTTGATGATGGTCAATTAAAATGTGCCACATTTTGTTGCTTCAATTGAGAGCAAGTACTGTGACAGGAGAAGTGGAGGATGACTTTAGGTAGTTTTTGAGGTTTACGTTGGTTCGTCAATTCTGCTGAATGTTGATCAATCTTGACAACAGACTTAACTCTGGGAAAGGCCAAACAGAATCTATGCATGGAAGTGACAAGAAAAACAGTATCTCTCAAGTATTTTTTTCATATTTTGTATCAATTGCCTTCATTAGGATATCAAATTGTGTAATAGAGAAAAGATTACAAACCAGCATGGAAAATTAAATATTGCCATGGAAAGTGTATTTGCTAAAGCCAAAAGTCTGAAGAAGGGTCTCGATCCAAAAGGTCGCCCATTCTTTCTCTCCAGTGATGCTGCCTCACCCGCTGATTAACTCCAGCACCTTTGATTTAAACCAGCATCTGTAGTTCTTTCTTACACGGTACAATAATGAAGTTTCTTACTGAGGAAACATTCTCCATTGTGGGAGGCATGGTGCCACAGCGAAAGAGTGGCTGCCTTACAGTGCCAGAGACCCGGATTCGGATGTTTGTCTGTACGGAGTTTACACATTCTCCCCGTGATCTGCATGGGTTTTCTCCGGGATCTCCGGTTTCCTCCCACAATCCAAAGATGTACAAGTTTGTAAACTAATTGGCTTGATAATAATTGTAAATTATAATTGTAAATTGTCCCTAGTGTGTGTAGGATAGTGTTAGTGTGCTGGTTGGTATGGACTCGGTGGGCCAAAGGGCCTGTTTTTACGCTGTATCTCTAAACTAAACCGACTAAAAACTATACCAAAAAAACCCAAAAAAGGGAAGTTGACCTAAATAGGTTCAATTGAGAATGAAAGGAAGAGTCATTTGCAAACAACTTTCAAATTGCGGCCCAGTGGCTGAAGTAACTGAACACGATTTGAAACTAGAGTTGGCCAAATGTTGGAAATAATTCAAAATATGTAGGATATCAAATAATAGTCACTACATGAACACCAAAAGATAAGCATTTCTATTTCACATTCAATTCTTCTTGATTCGTGCATTGAGAACTACATGAGAAAAGGAAATCAGACAAGTAGTCATCCTTCAATAAATAAAATCAATCAGAACATTTTTGGTCTAATTTTATACGTCACATCCAGCACAAATTTGTACAAAGCAAACAAATATCCTTTTAAATTGATATTATACAGAATAATTAAAGCTTTGCCCCAAAAAATTGGGAAAACATGGAAATTACAGTAATAGCTTCAAGAAAATCTCTTCAAACAAAATACACATCCACAAAGAGAATTTCTTAATACAAAAGGGGAATTAAGTTTTATGTAATGCTCACACACTCTCAGAATTCTGAAAAGCCTGCAAAAACACCTTTGTGCATATGTGGGAGCAAAGTACAGTCAGCATGAGTCAGTGTCAGAATTATGTAGGAGTCACTGTCAAAAAATATTCCAACCACACAGCCACTCACCTTGTTTTTACTTCATTTCCCAGATTTTTATCGTTGCCAGTTTGGTTCAATTAATTTCAGGAAAACAAAAGTTTTTTTAAAACTGTAGAACCAACAATGGAATGACAGTGATAAGAATGAAAAATGCAAACTTCATGCGTAGGACGGGACTGCAGATGTTGGTTGACACAAAATGCTGGAGCAACTGAGAGGGACCGGCAGCATCTCTGGAGAGAAGGAATGGGTTCCGTTTCGGGTCTGAAGAAGGGTCTCGACCCGAAACGTCACCCATTCCTTCTCTCCAGAGATGCTGCCTTTCCCGCTGAGTTACTCGAGCATTTTGTGTCTATCTTCAATGCAAAGTTCAGTATCACTAAACAAGTTCTCTGATGTTTCACCAGTACTGGATCTGAGAATTCTCTGTGGACTATTTGAAGTTTCCATGGATAGACCACATGCTGCCTTGAAGAATAGGTGGATCACATCAGCGAAGCAAAAGTGCAAATATCATAATTTGGATTAGTTGGGACAAAATCCTGATACATTGCTGCATGGAAGTATAATCAATACTGTACGATCATCAGCGATTGGCCACACCTGCTAATCTTATGATGGAAAGTCATTTATAAATCAATGGAAGATGATACGAGCCCGAGGGCATGCAGTGATATTCTTGGGTGGGATTTTATAAAGGGATGTTTCTTTTCTAGTGGAATAACTCACTTTGGGTTTCATAAAAAGAAATTGCAGAACTGCATATAAAAGGAAACTTGTATCTGCATTTCCTCAATTCAAGCACATAAATCCAATAACATCAATCAATGCCCATAGGAAAGGAAAATAACTTTGAATAGTTTGGGTGTCAGGGGTTATGGGGAGAAGGCAGGAGAATGGGTTAGGAGAGAAAGATCAGCCATGAATAAATGGCAGAGTAGACTTGATGCACCAAAAAGCCTAATTTTGCTCCTATCAGTTATGAACTTATAACAAGACCGGCTGCTCAAGATTTCCAATGATAAATGCCATACCTTCCATCAGAAGGTCAGATGAAAGGATGTTTGCTGGTGATTGCACAATGTTGGGAAACGCAGTAAGCTCGTGAAGATTTTTCAACATGTTGAAAAATGTCCACGAGTGCCCCGAGTACCTACGAGTGGCCATTACCGTAAATCGACGAGTTTGAATCAGGGGAAACTCGGGAGAACTCTTGAATTAGCTCGTACAGTGGGACAGCCTCTTAACTCTTCTGCAAATGAAACAGTCGAAGTCTGAATGTACAGCTGGGCCTAGATACTGCTCTGAGATACAAGGTTTGGTTGGCGAAAATGGGACGTGGAAGAGATGGTGTGGCAGATATTGTCTATTTATACGAGATGAATTTATGTGAGTTCCAGCTGGAATAACATGATGTCAATGGATACAACACGTAAAAAAGTGAACTTACAAAAACTAAAAACTAAAATTGACCGTAACTTTCACCCAGACTATCTGCCTGCAGAGCTGTAGATTCAGTCATCTTCCAATGATTCATCAATGACCTTCCATCATAAGGTCAGCAGCTGTGGTTCCTCCCTGATAATTGGCCAATGTTAATTATATTTGCAACTCTGCAGAAAATGAACTGACAAATTAAGCTGCCTAGGTCTTGCTCTCCGTGTAGCAAGACCAAGACAAGTCAGGCTTGGGATGATAAGTGGCACTCTAAATTCGGACCGTTAAAGACCAACTCCAACAAGGGGGAATCCAATTATCTACCCTTGACATTCAATGGCACTAGTTGCTGAGTGCCCATTATTAACAAATTCAGAAACTAAACTGGTCCAACCACATAAATATTTTGGTTGCAATATTTTGGTTGAGTGCTTCATCCTTTAACACTTTAAATTCTATTCACCATCCACACCATCCAAAATGGAGCCCGACCAAAAACCTTGAGTAAGCATTAATCAAGATAACCACAAGCGTGCAAAAGAGAACCTTTTTTTTGATTTCATTGATATTTTTTTTTCTGAAATAATCAGAATGGATTCCATTGAAACAAATGAAAAAAAAACTCATAGAATTTTCTAACCACCCGCTCCTCAGTTAAAACATGTTATAGTTTTAAAGAATTTATCTCATTGCCGGCATCACTGTTGGCACGTTATTTCCTTGCGAAGAGAAAAATGCTTTCGAAGATTACATTGATAAGTTAATATCCCTTTTCAATCTGAATTTCAAGGCTGCAATACCCTGGACACATAAATATGTATTTCTTTAATGCCTCTTTTAGTATGGCTTAATGGTTTAACAAAACAAAAATCTATCTAAAGAGGCATTTGATGCTGGCACAAAATATAATATTTTGGGGAAAAAAACCCAGGGGTAAAATATTCCCATAAATAGTGAATTGCATGTCAGGTTTATAAGTTGCTGAATAAAATGCTACTGCTATTTTAAAAATCCTCCACCCTGAAACTCAAATTGCCTACGTATCTGATAATTTACTAGCCAACCTTACTTCTAATTTGCTTCTGTTTTCCATGCCTGGTGGAAGCTCGTACCAGTCCATGGAGCAGCTCACAATCATCATCAAATCACAGAGGCATATAATCTGTCACCAGTGATCAGAACAAGCACTGCCAAATATAGAATTAAACAGTTTCTCTATCTAGCAACAAAAGACGTAACATTATATGTTAGACTGCACAACGTTTAGTATATGTGTTTGCTTTTTACAAATTTCAAGAATATTTATTTTATTTGCAGTTTAAAGCCAATTAGTATTTTACTGCTTTAACTTTAAAGACTTCGATCTCTAAATTAAATGTTTACATTGCACTGAAATAAAGCAAAATCACCTTTGTAATTAGGAAATTTTTAGCAAACTTTGCGGAAAAAATGCTACACAATCACAGCATGTAACTCAAATAAGGCATTGTTTTTCCCCATCATAATCATACTTACATTGTATTAACCAATTGCTTTGGTATGCCACAGTTCCAACAACTAAACCGGCAAATAAAAACGGAAACACAGCACAAAGTCAGACTTTGGTCTTCAAGGTAATTCAATCCTTTCGCTGAACTCCCGACATCTGTCAAGATGCAGCATTTGCTAAGTTCTGAAATGGATCCCGCTTCTTTGAAGAGGCTCCCCAGTGAGCACTCTATTGCCCAAAGAGAGAGAAATAAAGCATCACAGCTGTCACGCCGCTTGCAGGAACTGAAACTCGACACTACTCATGATGTCACTTCAACGCTACATTATGTGGAACAGCTTTGTTTCATAGCATGCAAACATATAATTCATTTACTAGATACATGAACTATCAAATGATCAAATGTTTAAAAAAAAATCGACACTGGCCTGTGCATTTAAGAGAAATTACATTAATTTGTTCTCAACACAGCACAATCTACAAACCTTTACAGTTGTGTGGACAGAACAGATTTGCAGGCCAATCACCACTAATTCTGCAATAATGGACACCAAATATTTTTTGTAAACATTTGCATTATTTTCTCCACAGGACTATGAATCATTGGTAGTTCTGACCTGTCATATTAGAAGCAAGGCAGAATGAAAAGCAGCAACTCCATTTTCATCCAGCTTCCATCTCTGAATTTGAATACAGACAATCTTCCAAAGTACTACCACTAAGTGGAGCACCCAATCCTTGGGAACAAACCACAATACCGTTTCACCCTCGACTCTAACATGGAATGTAATTTGCTATTTTTTGTAACTATACTTCTGATTATACAGTATTTTGTACAGATTTCAGCTGTTAATTTTGAAAGTGTTAACAATGTCTTATGTATTGCCTTATGAACTGCACAAACTTAGTTCTTTTTTTAAAAGCAGTGAAAGTAATGTGATGGTTGAATTTTTAATATTTGCATTTATCCATTATTCTCTACGAAAGTCAAATTTGTACCAGACAATGCCTTTCAAAGGTGCATAATAGTTGTAAATTATGTAAGCTTATTCATTAACATAATTCATATTTTACAATTGAACTGAGCTTTTGGAAATGTGCAGTGCAGCAATCTCAAGACAAACTCGGCATTAATGATGACAGAAGGTTTTATAAAGGGTTGAAAGGTTGAATTTTTTTTCTGGGAAAAAGTCGTACTAATCTCAGAATACAATATTTCTTATTAACTCTTCCTAACTTTAGATAGAGTCCTTTTCAAAACAAAAGAGTAAATAATAGTATATAATTCCCTGCCCAAAATAAAAGTGTCCACCGCTGTGTAAGTACAAACCTATCTATTGTAGACACTTCATCCCGACCCACTGAAAAAAAATACAATGACTCGGTCAAGCATCCATTTACGTTAATTCTGCACTAATCCCATTTGTATTCCCCACACATTCCCATTAATTCCCTCCAGATTCTGGCACTCACCTACATACTGGGGGCAATTAACCTTCTAACCTGTACTTCTTTGGAAAGAAACTAGAGCACCCGGAGGAAGTACACACAATGGAAGAGAAAACATGTAAAATTAACAAAGGCAACACCGTAGGTCAGGACTGAACCCAGCCCTTCAGAGTCTCAGAATCATATAGCATGGAAACAAGCCGCTCCGTCCAACTCGCCCATGCTGACCAAGATGCCCCAATCATGTTATCCCATTTGTCAACGCCTGGCCGACACCCCTCCTGTTGTAAATGTTGTAATTATACCTGCCTCAACTATTTCCTCCGGCATACTCACCACCATCTGTGTGGAAAAGTTGCCCCTCGGATCGGGGGCGAGAGGATGGACAGTGAGAAAAGAGTGGTAATATTAGGAATAATGGAATATGGAATTCTGCAATAATTAAAATAGTCCAACCAAATAAATTAGCACCTTTTCCTCAGCAATGTCTAGTAAATGGAATGAGTATTGGCTCTAAATAAGCCTACGCACGTGATCTGACAAAATTCCACTAAATTTGATTAAACTTAATAAATAAACAGATCACAGGGCCTAAGCAAAGCAGCTGCAATTACAGGAATGAATGAAGGGTAACCTTTGAGAATCTTGTATCATACACACAAAATTGTGGCCTGTTCATTGGAGCTGACTGATTGAAATTTGTGCTTCAATGTTGGAGATGTTGGCCTGGGAGAGGAGCCTGATACTGGGACGTGCACCTTGCAAGAGGATTTGGACAATTTTGGCAAGGTAGAGCGAGTGGCATCTCTCCAGTGCTTTGAGCTGCCTGCTGTAGGTAGTCCATATCTGAAAGGCATATGGGAGGCAAGAGGATCAGAGCTGGCCATTAAACCATAAGCCTTGAGGTGGATTAGTGGTCGATCTTCAAACACACTTTTCCCCACATAGCCAACAGTTGAGGTGATAGTGAATTTAATCATTTATGCCTATCTTTAATGTAAGCTGTTTCCTGATATATGGGAAACAGTCTATACTACTGTAGAACAAAAGTAGTTTGGTGGAAGTAGATGTTAAGTTTAAGGGCATGTCCCACTGTAAGAGGTAATTCAAGGGCTCTTGAAATGAAACTCGTGGTAAGTACGTAGAATGTACGTAGCGGCTACGTCGGAGCTCGTAGATGTCTCGTAGCGGCTCATAATGCTAATGGCAGGTACTCGGGAAAACGCAGTAACGTGAAGTTTTTTTCAGTACTGTGAAAAATGTCCACGCATAGTACCCACGAACGGCTAAAATTCTCCGAGTTCGAATCAGGGTAACATGGGAGAAACTCTTGAATAACTGTACAGTGGGACAGGCCCATTAGTAGATGCGTTTACCTGATTCAATAGATAAAGACCAGGCATAATGTAGGGTGCCCTGTCATGAAATGCGTTTACCTTAATTCTGGAAGAAGGCAATGTAGGGTGCCCTGTAAATTAGCTCTACTCCAGCGAAGGTTTCCAAGAGGCGAGGTGCAGCAAGAAAGATTGAGGAAAGGGCTCTAGAGACAATAAGAGTCTTAATTTGCACTAATACAAAATGAGATTGTGTCTGTTGTCAACCTACCAATTAAGATCACAGCTTGCATATCATCATGAAATAGATGTAAGATGGATACATATTTATGGTGGCACCAAATTTGAAAAGAATGTGCCCTAATCCCTCAAAGTAATAGAGAAGTCAAATGCTGCTCCCTGCATATCTCAAGTGGCTGCACAGTGAAGATTGTGCTCGTTATGCCTCCTGATGGACAGAATTCACAATGCAATTCAGGGAGCAGCTCGTTTGGTCACTGGAAGGAGACAGTTGACATTGTCACGTGGCAGACAACAGCAAGATCGTTCCTCCTGTTATCACAACAGATCCAACATTGGGAAATGAGGATGTTATGTAGGACAGCAATGTTGTCAATATAATTAAATCTAAATTCTCAAAATTTGTATTTAAATGCAGCACAATTTGAGAAGCAGGTAAGTCAAATGAGACATCATGAGTTTCCTCTGCACTCCAGATGAAAAACCAGGTGACAGAGAAACTTTGAGTTGGAGGTTGTGATTGTAATGGGACGTTTGCAGACGCAATTTCCACCGTAAAAATCAGCATAGGAGTTAAGAGTCAAAATAAATGTTGTAGACAGCAACAGCACATTGGTGGGATAATTATTTTTTTTTAGAACTGTAATTATGAGGATGAGAAACAAAAACATAAGTTGATCAATTAGTTACTGGATGCTGTTTGGGCTTTCAAAAAGATCATGGCTGATTATTGGGCCAGTCCGCTTAGTTATTGTTGCATTATTCCACTGACCACCCTTGTTCCCTGGTTAGATCATGTTATCACATTGAACAACCACTTATTTGACCACTCGGTTCCTTGAAGGAAATTTGCATTAATTTAAAAAAATATTTAAATAATTTATTACAATTGTATTAAGAGCACAACTACTTTGTTCTGGCAATCCCACCTTCCCAATCATCATTATAGTTGAAAACATCAACGAGTACAGTGCCTTACGATGCTATGTACGACAGTGATCGCAACTTCTGCTGAAATGTGGATGGCCGTTGGCTCGCTAGGAGCTCATCTGCCCTTTGACAGGTCTTGTTTTATGTCCTGCTGGGGGTCCACAGCCAGGTGGGGGAGACGGTTTAGTCGCCGACTATCCGACCAAGGCGCAGGTAGCACGGGATTACATGGTACCCGTGGCGGTAGGAATCAGTTCTTTCAAAATATCTTCATTTTCCTCAATCATGGATTCTTGCCCTCTGCCCTCATTCTTCCAAGAGCCTGGACGGAATGTCCACATTTGCAGTTTTCACATTCAATGGATCATCCTCAATTCCGAACACCGGCCACATCTTGCCTTCTCCTCCCTACTCGGAATCCTGCAGGATTCCTCAGATATTGTGGTTTACTCTTCTATCTCCACAAGTAACCACACCCTACCCCAAACATCAAGACACAAGAGACTACAGATGCTCGAAATTTGAGCATCCAACTCTTTCAGCCCAGTTGGAGATGTCCACTAACCATGTCCCTCCACAGATGTTGCTCAACTCAGAGATTCTTCAATATATTTAATCTACCATCTCATATCACCTTTCTGTGCAACAGCAGAAGATGAAATATCTGGCAAAACTAAACAGCTGGTAACTAGACAGTCATACAGCACCAAAACTGTACATTCACCCCGTGATCTCATCAGGTGCCTATCCTTACTAATTCCATTATCCTGCACTGGGTTAATTGTTTTCCATGCCATGGCATTTCTGAAGAAGAGTCTCGACCCGAAATGTCACCCATTCCTTCTCTCCAGAGACGCTGCCAGTCCTGCTGAGTTACTCTTTTTGTGTCTTTCCATGGCATTTCAATTGCCCATCTAAATACTTGTATATTGAGAGAGTACTTGACTCCTTCGTATTTTCGGGAAGTATATTCTCTCTCTAAACCTCATGCCCATTAATTTAAATATATGCTCTTTGGTTACAGACTCTTTTGTTAAGGAATAAGACCTCTTATGGGTAACAAAAATCTTCCTCAAATCCCATTTAAAACATCAAGCCCCAACTGTAAATCTGTGCCCCCTAGCTATGGACAACTCTGCTACGGGAAAATCTTTCTCACTATCTAAATTATCAGTAACCTTCTAAATTTTCACATTTAAATCAGGTCATCCTTAGAAAAGAGAACACTGAATGAACGCAACAAGTCACACTGCATCTTTGTAGGCAAAATGAATATGCTGATGTTTCATAGCTTCATGGTGAATCACCTCTGCACCACTCCACTGCAAATCTAACATTCAGGCCTACACACAGTATTCTTGCTGTGACTAATGTTAGGTCTCGTATATATGAATCATATACCTGTACAGTATAATGCTAATGCTCTTATCATCATTGATGTGCAGAGGGATCTTGGAGTCACTAAACTAATAAAAAGAAAACAATTCTCTTGCACTTTTTCCCACCTATTTTTTTCAATTGATTTTTTCCCCATCAGATGGCTTCTCTCCCATTCTGTGTTCGGCTTCTGAAGTTAGAAAAAAAAAGTCTCTAGAAAAAAAAACTGTAATTCCAGCATTGTCAATTGTTTGGGCCACAGCTTTATTTAGATCTGGAGCCTTAGCCTTACCTACCTTAAAACAACATGGAGCAGTGATCCTAATGTCATACTTTCGGCGCTGAGCAGGTTCATGGTGAGCAATTAAGCATTGTCTCGATCATTTAGAAGAATTCACACTTGATTAATACAAGAATGAATGTTCCACATTGTCCACAGCCAACATTTTAGGTGTCCCCAAGTTTGGTATGCAAGAAAGTTACCCATGGTTTAAGCACTTCTACTGCGATGTCAGCGATAACTGATTTAGGAACAGCCATTCCTGAAATCATGTGATATGAATCAGATTGGATAAACGTTAGTTTATGATGGTGGAATTTCAGGATAAGACCAAAGCAGGTCACTTCCTCTCCATTTTTGACTACACTTATGTCCTGGGATCTACCATTTGAGAATGGCAGCAGTTATTTGAGTCTCATCCTATCTTTATTTTATTTTAAATCATTCACCACAATTTACAACTGTATACGGCAGGATAGTGAAGCTTTAATCTGATTTGCTGCGTGCAGATTCAGAGGATACAATGAAGGGAATCTTGTTGCAGCTTCACCAGGTTGGCACCTCATTGTTTTAGGCACTTTTCCTGGCTTGCTCATCTACCATCTCTATGTCATCTACCACAATGCTGGTGTCACACATCAATATACACGGTGACCTCAGTCATTATATCACCAACCTCATTTCTCGTCCGAAGTAGTCTCATGAGTAGTGTTCTTATCCCTTTAGGGATACAGATTCAAACTGTATATTATATTACATTCCATTTGATCACCACCCACTTACCCATCAACTAAGATGTCCAATTACCTGTGGACGCATTACCACCTTTTCTAAAATCTGGAATCTCAGTAGCCACCTTGGAATTCTGCTTTTAAATATAATACAGAAACCAATTACATGATGACTGACATCAGATAAAAATTACACACTATTATGCTCCTAACTAAATATAACCCTTGATGAATTATTAAAGATAATATGGCCTTCCGCAGAGTTATTTCTGAGATATTGCCTGACCTGAACACACCCAAAAGTTTTACCTTCTTTCAGATAGGAGTCAAAATACGTATTCCCATTTATATAAAAAGTTCATTTACCCAGCATATTTCCCCAATATTTGCATTGATGCATTTTAATCACAAAAGTAGTCTGTAAAATGTGCCATAAATACGGCAATGAAGGGGGAAAACTAGAGCACGCAACCATAAGTTCGGAAACGTAGGAGGATTCGTAATGAGGAACCACCAAATGGCAAGAGCAGTAATACAAATCTTCGGAAGACACAAATGCTGGAGTTACTCAGCGGGTCAGGCAGCATCCCTGGAGAACATGTATAGGTGATGCTTCGGGACGTGACGCATCGGGTGGGGACCCTTCTTCAAACTCAAGGGGGTCTCAAGAACGGTCCTGAACCAAAACGTCATCCATGTTTTCCAAGGATGCTGCTTAACTCTCTGTGCTCCTCATGTATTTTGTGTCTTTACTTGGTAAACCAGCATCTGCAATTTCTTGTTTCTACTAATCTATTGGTACTATCTTCACTGAAAAGGGCAAGTTATTTTCCATAAACAGCAATAAACCAGGAATCTAATCAAGGTGAGGAGCCAAAGGAAATAATAATTTGTAAGAAAATTGTCCTTGAGAAACTAATGGCACAGACGGCCTATAAACCGCAGAGCCTGATAATTTGCCTCCAAGAGCGGCGAAGAAGGTAGCTGTGGAAATAGTGGACACATCGATTTGCATTTCTGCACTATTCAAAGGAGCATGCAACAGTTCCCACACATTGGAGGATGGCAAATTAACCACATTATTTAAAGGCGAAGGGAGAGAGATAAAAGGAAGTCCAACATCAGTAGTGAGGAAAATGCTGCAGGCATTTTATAAAGGATGAGATAATTAGATACTTGGTAAACATCCATGTGATAAGCCAATAGTAAAATGTATTTTTGAAAGTGGTCATTGACAAACACTGGAGTTCATTGAGGATATGAATGGTCGAACAGATAAGGGATAACATGGGAATGTGGTGCACTTGGACTTTCAGAAAGCTTTTGATAAAGTCTTAATAAAAAGTAGTCTGGAAAATAAAACCACGTGGTATTGGCATTGACTGAAAACTGGTTGACAGAGAGTAAACAAAAATTAGGTTTTTTTTTGGTGTCAAGTATTATTAATCTGCTACTGCAGGGATCAGTGCATGGCTTCAGCTATTCTGAATATACCTCAATGATCTGGGTGAGATAACAAAATGTAATACCTAGAATATAGTCTGAAGAAGGATCTCAACCCGAACATCACCCATTCCTTCTATCCAGAGATGTTGCCTGTCCCGCTGAATTACTCCAGCATTTTGCGTCTATCTTCGGTGTAAACCAGCATCTGCAGTTCCTCCCTACATATGTAATATCTAGAAGTGTGCTGAAGACATTAAACTGGGTGGGATTGTGAATTATGCAAAGGAAGGAATAAGGCTTCAAAGCAACTATGAACAAATGGGCAGAAATAGGGCCGATAGATAAATATAACTATGTATTCTGGAAAAACAAAAACAGAAAGGAGATGTGATTTAAATTGTGGCAGTATTTTAAATTGGAAATGTTCTTGTACAAAGTTATCTAGGTATTCTTGCAAACCAGTCACTTGAAGCCAACATGCAAGTTCAGCAGTAGTTAAGAAAGCAATTGGTATGCTGGTCTTCGTTGAAGGAGGATTTAAATAGATGTCTTGCTACAATTATACTGAGCAGCTATATGGCCACAGCAGGAGTATCATGTGCAATTTTGGTCTCCCTACCCAAGAAAGGATTATGTGCCATAGAGGGAGTGTAGTGAAGGTCAACAAGACTGATTTTCTAGTGAAGGCACTGCCATATCAGAGAATTTAGGTCGACTAGGTTTGTTTTCACTTAAGTTTTGAAGAATAAGAAAGGATCTAATTTAAATGTACAAAATCCTGACAAGGCTAGGCAGACCGCAAGTGAGGAAAATGATTCCCCTGACTTGCCAATTTAGAAGCAACGGTCATAATCTCAGGATATGGGATAATACATTTAATGTAATGCATTACATACTGGACGGCACAGCGGTAGAGTTGCTGCCTTACAGCGCTTGCAGAGCCGGAGACGGGTGCTGTCTGTACGGAATTTGTTCGGTTCTCCCCATGATCTTGAGGGTTTTCTCCGAGATCCTCACTTTCCTCCCACACTCCAAAGACATACAGGCTTGTAGGTTAATTGGCTTGGTATAAATGTAAATTGTCCCTAGTGTGTGCAGGATAGTGTTAATGTGCGATGGTCGCTGGTCAGAGCGGACTCGGTCAGCCGAAAGGCCTGTTTCTCTGCTGTATCTCTAAACTAAACAAAAAATAATAATTTATGACTAAGATGAGGATAAATTTATTTGCAAAGAAGGCTCTCATGGGAGAGCTATAGGGACAAGCCAGTAAATAAATTTAAGGGGCGAGGGGAGGGATTTCAAAACTAGTGGTAAGGATATGGCACGATAGAGGATCAGCCATGATTGTCCTGAAGAGAAAAGCAGTTTGAAGGGCAAAGCCAGTTCAAAGGTCGAAACGTTCGAAGTGCCAAATGGCCTATTCATATTTTTCAATGTTTCTATTATTTCACCAAATGGAAGTACAATTATTATAATCATCATAAATATAACTGCTTAACATAATCGCTGTATGAAAATTACACAATGACAGGCTATAATTATGAACAAAATTTATAATGTGGTTCTTTTGAAATTGAGTTCTTACTACTGATGGTGCCAGCGAATACATTATGTCATGGAAAACCACTAGCAAACGTAATAAATTAAAAAAATTGTTGACAATCATTTAGAACTGCTCATCAGTTTCAATAATATGTCAGAATTTTATGAGATGAATTTGTTTAGTTGATTTGTATCAGGTTGATGAAAATTTCCGGCTGAAGATTTAATTTTACTCGGTTATATTAGCTTTTCTCAATCATGATTTCATTCTCGATTTTTCCAACACCCGCATTGCCAGCTTTCGCAACTTCACAGCTTTGTCGCCCAAATTACACCCTGGACTAATTCCTATTCAACTATCACTCTTCTTTTCAATGGTCTGGTCCCCAATGAGCATTAGGATCAGTTAACCTTTATTTGCAAATCCTCCCAGATTCTTCTTCACTCTAAGTCTTCACAAAGCACGCTCTGATACATCACGGTGCATCATGCACGGTTGCACAGCGGTAGAGTTGCTGCCTTACAGTGCTTGCAGCGCCGGAGACCCGGGTTCGATCCCGACGACGGGTGCTGACTGTACAGAGTTTGTACGTTCTTCCCGTGGGCTTTCTCCAAGATCTTCAGTTTCCTCCAACACTCTAAAGATGTACAGGTTTGTAGGTTAATTGGCTGGTATAAGTGTGAAATGTGTTCTTAGTGTGTGTTGGGTGGTGTTAATGTAGGGGGGTGGTCGGTGCGGACTCGGTGGGCCGAAGGGCCTGTTTTCGCGCTGTATCTCTAAACTAAACATCACATTCTTCCATCCCCTGTGCCAATCATTGCCTGTGTTTACGTATGAGAATCTTCACCAGTACAACTGTGTGTTGCACTAGAGCCTTTTATCTTGATCTATCATATCCATGAACATTGTTCAGTCACCCTTAGCCTTATCCAAAGAAAGATGGTGTTTATATTGCCCATTTTGCAGTTACAGCCAACAAACCACAACATCATTCAGGATAAAACAGGCCCACTCATTTTTTATAGAAAATAAACACTAAAGAATAAACATGAAATAAAATTACAAAGAGACACAAGGCAAATGCTGGAATCTTGAGTTAAACACAAAGTGGTGAAGAAACTGTTTGCAAGTCGAGCAGCATTTGTGGAGGGAATGGGCAGGTGATATTGTTTAGGGTCTTCATATCCAATGATTTAAATCAAATTACAAAACTGCATCAGGACTTTTTTTTTAAACAAGTGAATTAATTATAAAATATAATGAATTCAAATTACTGATAAACTATTACTATGAAAAATGGAAACTGTAACGTGTTCAGTTTTCGTTGAAGCTGAAGCATTTGGATAGAGTGTCAAACAATAAGGGAAAAGTCAGGACACTCACTTAATTATACCAATTTGGTAAAAGACGAGGTTACAGTTAAGTCAATATGAAGAACATTTTCTCATTCACCAGGCAATCACACAGAGGAGTTAAAGCCAACGTCTAGGTCACGCTTGTGTGCAAATCCTGGATTCAGGAGAATTCAATTCAAGTCTAACATCAATGTATAAATACATTTTAATGTTTAGAGTTATCTGCTAGAGGGCTCTTGACGCAGTTTTTTTTCTCGTCCTGCGAATATAGCACATCATTGTTAAACTGCAGCTGAGAAAATTAGGACGATATAAAGCACTGCCCTTCCTATTCTCATGACCCGTTCAAAGTTCAGGAATTATTATGCTTCTGCTTCCACCAGTGCGGTCAGCCCACACATTAAAGGAAATAGTAAAGAAGAGGAAGTGTTTGGTCACTCACAGAGGGAAGGAAGCAAAAGGAGAAGAGTGGTCCAGGGGCTTTTAATCACTCCTGAAATTGTACAATTCATAGCACATGAGGAGAGGGTGACAAAAAGCTGCAGGATCATGGAGACACACTCTACCACATAGAAGTGACAAAATCCATAAGAAACAGGCACATGAAGGCAATGAAAGATTCTGCTACCAGAGGAACAAGCATGCTGATGGGAGCTAACAATGAAAATCCAACTGGAAATTAGAAATGGGAACCGATATAAAACCATGTGAAAAGTAGAAGCTAACTTTTGTGGTTTAAGCAAGAAACTGGAGTTGGTAAAATGGATATCCCGCTGAGGAAATTTCAGGCCTTAGAGTACATTGAATAAGATATCCAAATCCAAATGCCTTTGACGGTCTACAGATCAAAAGGAGATCTAATCTAAGCAAACAAAGGGTATAGATTGTGGTGAACCAAGAAAGCTATTTCACTCTGCATAATCAAAAGGGGAAGAATTAAAACCACAAACCATGTACATGGTTCAAGAAAATTCATACTTCTCTTTCTTAATTTTCATCTCAATTCACAACACTATGCAATTGAAAAATGGTCTATCATCAATAGAATTAAGTCAAATTTACAAAGCAATTAATATCTCTTGTCATTCTTTAAAAAAATCAAATTTGGCAAATATACCGACATGTGTAACATTGCACAATAGTTCAAAACAAAGACACGCAACAAATACAGGTGGATAGAAAAGAGTTGGTCTTGGAGCAGCTCCTCATCATGCTGCATGCCAGTAACATCAAGGACTTTGATCCTCGGCCAGCTATCAGCTTGTGGCCTGCAGGAGGGATGAGGGCAAGGAGGCCAGACACGGGAGAAGACCCAGCTGCAGCTTCTGCCTCGGGACCTCACCCTGACAGTGACAAGTCTGATGAGGAGGATACTCTGCTCGAGAGTGACTCGGATGACAATTAAAGTGACTTTTAGATGTATTTGAACAGCTCTGTCTTTACTATGCTTTTCAGGAGATGGTTTAAATATCAAGCAGAAAAGTTACACATTCTCACAAATATAATGTTTCCCTTCATTTAAAGTTGATATCCCCCCCCATTCCCCCCCCCCCACAAAAAAAACCCCCACTTCAGCCATTTTTATTGCCCACAGAGTAAAATAAGTATTATGTACATTCCAAAGTATGGTGTCGGTCTGGTCATACAGTAACAAGTATGTTACAAGCAAAATAAAATCAAAGTACACTTCCATTCTCTTTATTTCTTATAAATTACAAAACCCTAGAGCAGAAGGGATATATTATGTATCTATTTTTCCCCTCTTGATGTTGTTACTGTGGCTACCTTCAAAGGTGTCAAACAGATCGATTCAATTCTTTATCATCTTACCTTGCCGTAACTGGGCACAACAGAGATTGATGATTGAAGATTCAAGAGGAATAGACCTGTGCTATGGCCATGTCAGGATAATTCTCGGTCCTTCACAGAAAACATGCTTGCATCAATCTGTAGTGTACATGGTTAAGCATATATGTTACCATGCTCCAGGACAGGGGTGGGGAACCTTTTCATGTTGGAATGCCGCATTAAGTTAGCTGTAATCTAATAAGGCCGCATCCAAGAAACTTCAATTAGATATACTTCAAAATGGACATTATTTTGTTAAAATAGCCCTCATGACACTAATGTTTTAATTGTGGCTGTCAGTCGGGGAGGAATATTTAGTTGAATCTTCTTTTACTCTTTGGTATTTTAAGTACGTTCATTTTAAGATTAAAATAAAAATAATAAAAGACGAACAAAAACATATCAATAAAAAGAAAAGGATTTGTTCTACAAAATTTGGATTAATTCAAAAGGCCGCACTTAATGGCCTAGAAGGCCGCAGGTTCCCCAACCCTGGTCCAGGATTTATTGAAGCAGGTTGATCATACGCTGAATAATCCAACCACATTTTTGTTTGTGAGTGGAAAGAAATAATAGAAATTGCAATTTTAAAAAGAGTTGAGATACTGTATTATAATTTTGCTGCATGTCATTGTGGGATATATCATGTCTTGATTGGTGAATAGGTTTAGTTTGTGACTTATTTGAAACTGAAATAATATGTGAATGCTTCATTGAGCATATTTCCGACTGGTAACTACGCACTTCGTCCGAGCACATTATCGCACGCGTCATATAAGCCGTCTTAAATGACCACCTAAACTATCAATTGGCAACCTAAAAAGCTGCCTAGGTTGCCCGTCTGGCAACAGCGAAAAAAGGTTAAGTGAGAGCCCTGAAGGGGCATTATAGTTCAAGGTGGGATGGAGTGCATCTTGGAGAGGAACCACCAGTAGAGGTGTTGACTTTCAAGCCATTAACTAGCTATTACAATAAATGAGAGGATACAATTTTTTTTTTAAGAGGTCAATATGTGCCGTGTAAGATAATAAGCTACAAATGGTCCATATACTGGAAAACAAATCAAGCCAACTAGTATTTTTGCTTTCAGCAGGGTCCCTATAGTTAAAGTTCCGATCAATTAAAATAATTACTGTTAGTTGACTAACTTTGCAGATGGGAATGTCCTTGTGGAAATCAAATTATTAATAATCAGCTCCCACCATCTGTACGTACACATTGTGGCAGATATAAAACAATACAGGATATTCAACTAAAAAACAGCAAGCGCAAAGTGGTGAAAAAGACGGAAAGTTAAGCAGCATCTGGAGAAGTGGAAAAACAGGTAAATTGTTCAGGCTGACAACATTTCATCTTTCATGACTTTTCAAAGCTGGAAGATATCAGGTTTTATTCAATGTGGCAAGTCAAAGGATCTTGGATGTCAGCACATAATTCAGTGGTAATTCACTGCAGGTGACTGCAACCTTACTTGGATATTAAATTAATTCCTATCAACCATCTTGGGTGACACATCACATTACGCCAATGTCCTAACTCCACTCAAATGTAGATGCAAATCATACCATAAATAAGGGGATTATCCTAGCATCCTGGCCACCATTTATTTCTCAACCAACATATATTATCTCATCTTACTTCATTGCTATTTGTGGGATCTTGCCGAGAGGAAATTGACCGCTTTGTAAACCCTTAAACCAAGGATAGGAGTGGCACAGAATTGTGGGTGTCACTCTGATTCTTCACTGCTCCTGTGACCCAGTTAAATCCCGACCTTCAATACCATCTGTGTGGACTTTATATTTGTCCCTGTGACCGCATCATTTTTCTCCTTCATCTGAATTCATCCAACGTCCCAGAGATGTGCACTATGGTAGGTTATTTTGCCATTGTGAAATGACTGCCATGTAGGTGAGCAGTAGAATCAGGGTGAGTTGGGTGAGGAAGCTGATCGAAACACGGGGAGAGTAGGTTACAGAAAAAAGATGGCGAATGGATTGATCTGTGAGCCAGCTTTGATTCAATGAGTCAAAATAACCTCTAAAGTCTGAAGGAGGGTTCTGACGCGAAAAGCCGCCTATTCTTGTTCTCCAGGGATACTGCTTGACCCACTGAGTTGTTCCAGAACTTTGTGTCTATCTTCGAACTAACCTCTAACAATGCTGTTAAGAAATACAGAAAAAAATGAACTATGCTTTATCGGTATTTCAGTGGACATAATTTGTTAGTGAACCCCAAGATCATAATGATATTCATTCTTTGTCTTAAGCTTGTATTTTATGCCTGCTTCACATTACATATTGAAGATAGACACAAAAAGCTGGAGTAACTCAGCGGGACAGGCAGCATCTCTGGAGAGAAGGAATGGGTGATGTTTTAGGTCGAGACCCTTCTTCAGACACATCACATTATATATTGCTGTTTTTCGCATAAGTGCCAATGAGAAATACCACAGAATGATAAACATGGAAGTTCTCGGACCTGATGGTATTGCATTCTCCAGCTTCCACTACTGAACAATATACACTTCAGTAAAATGTTTTGAATTTAAGATTTAAGAATATGAAAAACTGACCAGTAATGAAACGATATCAGTTGATGCCAGAGCTTGAATGTCTGCTTTTTGCAACCACTAAACTAGCCTTATTCAATAATAGTGACAAACAAAAACAGTGCACCAGGCTTGTGTCTATGCAGTAAGAAAGTTGCAAAGTGACGTCCCCAAGGATTGTTCTACCTCCGTTATTTAACCGAAATTCCACACTACTTCAGATTAGCAACAGGAGCATGAAACGGCACAGTACAATAATTCTTATAAAGCAAAGCACACTGTTTTTTTCAAGAAACGTAGAAAATAGGTGCAGGAGTAGGCCATTCGGCCCTTTGAGCCAGCACCACCATTTAATATGATCATGGATCAAGAAGCAACACTAGAGCGTCGCTGAACTATATTAGTGCACATCCACTGCAGATCAGCATAATGTTCATTGGTTACAGTCAATAATTAAGCACCAAAGTATCTGAAAAATCACCACCTATACATTATACATTAATTGAGTGACACTGACATCTAATTTTATCAAAACATTTCCAAGCCATACACAAATAAATTTAAATAATTATTTTACCAGTACTCATCTGCTACCACAATTCCGAATTTGCTCTGTACCACAGGACTGGTAATCAATAAAGGATATATATCCTTGACAGCTTATAAAGAAAGTGCTGGTAAAGCAGAGTATGAGGTTCATACAGTGAGTCATGTGAGTCATGAATATGTGACGCAGGTAGAAATAAAGGCTGTAGATAAGATTCAGCTTGTGAAACAGATGCATTCCAAATATTGTGCAGCAAAACCAAATAGCTCTAGTATATTATTTTAAGCACAAAGTCATAATATTTTCATTTAAAAATATTAACATTGTTGTTAATATTTTTCCACATTGTAGAAAACAAAACATAAAAATAAAGATATAGCTGCAGTAACTTAGATTAATTTCAAAAGAATGGAATTAGTTCTTGATGTTTTGGTTTTATGCAGCTTAAGAATCCCCTTTTCCCAAAATGTAGCTGAATGGAGGCCACAAATGTAAATGCTAATCAGAAATGTTTTCTTAAAAAGCAAACAGAGGAGGAATTGAGCAGCTGCAAATTCCTAATTATGTATATGCTCCAATCCTCAATTTGCTACTAAAACTGTTTTGGCAATATTTCACTCTAACTACCAGTTATGCTGCATGGAACAGGCCGTTTTTTCAATCTCCAAGAATTTTGATTATTTTCTTTCCATATAAAGAATTTTATTTCTTCTCGATTTATGAAGAGTAGATGATAGAAAATTGTATATGATAGAAAGTGTGGGCGGATGTATAAATTGGAAGTTTCTGAAAATAGCATGAAAGAAAATGTGGCAGCGTAAAAGAAAATATGATATGATATGATATGCCATTTATTGTCACTATACATGTACAGTGAAACTGAAAGCTGCTCGTACTCGGTGCATACATACAATTTAGCACAAAAAACAAGAGACAGAAAAACAAAAAACAGAAGGGAGAAGGGGGGGATAGGTGCACAATTTCTGCGGCGCTACATACATATATACATATATACAGATGGAAGTCCATGGTGTTGGGCAGTGAAGTCAGTGCATGTGTGAATTAGAATTAATAGTAGTTATAATTCTCGGAAAGCAACTATTTCTGAGTCTATTTGTCCTGGATTTGATGCACCTATAGCGCCTTCCAGAGGGCAGCAGGTCGAACAGTCCAAACGCAGGATGGGAGCTGTCTTTGATGATCTTCTTTGCCCTGCTAAGGCAGCGGGAGGTGTAGATGTCCATCAGGGAGGGGAGAGGGCAGCCAATGATCCTCTGCGCTGTCCTGGTTACCCTCTGAAGCCTCTCCCTGTCTGCCATGGTGCAGCTGCCATACCATGCTGTAATGCAGTATGTCAGCAGGCTCTCGATGGACGAGCGGTAGAAGGTCAGCAGCAGGTTAGAGTCCAGGTTGTGCTTCCTGAGAACCCTCAGGAAGTGCAGCCGCTGCTGAGCCTTCTTGATGACCGCTGTCGTGTTGTCCGTCCAGGAGATATCAGCAGCGATATGGACACCGAGAAACCGGAAGGTATTGACCCTCTCCACACACTCGCCGTTGATGTGTAGGGGGGCTAAGTCGGTGCTGTGCCTCCTGAAGTCGACAATGAGCTCTTTTGTTTTCCTGGTGTTCAGAGCCAGATTGTTTTCTGAGCACCAGGTTGTCAACTTCAGGACTTCCTCTCTGTAGGCTGCCTCGTCTCCCTTTGAAATAAGTCCGACTACAGTAGTGTCGTCAGCAAATTTGACGATGCGGTTGTTGTTGTGGGCCGGACTACAGTCGTGGGTGTAGAGACAGTATAAGAGGGGGCTTAGCACACAGCCCTGTGGGGAACCGGTACTCAACCTGCGAGTGGAGGAGAGGTGGGGGCCGAGTCTCACAGTCTGGGGCCGGTTGGTGAGGAAATCCTTTATCCAGGCACATGTGAGAGTGGGGAGGCCGAGAGTGACCAGTTTACCAATGAGAATGTCCGGAATGATTGTATTAAAAGCTGAGCTAAAATCCACAAAGAGCATCCGGACGTAGCTCTGCCCCTGCTCCAGGTGGCTCAGCACAGAGTGGAGAGCTACGGTGATGGCGTCTTCTGTGGATCTGTTTTGGCGATAGGCGAATTGGTGGGGGTCGAAGTCTGGTGGTAGATAGTCCTTGATGTGCTGGAGGACCAATCTCTCGAAGCACTTCGTGATTACCGGAGTGAGGGCCACAGGACGGTAGTCATTAAGGCTGGTGATGGGAGACTTCTTCGGCACAGGGACGATTGTGGCTGATTTTAGGCAGGACGGAATAACTGCCTGGTCCAGGGAGAGGTTGAAAATTCTGGTGAAGATGGCAGTGAGCTGGTGGGCGCACGCTTTGAGCACCTTAACAGGTACTCCATCTGGACCGGTAGCCTTCTTGGGGTTCACTGCCAGGAGCACCCGTCTGACATCGTGCTCCCTGACAGTGAGTGGAGTAGTACAGGGGCTAGGTGAGGGTGGAAACAGGGCTGTAGCAGGTGAGTGCTGCTGTTGTGATGTTTCAAAGCGGGAGAAGAAGCAATTTAGCTTTTCTGCCAGCGGCGCACTCAGGTCTTCTGACTTTGTGGCACAGCCTCTGTAGTTGGTAATGTCTTGTATGCCCCGCCATACCTCCCGTGTATTATTGCTGGACAAGTGGGACTCTATACTCCTCTTATGATCGTTTTTTTTAATACCACTTTTCAGATCGGCTCAAGCAGCCCTGTACAGAGCTCTGTCACCTGACCTGAAGGCAGCATCGCGGGCTCTGAGGAGTGTGCGGACCTGGCTGGACATCCAGGGTTTCTGGTTTGGGAAAACCCGTATGTTTTTGTCTACAGTCACATTTCCGATGCAGTACTTGATATAGTCCAGCACCGATTCTGTGAGAGTTTCCAGATCCTGGTGTTCGAATATGTCCCAGTTTGTCTGTGTAAAGCAGTCCTGTAGATTGGAGAGTGCATTTTCAGGCCAGGTTGTAACAGATCTTATGGTGGGCCTGGCACTGCGTCTGAGGGGGGTGTAGGCTGGAGAGAGCAGGAGGGAGAGATGATCTGACTGGCCGAGTTGGGGGAGGGGGATGGCTCTATACGCGTGCTTGATATTGGTGTAGACATGATGCAACGGGTAATTAACACAGCAAATATAGTTTTTACTAAGAATGTCCTTTTAAGCCAATCCTGGAGCAGTAAACCGAGTTGATCGATCAGATGAGCTAACCATTCTACTCAAGAGAGGTACAAACACCAGTAATTATATTTAGACAACACATAATTGTCGCTGGTTAAGATATGGTGGCAGGTTTTGATGTGAAGGGCTGCAAAAGTTAAGGGAAAGGGGAAGATAATATTTAGGACGTAAACAAGCAGAATAGGACCACATTTTCTCCAGGTTGGAGCATGAGCATTTGATGAAATATTAGACTCAAACAGAAACAGCTTGTAGTCTGAAATACACATGCCTCTAGCCAGTAGCTCCATAGCAAACCCACTTGTAACAATCTCATCAGAATCAACATTACTCGAACCTCCACATCTGTGCTTTGAAACTCGAATGTAAGCAGCAAGCTGGAGCATGTAGCCTCTCACTCTGCCACTGACTTTGCCTCCTATTTCAGTGGCAAAACACAGCTCCTCAGCTTTATTCCAGAGCTGGTATAAACAATCTACAATTTGAAGATTTTTATTGTATCAAGGACAATAAAAGAAAAAATATGCCATGACAATTCTCACAGAAGCACATTAGAAAACTTTTATAGTCACAAAGTGCTGGAATAACTCAGCAGGTCAGGCAGCATCGCTGGAGGAAAAGGATAGGTAAGGTTTTGGGTTTTTCTTCAGGTCAGGGGGGGGGGGGGGGGGGGGGTTGAAAGTGGGGGGGGGGGGGGGAGGTCGGAGGTGAAGACAGGAGGTGAAAAAAGACCAGGGCTGGCAAGAAATGACATAGGGCAGGGAGGTTTACAGGTCGGCCCATTATTGGCTACAGAAGGTGCGATCTAAATGAGGATATAATATGGTAAACTGGTTAAAACAACTGGGGAGGAGGAAGGGGGGGGGGGGGGGGGGAAGGGGGGGGGGGGAGGGGAGGGAAAGGGGAGGGGGGGTGTTAGTAGAAGTAACTTAAAATAGAGAAGTCACTTAAAATTAAAAAGTTAGCTTACCATTGGCTTGTAAGCTACCAAAGGCACCGGGGGCCAATTCACTGGGTGTTTTCAAGAGAAAGTTGGATATAGCTCTTAGGGCAAACAAGAATCAAGGGATATTGGGACAAAGCAGGAACGGGATACAGATTTTGGATGACCAGCCATGGTCATAGTGAAGGGCCAAAGGGCCTACTCCTCAATCTATTTTCTATGTTTCTATGATACACAAGGCGCTGTTCCTCCAATTTGAACGTGGCCTCACTCTGGCAATGGAAGATGCCCAGGACAGAAAGGCCAGTATGAGAATAGGAAGGGGAGTTGAAAAGGTTGGCAACCGGAAGATTCCATAGGCCTTGGCAGATCGAGCGCAAGTGTTCAGCGAAACAGTCGCCGGGTCTACATTTGGACACGCCAATGTATAGGAGCACACATTGGGAACACTGGATGCGGTAGATGATGTTAGAGGTACATGTGAACCTCTGTCTCATCTGAAAGGACTGCAGCGGTCCCTGGTTGGAGTTGAGGTATGAAGGTTAGGTGTTGCATCTATAGGGGAAAGTACCTGGGCAGGCGGTGGCTGGAGTGGGAAGGGATGAGTGAACCATGGAGTTGCGGAGGGCGTAAAGGGGTGGAGATGGGAAGATGTGATTCGTGGTGGAATTAGGAGGTGAGGGAAACGTCAGAGGATAGCGTGTTGGATGTGGAGGCTGGTGAAAGGTGAGGACCAAGGGAACTCTAGCCTTGTTGCGTCTGGAGGGAGGGGCAGTGAGACAGAACTACCGGACACAAAGGAGACACGAGTGAGGTCCCAATCTACGACAGAGGGGGGAACCCACATTCCATTAAGAATGACGACATCTCGGATGTCCTAGTATGGAACCTTTGAAACAGATTGGCAGCAATCTTTTCTTAATAATTTCTCTTCCTTTCCCACTCAGCTCCCTTCTGTTGAATTAAAGTGAGAGATATTTCTCTCTCCTTTCAAACTTGTAATGTAGATACACTTGTCACTTCTGCTTTAACAAATTTTAGATCTGGAATTGTCCAAGTATGGGACAAAGGCCACCTCAATGTTCAGAGTGTGGAACATAATAGAAAATAAAACAAAAATAGAGAGCACTCTATGTATCGGGCAGATCAGGAGGCATGTGAGAACCGAGAAACATTTACTGTCAGAATGATGAACTCATATAATTAGGAAATGTTGAAAATCAAACATGTTTTAAGTAGCAAAGACAGAAGAACTAAGGGAACAAAGGGTGTGTCTATGATTACTGTGTTTAAGAAGGAACTGCAGATGCTGGAAAATCGAAGGTACACAAGAATGTCTGAAGAAGGGTTTCGGCCCGAAACGTTGCCTATTTCCTTCGCTCCACAGATGCTGCTGCACCCGCTGAGTTTCTCCAGCATTTTTGTGTACTGTCTATGATTACTATTTGACTATTTGTAAATCATGGATATCAGCTGACCAACAGTGCTTTTAGTTCATTTTAAGTCATTGATTATATTGATCTTCAAGTGTTAGCTCCCTCAAATGGGGCCAGATCAGCTCAAAGCAGATTGACTTTGTTAGACCATGTCAGTTTTTGTGCCAGTTTACCCTTAACTGTAAAACTGTGACTTTGTGCTGTTAACTCATTAGGCTGCCATGCAAGATATATCATCTCTAAAAAGAACTGCATTCATTATTTTGCATAATATCTTTAATTTATGCTGTCAAAACAACTGTGCTGATGGACTATGTATATATTTATCTCAACTTTATTTTCAGTTCACAGTTACATTAGTAGCACAATTTAATAGGAAATACTGATGGAACACTTCAGTAGTACTCCCAAGTCAATGTCCAAAATACAAATTGCAATGTTGGTATTTATCATGTCTTTGAAATACAATGCCTATATTTTTCTATGGCACAGATAGGGTTGCCAACTGTCCTGTATTAGCCGGGACATTGTGTATATTGGGCTAAAATGGTTTGTCCCATACGGGACCGCCCTTGTCCCGTATTTGATTGCTACTACTCGGGTCGAGGGTACTGATGAGGAGACGACAGCCCCGATTTGTCCCGACATAGTGCAGCCCATGGAGTGCAGCAACAGCGCTTTACCCGTGGCCCCGTCGGTCGTTAGCCCGGCCAACTGCACGACCCTTTAAGGACAGCGCTTTGCCCGCGACATTGCGCGCAAAGTCCGGAGCTCGGGCCAAAGCTCCTCAGCTGGCCCGCCGGCTGATCTGTGTGCAGTCCAGCACCCGGGCCAACTCATCATTCACCCAGCCACGGGCCGAGTCGGTTAACGAAATGCCTTTGGGAATTTGTCCCTTATTTTGACCTTTTGCCTCTTATTTGGGAGTGAGAAAGTTGGCAACCCTACATACAAATGAAAGACATTAGGATATTGATTTTGTTTTATTCTATTCTGGACAAACTTGGGCAAGCATAAGGAGAGCATTCGTTGTGAAGAAACAATGTCCCATGGTATAATGCGAATTTAAATAATCACATTTCATTTCAAAACGAAAGAGTAATTGATGTACAAATCAGTAGCGGATTAAACAGTGTTCTCCGTAAAACCTGCAATGTGTCATATTCAACACAAATACCATAGGTACAAGGACAGGTCACAGCCTGAGTGCCATCAGGAAAGTGGTTCACATCATGATTCCCCAAAACCTTCCACCATCTGCAAGGCACATGTTAGCAAAGTGGTGGAATATTGTCCATTAGCCTGGATGACAGTATCTCTAACACCAATCAAGAAGCTTGACACCATCCAAAACAAAGTAGCTCACTTATGCTCACTTTGACTGGTACCCTAACCTAACATTAATTTCCTTCACTGCAGGTGCACATTAGCTTCAGTCTATATCATCAACATTGGGACTACTCGTAAAAACACCCCCCAAGGACCGCATGGCGGCGCAGCGGTAGAGTTGCTGTCTTACAGCGCCAGACAACCGGGTTTGACCCCGACTACGGGTGGTTGTCTGTATGGAGTTTGTACGTTCTCCCCGTGACCGTGTGGGTTTTTTCTGAGATCTTCAGTTTCCTCCCACACTGCAATGACATATGGGTTTGTCGGTTAATTGGCTTGGTATAAATGTAAATTGTCCCTCGTGTGTTAAGAATAGTGTTATTGTGTGGGGATCACTGGTCGGTGTGGACTCGGTGGGCCGAAGGGCCTGTTTCCGCGCTGTATCTCTAAACTAAACTAAACCACCGATCTCCACCATCAAGAAGGACAAGGCCAACAGGTACGCGGGAAGGCAACTTGCATCTCCCCTCCAGGTTTCCATCCATTTATTTATTTATTTGTTGTCACGCACACAAGTAAGCAATGTACAGACACAAAAATCTTGAAAATCTTGTTTGCAGCAGCAGCATCACACGTGCGGAAATCCCAGGGGGGGGAAGTGTCTGCCCCCCCCCCCCAGGTTTTGAGAGGTGGGGGACAATCCCCCCCCCCCCCCATGTTTTATTGTATGTCAAAATGTGACAGGTCTATTCTCTGACCCTTTTACCTCCTCCCCGTGCTCCCACCCACCATGGAAGGAAGCTAGCGCTACACTCTTCCCAATTAAGCCAGTGCTAAGTGTAATTGTGATGTATGCGTACGTAAAAATACGTACACATACATCAGAGGTCTCTAAACTGTGGCCCGCGGGTCCCATCCGGCCCGCCACAAGATTTCATCCCGCCCGCAGCAAGCTCTGCACAGGACGGAGCGTGGCTCAGTTAGGCGGCGAGTCGATTCGAGTCGGGGAGCACAGCGGCCCGCAGCTGCTCTTAGTGTTGTTACCGGGTAGGTCCTCGAATTGTCAGAGCCCAGCCATGACAGGACTCCCCTCTCTCTTTGTGTCCCCCCCATGTTTTAAAAGCGATTTTGTCACAGGCACATGGACTCAGATGGACACACAAAAAGATAAATAATATATAAATTATACATACATTTTATGCACAAAATTTCTGACATAAAAGATGTGCAAAAAAATGAAGACATTAATGCTAAACATAATTATGAAAAAATGTGCAGAGAGGCAGAAACAAAAGACTCTCTGTATAACTCGCTATCACCTATCCCACAGCAAACAATGGCCCCACATTCCCCCCCCCCCCGTTACTTTTTACATATCTTCCACTCATTTGTCCTAAGTACCGTCTTATATCTCTCGATCCCCTTTCCCCGACTCCCAGTCTGAAGAAAGGTCTCAACCCAAAATGTCACCCATTCCTTTTCTCCAGAGATGCTGCCTGGCCCACTGAGTTATTGCAGCCTTTTATGACCATCTATAATTTTGAAAAAAATAGCCATTACAAAATCAAGGGACTCTCTACCCAACAGCATATAACATATAACCAGAACTACAGCAGTAGGCAGTGATTCACCACCACCTTGTGAATAGTTAAGGAAGGCATTGTCAGCGGCATTACATCCCAAATAATGAAGAAAAAAAGTTAAAAGATTTCTTAAGGTTTCACGCAAACATGGGAAGATTAAGTATTTCCTTGGGCTAAGTTCTAAATTATTTTTACACCTTTAGAGTACGTGGAAATGGAGCAACATATAGATTTAATTTGCTGGTTGTAGACCAGTAACTACCAGTCAAACCCGTTAGATTGCAATAAACTTCAAAGCATACAATTTACTGAAAATATTAAACAATATTTTTTTTTAAAAAGCTTCCGAAATGTTATTGGCAGACAAAAATGCTGGAGAAACTCAGCGGGTGAGGCAGCATCTATGGAGCGAAGGAAATCGGCGACATTTCGGGTCGAGACCCATCTTCAGATGATTTATGCAATCAGCATCATTGAATTTACATATTACTATCAAATATAAACTTTATTTAATGCTGTCTTTTTTATTTTTTTTGAATGAATGCCTATTATAATTTAAAACCTGAATTCATTAAACAGAAAATAGAGGCTTGACATTTATGAGCAATTAGTGGCGGGATTATAGCTACATTTGTTTATTAAGAGGATCAGGGAAATATAATTATGTGGATTTCCTATTTTTCACGGAGTTTCAATTCAATTGTGCAAAGAAAGCAGAATCCAAGAATAAAACAACTGAAAATCACATCAACGAACCTCTCAAAATGTACATAAAATATATAACCAGCAATGGAGATGCAAGGAACTGCAGATGTTAGTATCTTGCGTAGAACACAAAATGCTGGAGTAATTCAGTGGGTCAGGCAACATTTCTGAGTACATGTATAGGCAACGTTTTAGGCCCGACCCAAGCCTTTAGTTATCCATTCCTCCAGAGATGCTGACTATCTGCTGAGCTACTCCAGCACACTGTGATGTACCCAGCAATGCCAGTGTACCCAGCAAATATAGTGTGTTGAGTTTACATGTTCTTCCTGTAACCATGCAAGTTTTGTCTGGGGTTTTCCTTGGTTTCCTCACACATCCCAAAGAAGTGCAAATTGGCCCTTTAAATTGTCCTCAGTATAGATCAGGGACGTGCGGTCAGGGGAGGCGGAGCCTCTCCTGTCATACTCCCAATGAAACTAGCTGTTAAGAAAAATAAAAAAAAAATAAATATAAAGATTTTTCCATTGATCTGTGTTATAAATGTCATTTCTATATGAATCTAATCATTTTTTATAGTCAAAATCGCCAAATTTGCGCAGCTCTGCTGCAAATACAGGGAGAGATGAGAGGGGAGGCAGCGACGAGCTGAGCCTCCCCTCCGATTGCGCAACCCCACAGAAACTGCATGAAGCGCGGGCAATAAACGTGTGCCTGGTACTATCTCACTGTATGTCACCAACGTAATGTTTGTAAACCCCTTCATTACATGACCTCACCTTCCATAGTCCAGGTAACTTAATTCACATATAAATATATTAAATTTGTGCTCGCTGGTCTCATCATAAAGACTCGAGCTATTAAGCAAGGTACCTTCAAGACTGGAACTACAGTTTGCCTCAAAGATTAATTGTAGGCTAGTATTAGGGAAAACAAATTAATAGGAAGACAAACAAAACATCTCCGTTAATTGAGTCACCATTTAGTGAAGCAGGCCATGAAAACATGCTATACACGATGATTACTTCAAATATTGAATGCTGATTTGTTCCCCCCCCCCTCCTTTGTCCAGCCCCCACTTCTCCTCCAGCTTCCCCACCCCCACTACAATTATTCTAAAGAAGGGTACCAACCCAAAATGTCGTCTAGTTATTCACTTGCTTGAATGGACGACGCTTTGGGTTGGGACCATTCTTCAAACTGACACGTTGTCCATCCATTCCCTCCACAGATGCTGCCTGACTGGCTGCGTTACTCCAGCACTGTGTGTTTTGCACATTGGCTTCATTAGGAGGTAAGACTAGCATAATCGGATCTATTAGTACTCAACATACATTTGCACTTATACATTTTTTCTTAAGTATTAAATGCTGCTAAAGTCATTTGAATTGTTTAGCCTTGCTATCAACCACATGTTACAATTGGTATATGTTCGTTCCAAGGGCACTGTACATTCAGTAAACAGACTACATCATTAAATAATGGAAGTGCACAGCAGCAAGGATTAACGGCTTAACTCTGGAATCTTGCCAAAGGGAAATATGGGTAGATTTGAGCTCTCACCGAGTGAATGCAGGATACAATAAGCTTCTTTACATTAGTACTTTTATTATGGTGTTTTAAACAAAAACAATTGGAACTTAGACAAGAGACATTAAAGCAGATAACCAAAGGCTCAGATGAATAAATGTAAATTGTAAGCAATGCCCCAAAGGGGGAAAGTGAAGCCAAGAGGTGAAAGAGGGGGGAGGGGAGACTTCCTGAGCTCAGCAGTAAGTTTAGTTTAGTTTATTGTCATGTGTTCCGAGGTTTGGTGAAAAGTTTTGTTGCATGCTAACCAGTCAGCAGAAAGGTATCAAAGGTATTTTATTAGTCACATTTACATACACCGAGGTGTAGTGAAGTGAAATGCTTTTTTCCATTTTGCAGTACACAAAAGAATACAGACATAACACCAATGAGAGTCTTAAACACAAAGAACATCCCCCCACAATGGCTCCCACCATGAGGGAAGGCACAAAGTCAAGTCCCCAACCCCAGTTCACCCACAGTCGGGCCTATTGAGGTCTCCACAGTTGCCTCTACGGAGGCCCGATGTTCCTGGCCGGTGGTGCTCCGGCGTCGGGAGAGTCCTCACAGCGGCCTGGGAACCCTGGAACGGCTGCCTCCGTACTGGCCGCGCCGGTTGGAGCTCCACAACTGGCGATCTCGTCGCGAGATCCCAGGCTCCCGGTGTAAAGTTCGGCGCCGCCGCCCGCAGCTCCGCGATGTTGTTCCCGGCGGTCTCAGCACGGCGACCCAGGCAAGGCATCGCCCGCTGCACGATAGCGCTCCAGCGCTGTGCCACCGCTCGAAGCCGAGGTTCTGGGCGGTCCCCGACAGGAAACGCCGCTCCAGGCCAGCTGGTAGGCCGCGAGGACGGGTCGAAGCTGCAGTCCGGAGAAAAGCTGCCTCTCCGACCAGGTAGGGACCCTGAAAGGTAGTTTCCCCCTTCCCCCCCCCACCCCCCACATAAAAAAGTCTAGACAATGTATGATTACAATCGAGCCGTTCACAGCATGCAAATACATAATCATAATCATGCTTTATTAGCCAAGTATGTTTTGAAACATACACGAGGAATTTGATTTGCCATACAGTCATACCAGCCTTACATAAGAGAATAATGTTGAGTGCAAGATACAGCCAGTAAAGTCCGATCAAAGATAGTCCGAAGGTCTCCAATGTGGTAGATAGTAGTTCAGGACTGTTCTCTAGTTGTGGTCGGATGGTTCAGTTGGTAAGGCAGCTGAAGGTATGACCATCAATGATGATTAAATTTGCTGATGAACAAAAAGTCAGAATTTAACATAGAATAGTACAGCACTGGAGTTAGACATAAAAAGCTGGAGTAACTCAGCGGGACAGACAGCATCTCTGGAGAAAAGGAATGGATGACGTTTTGGGTCAAAACCCTTCTTCAGACATTACTCCAGCTTTTTGTGTCTATCTTCAGTTTAAATCAGCATGTGCCGTTCCTTTTTTCACAGTACAGCACAGGAATTGGCCTTTCAGCTTTGTGCCAAACATGATGCTAAATTAAACTAGCCCTTTCTGCCTGCTTGTGAACCATAGTATTTCATTCCTGCACAGTTATCTGTGTAACTAAAAGCCTCTTGAATAGCCACTAATGTATCAGCTTCCACCACGACCTTTTGCAGCGTGTTCTAGGCACCTACCATTCTCTGTGTAAAAACATTGATAAAAAGAGAAAACTGGCGACTGGAGCCCCCTAAGACAATATCTACGAGATTGTCTACGATAACCTACCACCTAGCCGACGTCAGGCTACAGCAAGTTACCGACAACCGCCGAACTATTATGGCGTCTACCTACGACAACCTACGTCTGCAAGCTACGACAAACTACGACCTTGTTGGCGACAACTGAAGACAACTTAAGACAATTCTGTCGTCGCGTTTGATGTAGGTAGTCGCCAATGGAATGCACCGGCGACAACCAACGTCACCCGGCGACAACCTACGTCATCCTGGAAATCGCCCAAGTGGGACAGGCCCATAACTAAACCTTTATAAAGCTGGAACTTCCTAACTTGTCTTCAGGGAGCCCAAAACAAGTCTTTCCACCCTACTTTGTCTTCGCGGACAAAGATACTTCCTACTCTCCCCACCACCCCTCCATCTAAGCATCTGAGCATATCACTCAAAACCCTTTCGATCCAAATACTTGTGCAAATAACTTTTCAATATTGATATTGTACCTGCCTCAACTATCTCCTCTGGTAGCGTGTTCCACATACCAATACCCTGTGCGGAAAAAGTTGCTCCTCAGGCTCCTATCCCCACCTTTCCCTTTTTACCTTAACCTATGCCCTCCAGCTTTAAATTCCCCTACCCTGGGGTAAAAGGGGCATTCACCCTGTCTATTCCCCCTCATGATTCTATACACCTCTATAAGATCACTCCTCAGTCACCCAAGGATGATCCAGGAGATGAGAAATACATTCTATTTATGGATCCACTACTTGCTTGACTTTACTCAACCTCTATTTAAGAATGTTTGATATGTAATCATGATATTTCCAACATATTCAAACTGCACTGTGGTTATAGAATACTTCAATGGAATCAAGATATCAGTTTCACCAAAATTTCACTGGCAATTAAATCTGTCATGAAAATTCAATTAGACCTAATCTCATTTTAGTTATAAAATATAGTGAACAATTTTGGTAAGCTGATTTGATGTCAAATAACTTCAACATTTTAATCAATTTCCTAACCTTCCACTGACCTAATGTAAAAGAAAATGTCTAATGGAATGTCGGAACTAATTACATAGCAATGAACCCAGAATTCCTATTTGGATATTCTGAAAGCCCAAAAGAAAAATCCGATGACAACAGAAATCTTGTAAAAATCAAAAAACTGGACTGAAATTTTAGACAATAGCTACAAGGCATTAAGAAGAAAAAAAACCCAAGAGTATAATTACGTAACAAAACCTGCTGCAAAGTAATTATTAATAATCCTAACATCCATGATCAAAAATATTGCAATTGGACATTCATTCAGTGCATGCATGATTTGAAATTACTGCTGTACATTTTAAGACTATTTCATGGCATTTATTTTTCTTACAATAGTACATTTTCATGTAGAATATGCAAACTATATGCAAGTGTAAAAGGTACCAACAGAGCATTCCTTCATTTTGTACCATAAACTCTGAAGGTGCCCCGAGTGAACATTCAAATCCATCCAATTAATCTACATATAATTAATGTTACAATTTATGGTCATTCAGAGCAACTCAGGAAGGAATGGGTCCTGCATTGCAATTGCCCCTAGCCCTATACTTGCTTAGAGCACTCCACTAGTTCATCTTGCATAAAACCTAAACTTGTGAAACTTTTTAGAACATGTATAACAGATTAATCTATAGAGAACAAATGAAATAGCAGCAACCTGTTCAACTTTCAAATTAAAAAAAATACATTTGCCTTTAGCAGCTGCTGCATCATATTTAAGACAGTGCGATATATTAAAATATTTTTCATCATAAACTAAACCTCGTCAATTCTCGTGCAACATTTGGTTCTTCACCCAGGATGCCCATTAGGTTGAAATGCCATTTTCTCCAAATTGCATAAATGCAACTACTGGTGAAAGTAATTATCAATAATGAGATTTAAAATAGGAATATTCTTCCATACATCAATTTCTTCACTGAAATTACTACTGATTAAAATAGCAACAACATCACAATTGGAAACTTCAGTGCTGCTTCAAATCATTTCAGGACGGCTAATATTTTCACAAAGTTCTTTTAGAATGCAGGTTTCCCCTTACAATCTATCAGACTTTTATTTTTGTTGGGAGTGAAACAAAGGCCATCTTATTCAGAATATTTAACAGGTTAAGTAGAAGGAAGTGCCATTTTCCATAAGCTGGGAACTGTATTTGCAATTCAACTTCAATTAAAAAGGAGACACAAGGGATTGCAGACGCTGAAATCTTGAGCAAATGGCAAAGTGCTGGAGTAACAGTAGGGCAGGCAGCATCTCTGGATCCCTGTGCCCCACACTCACCAATATATGACCGTTCTGCTGTATCAATGAAACATGTCTGAACCAGCTGCCTGATACATTTTGTGAATACGCACTGTAATTTTAATAGATGTTCACCATTGCTTTATTGCCATATTTTGAATAAAAATACTGCTGCTGTAATTTCACAAAAACTAAACTGTATTCTTCGAAATGCTTTTGAGCATGCACTGTTGCCAGTAAAATGGGTAATAGCTACTAATTTTCAAGTAATAACTGATTTCGAGATACTTCCTGATATAAAGTGTCCCAAAGCAAAATGCTGAAAATGTGGAGTGACCGATAAACATTTTAAGCAGTTTAGTTCATTGTAACGTGAATCGAGATACAGTGAAGAGGTTTTATTGCGTGCTATCCAGTCCGCAACTGAAGAAGGGTCTTGCCCGAAATGTCACCAGTTCCTTCTGTCCGAAGAGATGCTGCCTGTCTTTGCTGTTACTCCAGCTTTTTGTGTCTATCTTCAGCGGAAAGACAATACATGATTAAAATGCTGCAGTAAAGCAAGCTCCAAAGGAGACAAATGCAAAGGAGCACAAGCCAGAAGAAGCATTTTGTTTTCTAATTTATTAGATTCCGAGCTCACCGCAGATTATTCATGTTGATTTCCATTAGCATATCATAACATTTTATGCCCATTCAAAATAGGTTTCAAGTACATATTTTTTCAATCTGTCCTCAAACACACAAATATCCTCTGACTGTTAAATTATTTATGACAATTACCCACTCAAATTCACTGCATTTAGCAGCCTGTTAACTTCCTTAAAGTCATGGAGCCCGGGGTTTACAGCAGGGAACAGGCCCTTCAGCCCACCTTGCCCCAAGCAAGTTGGTGTAATAAACTGGTCCTGTTTGGCCCATATCCTGAAACCTTTCCCATCCTTAGTGTAAAATGGCTAATCCAATTTAATCGGATTTAATCATTACAAGACTGCATTTTAAACTGAAGGGACGGTGAATCGCATTTAACAGCATTTCTGTCAGTTTGTACCAATATGGCCACACATTCTACAATATTCCGTGTTACACTCTACTACCATTTTACTTTGAATACATTTGATGGTAATATGGTTCAGGTTTGCTATCAGAATTATTCATTTACACTTCAGAAAACCTTTCTCCAGTAACTCCCATAGCCAGAGATAGCCTTTGTAGAATAAACTAACCCATTAATTGTGACTACAGCTTTTTGTAGAATTATAAATGAATAATAAATAATTCAATTGGCCTGAGAACCATTTGCATGACAAATAGATGAGAAGAATTCAACTCATTTAAAAAAATATTTTAGTCTCAAAAACCTAAAATGCCTGTTGATTGTCAAGATGTTTTCTTCCCCCTTCCTTTCCTGCGCAACAATATCAAGAAAAATCTCATCATATTTAACATCAAAAGACACTCAATATGGGATTTTATTTTTTAATTTGTGCAGAGAAACAAACATTTATCCTCCAATGAAATGCAATTTTTTTAAATGAAGTTAACACGATTAATTTTAAGTTGCAAATAATTTTAAAACATTTTAATCTTCTTCATTGATGTGGTGCATAAAATCATGAGGGGGAATAGAGAGGATGAATGTACAGTCTTTCTCCCAGGTGAGGGGGATCCAGAATTAGAGGACAATCTAAGGTGAGAGATTTAATAGGAATCCAAGGAGAAACGTTTCCACACAGTGGGAGGTGGGAATATAGAATGAGCTGCCGGAGGAAATAGTTCAGACAGGCACAATAACATCATTTAAAATGCACTTGGACAGGTACACGAAGAGGAAAGGTTTGTAGGGATATAGACCAAAGGTAGGCAAATGGGACGTGTAGATGGAGCATCATGGTCAGCATGGACCAAAGAGCCATGGATGTGCCGAAGAGCTGGTTTCCATTATGGCTTTAACTTGGAAAATGACCAGGAAAAAGTGATTTCTAAATATGGTTATCACACTGTTAACAAGCAAGCCCAGGTTTATTATAACTTGGCAACTTGGATCAATGATCTCCAAATTGAACCCCTCCTCCTCTTGATGTCCAGCAAGTGCATTTGACGCTGCCCCTCCCAACACTCAGGAAAAACACTCCTTCCAATACCCTGTCCAGATGGAGAAGCAGTGTGCTAATTTGTTCTATTTTCCATGCTCAAATGGTGTGCGAGTTCCTTCCAGCTCCTGCTGCCTCAGCAGCTTGCGGTTCCATCCATTTCCACATGCCAAGAACAGTGCTAGCTCCATCATTTCCCAGTGTTCTTTCAAAGTGCCAGTTTCTGATGTCCCCTTCACTCTAAATGTCTAAGCTAAGCAACATTTCTTCCCCTCAATCCCTCCATACATCCCCACTTTGAGGGACTCTCGAGGAGAACCAGGTGACACATTTTGTTTCTTTACCCGTCATATCGTTTAATTGAATTTCCTAATTTACATCAACAGGTTCCTCAAATTCCTACCTGGCTTGTCCAAATATTCTTATGCTTGGGCTGCCATTTCTAAAGGATTCACAGCCATGTATCAATAAGCTGCATGACAGCAAGCAACTTAAGTATCTTAATACTTTTTTTTTAGCAGGGTAATTTCAGACTGCGGCAGAAATATATGCACCTCTAATCTGCAGCTTGCAATCTTACGCTTCTTAATGCCGACACTCCACATAAGTAACTCCCACCAGTAAAAACAGAGTTTGATTAATTATTATTCATTTTGACATCATGTACTAGATCTGATGTACTAATGGCCAGAGGATCTAGTGTGACGGAGGAACTGAAGGAAATTCACTTTGGCAGGAAATGGTGTTGGGTAGACTGATGGGACTGAAGACTGATGAATCCCCAGGGCCTGATGGTCTGCGTCCCAGGGTACTATAGAAATCATGGACGCATTGGTGATCATTTTCCAATGTTCTATAGATTCAGGATCCGTTCCTGTGGATTGGAAGGTAGCTAATGTTATTCCACTTTTTAAGAAAGGCAGGAGTGAAAAACCAGGGAATTATAGACCAGTTAGCCTGACATCAGTGGTGGGGAAGATGCTGGAATCAATTATAAAAGATGAAACAGCGGCACATTTGGAGAGCAGTAACAGGATCGGTCAGTCAGCATGGATTTACGAAGGGGAAATCATGCTTGACTAATCTTCTGAAATTTTTTGAGGATGTACCTAGGAAAACGGACAAGAGAGAGCCAGTGAATGTTGTGCACCTGGACTTTCAGAAAGCATTTGATAAGGTCCCACATAGGAGATTACTGGGCAAAATTAGAGCACATGGTAATGGGGGTACAGTAGACATGGATAGAAAATTAGTTGGCAGACAGGAAACAAAGAGTAAGGATTAACGGGTCCCTTTCAGAATGGCAGGCAGTGACTAGTGGTTTACAACAAGGCTCGGTGCTGGGACCACAGCTATTTACAATATACATTAATGATTTAGATGATGGGATTTAAAGTAGCATTAGCAAATTTGCAGATGAGCAGAAAGCTTTGTGGAGGATGCTCTGAGGATGCAGGGTGACTTGGGACAGGTTGGATGAGTGGGCAGATGCATGGCAGATGTAGTTTAATGTGGATAAATGTGAGGTTATCCACTTTGGTGGCAAAAACAGGAAGGCAGATTATTACCTGATTGGTGTCAAGTTGGGAAAAGGGGAAGTACAACAAGATCTGGGGGTCCTTGTTCATCAATCTTTACCCGTCATATCTTTCATCAGTCACTGAAAGTAAGCATGCAGGTACAGTAGACAGTGAAGAAAGCTAATGGCATGTTGGCCTTCATAACAAGAGGTTGAGTATAGCAGCAAAGAGGTCCTTCTGCAGTTGTACAGAGCCCTAGTGAGACCACACCTGGAGTATTCTGTGCAGTTTTCGTCTCCAAATTTGAGGAGGGACATTCTTGCTATTGAGGGAGTGCAGCGTAGGTTCACGAGGTTAATTCCCGGGATGGCGGGACTGTCATATGTTGATAGAATGTAGCGGCTGGGCTTGTATACCCTGGAATTTAGAAGGATGAGAGGGTATCTTATTGAAACATAAGATTTATTATGGGATTGGACACACTAGAGGCAGGAAACATGTTCCCGATGTTGGGGGAGGCCAGAACCAGGGGCCACAGTTTAAGAATAAGGTGTAGGCCATTTAGAACGGAGATGAGGAAAAACGTTTTCACCCAGAGAATTGTGAATCTGTGGAATTCTCTGCCTCAGAAGGCAGTGGAGGCAAATTCTCTGGATGCTTTCAAGAGAGAGTTAGATAGAGCTCTTAAAGATAGCGGAGTCAGGGGATATGGTAAGAAGGCCGGAACGTGGTACTGAATGTGGATGATCAGCCATGATCACAGTGAATGTCGGTGCTGACTCGAAGGGCCGAATGACCTACTCCTCTATAAAAATATTTCCTACAATTACATATATACAATTCTAAGCAAATTATACCAAATTCCAGAATGTCAGACTTGCATAAACACCTTGATACATATAAAAGTTAATCTATGTGTACAATGACAGGTTCCATAAGCGAGTTCAGTATTCTGAAAAACGCAAGGCATCATGGGATTTGTCAAAGGTCAAACGTTATAAATAAAAATCGTCCGAAGATTCAGTGAGTCTAGTTTGGATCCAATTGTTTTGTCTTTTTTCAAGGGGCAGTTAGAGGGGTCAGATACGAGCGGGGGTACTGGACTGACTCTCGGCAGCTGCACGCACACAGAACCGCGCCTCATCCGCAGCCAGGATCGAAACCATGTCCCCAGCACCGAACCGCCACTGGACCATCCCCAGTCCCCCTCGAGTGTCCCATCCCCGCCCGGTGGGCGGCCGGAGACGTCCAGACTGACGGGACACTGGCCCCTACACCCACAGCCAGCACGGAGAAGCGCCAACTCCAGCTCACCTCCGCCTCTCCCGCCGGGCAAACCGACAGCCCGGACCAACGACACCAGCGGCCCCAGGCCCACAGCCAGCGCGGAGAAGTAGCACCAACTCCAGCCCAACACTGCTCCAACTCCAGAGGAACCCCTTCCGCGATGGGCCGCTACGGCGACAAGTGCCAGTTCGCCCACGGCCTGGAGGAGCAAGGGCCCTGGCCTCGCATGCGCCAGAGCGCCCACCTGGGCCCAGTCTCCTCCTGTGCATGTGTAGTCAGAATACCAAACTCACTTATTCTGCATACTCAGTTTATTTTTCAATTGGGTCAGAAAATTAATTTTATGGCATCATGATCTTTAAGATGCTAAAGCTGGTCTTGGTCGCCTCAACACTGGAACACTAATGAAGTATTATTTCAATTTCATTCAACATATGCCACACTAATTCCTTTGCGCATTAATGGATCATTTCAACAGTTTAATTCACTTTTAGCCAGTTTCAAGGCATGGAATTAGGACTGGTGTAAAATTTGTGAAAGTTATTAAATGGTTCAATGGTCCTTTATTCAACTACTTAGCAACTTGTACTGTCAACTGTGATTGATGTCATGAGGGAAAACTGACATTTTAAAATGTCATGCTCCAATGTGGATTGTTTAAGCTACATTTAAAAATGTTTTTTTAGACAAAAAGGTGCCAGTGCACAGATCAATTGAAAATCAAGCTACATTTGCCGACAATTTTTTCCTTCAATGTAGCCCCCATATTCGGTTTTGATTCTGTAACCAATCACCTTGATTTTATAATAAATCAATTTAATAAACTAATGAGTAAATAGAATAAATAAAGCAAAACTAAAATTCTAAAAAAATTGAAAATCATGTTTTTAATCTTTTTGGAAGTTCCAGTTAGCACATACGATCACAGCAAAAAGCATTACTTAACATTATAGAGTAGCTACATCCAAATCTAGAAGCGTCTCAACCCAAAACGTCACCTATTACATTTCTCCAGAGGTGCCGTCGGACCCGCTGAGTTACTCCAGCTTTTCGTTTTTAATGTTGTACATATGGCAGATATGCATATGTGTGTTTTTACAATACTGGGTACAAAAAGTGTGATATCATACATAAAACTAAAGTTCACAAATAGATTATTTCAACGATTCAGATTAATCAAAATCCCTCACAGCGGCAGTACATGACAGGGAGAGATAGTTCATGAAGTTTGAGAAAATTTCATTAATGAACAAAATTCCTTGTTTAACGCGTTCCTATGCGTTTTTTTTACACTTTATGTTTGGTGTCCACCATAACAACCGTTACATGAAATTTAGAAAGCAATTTGTTCTAAAGCATGATAGCTGATTTCTTCACTTTTACTGTTTATCAACATACAAATCTACATTCTTGCTATAAACATGGAGTATTGACCAAACGAGCAATATTCCTGTTATCTACTGAAACGTGCGTTACACGGTGTCCAAGGGTGGCCACCAAAATGAAAGTAGCTTCTGTTTCTTCCAGTATATATTTTTTTGTAATTTCTTTCTCAAGTTTTGAATAAACTTTATGGAAGTAATTGTCCATACATAATAAGAGACTGCAGGTGCATAATTTGATGGAAATATAGCTACTGCAAAATTATGCGTGTGTGATGGTGGACACCAAAAATATTCACTAATTTTTAGTCGCTAATAAGCAGCTTTTACAGAATCTTGATATTAAGGTTACTTTCTTCTCATAATTTCATTATCTATTGAGTTCAAACTAGAACATTTTCAATCTCCTTGGGAAGTTCTTTGGTCTTAATTTACCATTGTGGTGTAACGGTGGCTACTCTAAAATAGAGTGGTCACCAAGAATAACCACGGCTACACTATTTGAATTATGGCCATTCAGAGCACTTATTCATCAAAAGTTTTGCTTATTAATGTGAAACATGCATATCTGCAACAAACTTGAAAATGTTTTGAATTAATGTAATGAATTGTGTTTTGAAATGTAATGAAATTAATGCAGAAATTGTCTCTTTATATCATTGCCACATTTTTGGTGTCCTAAAAATTGATATTATTGAGATATAAACTGGTTGAATCAGGGAATTAATTTAATTCCTAACTTGATTTTATCTCTACTATCACTTGCACATTTGATTAACAATCCCTAAAAAAAATAACACCAAACTACTTGAAACAATGGAGATATGAAATGTTTAATGTTCCATGCTGAAATCTCTCCAGTATTGTAAAAATACACATATGAACCATTTAAGAGAAAGCAGGTGGATTTAAATGTCAAAATAGCCTAAAGATAGCTGAGTGCATTTCAACTGCTCCACCCTGCTTCACTAATAAAATAATGGCCTGCACAAGAAAACAAAAATAGTTACAAAAAGTAAAAGCAAGCTGTCTGCAGCTAAAGTATGAAATTATGACATTTCTACCTCCAAGGGAGGCTCCACACTATAAATAGAGCAAACGCGCATGAGCAATTTTTCATTGAAATCAAATAGAATAACCCATGATCTTAATTTAGAAAGACTGCAAGTGAAGTAAGCTAGCAATGCCCCTGCAATCCTTTTCATTTTATTGGATTCAAAAACATTTAAGCCAAATTAAAGCACATATATTTAAACAAGTTTTTTGAAAGCAATAATAAAAACGTACTTCGAAATGCCACACTAAATGTTTATATAACCCTTTCAGCCACGGGCATTAAAATGAAAGCCACCAGAATGAAGAAAAAATAAAACAAATAGGCAGCACAGTAGAGTAGCACGTACAGCTGCTGCGTCACAGTGCCAGAGACCAGGGTTCGATCCAGACCTCAACTGCTGTCTGTGTGGAGTTTGCATGTTCTTCCCGTGAGGTTGGGTTTCCTCCAGGTGATCCGGTTTCCTCTCTCATCCAAAGGGAGATTAATTGGATCCATAAGTTGCCCTTAATGTGTAGGGAGCGGCCAAGAAAGTGGATCAGATAATACTTGTGGGAACGGTTGATCGATGGCCACCAGTGTGGACATTGTGTATGCAAGCAAAGAATCTCACTGTGCTTAGTCACATGTGACAATAAACTATTCCTAGTCCTCTTCTTCCTATTCCTAAAGGCCTGTTTCCATGCTGTATCTTCCAATTATTCAAAATAAAACTAAATGTTTCTGGCATGCATTGCTTTGACACAATTTAAAAAAAATACTCAATTCAAATCAATGAATAATTCATTCATTAATGAAAATAGTTTTGAGATCAGTTATATTCTGAACAATTTTTGGTTTAACTCCAAATAGATGTGTCAATCTATCTAACACCTTATTTATTGTTGTGTCTAAACAAAGGATGAGGATCATTTCATGATGTAATATGCAAAATGATTAATAATGCATTATACTTACTTTCGAATATTGTTACTGGAAAGAGAACAGAACATTCAATGCACATTTAAATAAACGCATTTCTGCGTTCATTCTATTCATGGGGAAAAACAAACTATCATATGGGAGAGCAGTCAAGGGATCTTGCTTTTTTTTTTAATTTACAAGAATAAGTGGAGTCCACTGTCTAATCAAGAACAGAAAATGAATGAATTCTTGCCGAAGAAGGGCGATCAATTTTGTCCAAATTAGAGGCATTGCAGATTTATGAAATCCACCACAAAATAACCAAGTGAGTAATCATGAATAAAAAAATCTGTTGTATGAAGAGATATTTTAATCAGTGAGCCAAAGTGAGTGAAAGCGAAAAAAAGTGACAAATGATTTTGGGTTCCAAATGGAACAGATTTTAAAAAGTAGTTAATGAAAATTAACTTAAAATAAAACACACAAAACAGCAAGTCTCCAGAGGCTATAAAACAGTAAATTCATAATTATTAAAAAGTGGGTAGGATATTTCAGTGGCCAACAAACTCCTCAATAAATATACCTTCCATTACATAAGTATACATAAAAACAGTCTGGAACTCTCATGATCACAAACATTAAACTAAAGAAACGGGATTTCCACAGTGATAAATGGTAACAGTCTTATACTGGAAAAAGACCAATTAGAAGTATTACCTATTAAAAAGCCCTCATGAGATTTGGCCCTGCTGATCACCTTTCCAATAACAAACTAATGTGGTCCAGGCTTGTTTTATAGTAAGGGGTTGACGTAGGAATCCACAAATAAGCAACAAGAGCTGATCGGGTGCATTTCATGGCCTTTCCAACTGTAGTGCAGATAGTTCTGCGGCAACGCGAGTTTTCATTACTCAAATTGGGTATAATGCGAGTAATGAACTAGGGAACACTATTTGCAGACTGAATTGGCTGAAACCTGATTTCAATCCAGAACTAGAAAACCACTTAAGATACATTGGAAATTGACACGTTGAAGAAAAAGCTGTCTTGGATTTAAACATCGGATCTGAAGAAAAATCTCGACCCAAAATGTCACCTACTCCTTTTCTCCGGAGATGCTGCCTGACCCGCTGAGTTACTCCAGCGTTTTATGCCTATCTTTGGATTTAAACAATATATAGGGAGAATCCCCAACTTGGCTCAATACAAGCTTGAGGAACAGCACATTGCAGCCCTGAGGAAACATTATTGGATTCATAAACTTCAGATAACTTCATATCTCGGTCTGTATCAATCATCCATCTGTAACATTGGCTCAGCTTGTGGGATTTTTTCTCTCTCTGGGAATCAGATTCAGACTCAGATTCAGATTCAGATTCAATTTTAATTGTCATTGTCAGTGTACAGTACAGAGACAACGAAATGCATTTAGCATCTCCTTTGAAGAGCGACATAGCAAACGATTTTGAATTAAAAAAATAAATAATAAGTGTCCGTGGGGGGGGGTGATTGGCAGTCACCGAGGTACGTTGTTTAGTAGATTGACAGCGGCCGGAAAGAAGCTGTTCCTCGACCTGCTGGTTCGGCAACGGAGAGACCTGTAGCGCCTCCCGGATGGTAGGAGGGTAAACAGTCCATGGTTGGGGTGAGAGCAGTCCTTGGCGATGCTGAGCGCCCTCCGCAGACAACGCTTGCTTTGGACAGACTCAATGGAGGGGAGCGTGGAGCCGGTGATGCGTTGGGCAATTTTCACCACCCTCTGCAATGCCTTCCGGTCGGAGACAGAGCAGTTGCCATACCATACTGTGATGCAGTTGGTAAGGATGCTCTCGATGGTGCAGCGGTAGAAGTTCACCAGGATCTGAGGAGACAGATGGACCTTCTTCAGTCTTCTCAGGAAGAAGAGACGCTGATGAGCCTTCTTGATCAGAGTAGAGGTATTGTGGGTCCAAGAGAGGTCATCGGAGATGTTGACTCCCAGGAACCTGAAGCTAGAAACACGTTCCACCTCCGTCCCGCTAATGTGGATGGGGGTGTGCGTGCCGCCTCTGGACTTCCTGAAGTCTACAATGAGCTCCTTGGTCTTCTTGGAGTTAAGGGCCAGGTTGTTGTCAGCGCACCATGCTGCTAAGTGCTGGACCTCCTCCCTGTAGGCCAGCTCATCGTTGTTGCTGATGAGGCCAATCACCGTTGTATCATCTGCATACTTGATGATGGTGTTAGTACCATGTACAGGTGTGCAGTCATAGGTGAAGAGGGGAGTAGAGGAGGGGGCTCAGCACACAGCCCTGAGGGACGCCGGTGTTCAGGGTGAGGGTTGAAGAGGTGTGCTTGTCTAACCTCACAGACTGGGGTCTGTTGGTTAGAAAGTCCAGTATCCAGTTGCAGAGGGAGGGGTCGATGCCCAGGTTACCGAGTTTGGTGATCAGTTTTGATGGAATAATGGTGTTGAATGCTGAGCTGTAATCGATGAACAGCATTCTTACATAAGTGTCTCTGTTGTCAAGGTGGGAGAGGGCGGAGTGAAGTGCCGTTGAGATGGCATCCTCCGTACTCCTGTTCTTGCGATAGGCAAACTGATAGGGATCGAGTGTGGGGGGTAGGCAGCTTTTGAGGTGTGCCAGGACCAGCCTCTCGAAGCACTTGGTGATGATGGGGGTAAGTGCAACTGGGCGGAAGTCGTTGAGGCTTGCCGCAGTGGAGTGTTTTGGCACCGGTATGATGGAGGTGGTTTTAAGGCACGTGCTTAGGCAAGTGACAGGTTGAAGATGTCAGTCCAGACGTCTGTCAGCTGCGCAGCACAGGCACTGAGCACGCGCCCGGGGATGCCGTCAGGGCCAGCAGCCTTACGTGCATTAGTCCTACTCAGTGCCACGTACACGTCGTAGGGGGTGAGTGTGAGGGGTTGGTGATCGGCAGGTAGCACAGCCTTGATGGCTGTCTCTAGATTGTCCCTGTCGAAGCGGCCATAGAAGTGATTCAGCTCCTCAAGGAAGGAGGCGTCGCTGGATGTGGGGGTGATGTTGGAGGGTCTGTAGTCCGTGATGGCCTGGATGCCTTGCCACATGCGTTGGGGGTCGGAGTTGTTGTTGAAGTGCTCCTCAATCCTGAGCTTATGGCAATGCTTGGCCTTCCTGATGCCCCTCTTCAGGTTAGCCTTGGATGAACTGTAGGCTCGAGCATCGCCTGACCTGAAAGCGGTGTCCCGTGCTTTCAGCAGTAGCCTGACCTCGCTGTTCATCCATGGCTTCTGATTCGGGTATATGGTCACCTGTTTGAGGGAGGTGACACTATTGATGGTGGAGTTTATAAAGTCCAGAACAGAGGATGTATAGGAATCAATGTCCGTGTGAGAGTCAAGGGTGGCCTGGGCTGCAAACGCCTTCCAGTCAGTGTTTCCAAAACACTGCTGAAGTGTGAAGTCCGCTTCCTCTGACCAGACTTTAACTGTCCTTACAGTTGGTTTAACCCGTCTGATGAGTGGGGAGTACTTAGGGAACTTGCTGGGCTTGGCTTCTCAGCATTTCACAACACCCGCGTTCTATTGTTCAGGTTCTCAGCCTCTAAATCTTACACGCATTGACCATATAACCATGGTGACAGCTGATCCCCATGGTCATCCAGATGTGCCCAGAGTTATCCCTTGTCTCCACTGTCGAAAGCTTCTGTTCCACCTTTTCAGTTGCCAAAATCTCCAACCTGAAATATTGACCGTTTCTCTTCGACCCGTGAGTATTTCCAACATTTCTGATTTTTGTTTTAGATTTCCAGCATCCAGAGTATTGTTTTATTTTCAAAATTGAATTCTTGCCTCCAATGTGAAATTTCTAACATTCCTAAATGCATCCAAAAAATATCAATAATTTCTACATACAAGCCATGTCTATAACTAGGAAAACTTAGGTCTGTTAAATCCTAATTTTGATCCCATGTGTCCAAATGTATGGTCTAACAGCAAAAGAAGTGGAGAATAAAACGAGGTTTACATTAAAAAAAAAATTTAATCAGATCATCATTGGATTGCAGTCGGGACAACGTTGCCAATCTCCTTCTGCTAAAATAAATGCTCTGGTTTACAAGGAGAGGCTGTGCAGCATGTTCAGTTAAGGATCAAGAAACACAAACAAATTATTTATTAAAAACATATCATACTCCAGTATATAGAAGTAGCTACACCTGCTAAATTAGAAATTCCAATAGAGGGCAAACTTTTAGTATTGCAAATTTCCATTTTTTATATACGACAATGACTCAAATTTAGATTTGTCATCATCTGTTACTAAATAAATGCTGCCACCATCTGGTAACTACTATTTTATAAATCAGATGTTCCAAAATGTTTCTCTTTACTACCTGTCACCTTTAGATTTGCCAGCACTATACTATCCCTTCCAGTACATCACACATTTTAACTCCTCACATGCCATTTATTAGAACTGTCTGCCTTCTGGCCAAACACCTCACCTCGCCCTATTCATCTTCCAACACCGATTCAAACGTGTCTGTTTTTTCTCTTTTCATCTTATTACAAAGAATTCAATAACATCTTCCCATATGAGGAATCCTACAAATCCGTTATTGTGCTCAATAACATCCTGAAAACTAATAACTGAATTTCCAGAATGTTCAGGTATAAATTCTTAAGGAATTACAATACCTAATTCACTTCATCCAGAATTGTTTAAAAACTAAATTTTGATCTTTACCTCAACTATCAACCCCATATTTGTTTCAAAAGCACAAAGGAGTTATTTTTCCTGTACGAAACCGACTATCATAAACAATTAATTTAAGAAATATTAACCAAGATAAAACCCCAAAATAGTTTTCACAAGATAAATAGATATTAATTTATAAAAAAAACTGTCAGACAAAAATACCTGATGTAGAAGGTGTGTTTTTATTCATGTTTAAACAGTCGTTTAATTTGTTTAATTAATGTTTACATCTCAATACAAATGTAGTTCACAACTTCCATTTCCATATATTTGTCAAACATAACTTTCCCTGCATGGAGCCACACTGTCTGTGGAAATCTTGCTGTAATTTTCTAATTGCCCTGTTGCCAGACTTCCTAAAGAGCACATTCCAGCATTTTCCCTACTACTGACTGACGCCAGGATCACTGGGTGACACTTCATGCTTTCTCTCCTTCATTTATTGAGGTTTTATTTGTTACCGAATCAGTAGGAGGTGTTGTAGAACCAATGGATTCCTATTTCCCCGAGAATAGGTCAAGCTTTGCTCTCACCCTAGTCAGGTCCTCTATATATATCTCTCTCCATACCTGAAACTCCTCCCCCTCCTCTTTCCACATGTGGTGCTGGCCCACGCTGGGTATGCCAGTGTGGACCAGCATAATAAATATTTATATTAAAGGAATGGTTATGGAGAATTAAAAGGTAAAATAAAAGTGGACTAGTCCATGAGCAATGACTACGCCTTACAGGGGAGGATTTACCCCTGGAATTACTTTTGACAGATTAATGCTGTTCATCAGAAAGATTTTAGATCTCTTCAAACAGGCGCAAGTCATTTGAAAAATGAATGAAAACACAATAAATGTAACAAAGCCTCAGATTGCTTTTGAAGGCAAAGAAAACTAAATTCCACTTACTATCACATGCTTTTTTTAAAAATTTAAATCTTTTTATTTGAATTTCACAGCAATTTGCATACATACTTTGATAACAGACAGTGACAGTCAAGGCATAATTGTGCAACAGTATGTGAGTGACCCTCAAAGCCCTTACCCTTACATGCTTTTTAACTCAATATTTGACATGCTATAATACTTTCCGCAGCCCAGTGGATAAGATGGCAAGCACTGCAGGACACATCTGATCACGAGTGCTTTTCAATGCACATGCTGAAAGACCGACATCTGGATCAGGTCGGTGCTGGAAACGTCATGTCAAACTGGCTCATTTTAATTATGGAAAGTACGAATCAATTGCTTGATACATTCAGCATTGCAGACCCTTTTATAAAAATGTATATACCAAAGTGGCGTGGACAGTGCCAACAGCATTAATAAAAAGCAAAACATCCCAGCAGAGGTCTCTACAACACACTACAAAACATGTTCACCATACTGAAAATCCACCATTTCACCCTAACCTCAGCTGTCAAACCCTCTTTCTACATTGCTGTAACCTTGAATATAATGCACATTAATCTTCAGTTTGCTACTATTAAATATTTATATAGTTTATAAATAACAGACAAAATATCAATTAAAAAAACTAAATAAGCATGATTACTTGTACAATCCATAACCTTGTCAAAGCGTTTATCATCTGAATCCAATAATGGTAGATATGCTACCATTAAATTAGGCTGGGTGTGTAAACCACACTATCTCTACTTCGGTAAAAGTTTCTCTACTTCAATACAAGTACCATGCCTCAGGGATTGTTTTACTGTCAGTCAAATCTCCTAATAGACACTGAATAAAATGACCTACAGTATAATCACTATCTTCCCTATTTTACAATTTCACCCTGGTAGTCACCAGCAAAATGTAGCAAAAAAATTGAACTCCTTCCAATCAGCCACGTAAAATGCTGATTCAATGTGTGACTGAGACTGAGAAGCGAGATGCAAGGCAGGCAAGGGTCCCAACCCTAAATGTCATCTGTCCATGAGAGAAAGTGAGAGAGTGAGAGAGTGAGAGTGAGAGTGAGAGTGAGAGTGAGTGTGAGTGTGAGTGTGAGAGTGAGAGTGAGAGTGAGAGTGAGAGTGAGAGTGAGAGACTGCCATTGAAAAGATTGGAGCACAATTGATGTAAAGGTAAGTCCAGGTGAGTATGCAAGTTTTATAGTTTCTATAAAACTTAAAGTGCCCACAAGCAGGAGTCAGTCACAGCCTGAAGTGTCTCACACAGATCAGCCATTCAGGAGAGAGACAAGAAGAAAGCAGGTGGTGAATCTTTGACATTCAAAGGTTCACAAGATGACAATGAAGGCTCAAATAATTAATATATTTAAGACAGAGATTGATAAGAGTGTAAGTATCAAAGGAACTCAAGTAGTAAGGGGAAGAAGTTGGTGCTCCTTCAAAAGATCAAGTACGCTCATCGAAAGAAAGGGCAGGCACAATAGACAACTGACTGCTTCTATATATTTTTCCCACTTCCGTTTTCTCTTGCCACTACTTCTACCCCTAACTCTCTCAACATCCTCCTCTCTTCTCCCCATTCTCCCTCCCCACCCCCCGATCCCTACACTCTTCCATTATCTTCCAATCACTCATCCCGGACCCTTTCATCCCCTTTTACTCCCTCTTCCTCTCCACCTTCACTAAATCCAGTGTGAGCACAAAGTGGCAAGTCAGATCAGATATGTGAAGATCACTCCTGCCACCGGTGAAATGGGCAGGATGGGAAGGTCAATCCACAACATAAAATCAATGTAATTATCATAGGCACAAAGACAGGCCCGTTGACTCACACTTGTCCATGCAGTGAGATGTTGGTGCCAACTGGGCTCATGGGTTGTGAGTAGGTGACAAAGGCACAGCATGGGAAGGATTGTCAATGAAGGTGGGGCAGGATAACAGGTTTCTATAGAAACAGTTTTGAAATATCATGCAGTTATGCTCGATTACAGATTGTACCGAGATAGATAAGTAAAGTGACAGACAATTGAAAACTAAAGGGCCTGTCCCACTTACGCGATTTTTTCGGCGACTTGTCGGCACCCGTCATAATCGCAAGCAGGTCTTCGAAAATATTCAACGTTGAAAATCCAGCGGCACCCAAAGAGTCGTACCTCTTTCTGGTTGCCGCTGGATTTTCAACACGTTCAAAATGTTTGGTCACCTGTCGCCGAAAAAAATCGCGTAAGTAGGACAGGCCCTTAAGGATCAACTATGTGGATCACCTTTTCCATCCGTTTTTCCAGTAGTTCACACTGTTTTAGGACCCCTAACCTCTGTTAATCCCTCACCTTGGTCACCTTCTTTCAGCTAGAATAGCCATCACGGCTTAGGTAACTCGATCTTCACATAGCACCACCTTTGGTTCGCTCTGCACCTTTCCCCTTTCTCTGCAACAATTTATTTCTAATTTTTCCTAGTTCTGGTGAAAGGATACCAATCTGAAATGTTAAATCTGTTTCTCTCTTCACAGATGCTGCCCAAACCTTCTCGCATTTTCATCTGTTAGTTCCGATTTTCAGCATCCGCAATATTTTACTTTTCATGAGTTTGGTCTCATTCGGTCCTGAGACGAGCACTGGGCCACGTACACTTGTGATCACAAAGATTGCGCATCCTCTGCTCTGCAATTCAGTGCAATACTTTACTAATTATTGGAACACAAATGGAATTCTTGGAACAAAAATACCAAACCACTCCATTCACAGTCCTAGGATATCCCAAGTTGCCTTACACTTAAACAAGTATTGTTTAAATGATTATTGCTCAGATACAGATAAATAAGGTTGCTAACTGAACTTATTATGAATGGCAAGAAAATAAATAACCAGGTAACTATATTCCACCGGGTGGCGCCGTCAGCAATGGCAGTCTTGCCAACGGTCTGTCTGTCTTTCGTCTTTTTTGCTATTTTTAGTGTGTTTTAAAAAGTATGTGTTAATGCTCTCGGGTTTGTTTTATGTGGGGGTTGGAGGAGGGGGTCGAGGGGAACTTTTTTCTTAATCTCTTACCTTGCCGGAGATGCGATTGTTTTCCAGATCGTATCTCCGGTTGCTCTGCGGCCTAACATCACGGAGCTGGCGGCCTTGCTGGGGACTGACTTTGAGCCCCACCACGGGGCCGTGGACTTACCATCAGAGCCTGGGATCCCTTGCCTGGGATCGACGATCCAACTGCGGCCTGTCGATTTCACCATCGAGGAGCTCGCACTCGGACAGACCGATGTCTGGAAGCTCCAAAGTCGCACGAGGTTCGACCAGCCCCGACCTGGGGTCCGATTGCCCGGCACGGGGAGCTGAGATCCCGATGCAGGAGCTTGATCGCCCCGACGTGGAGGTCCCAAACGCCAGCTATGGGAGCCAAGATCGTCCTGTCAATGGAAGGCTCGAGGCCCCCGACCACGGGAAGACAAAGAGGAAGAGATTGAACTATTTTTTTTGCCTTCCATCACAGTGAGGAATGTGGAGGAGTCACTGTGGTTGATGTTAATGATAAAATGTATTTTGTGTGTATTGTTCCTTTTTATTGGTATGACTGTATGGCAAATCAAATTCCTCATATGTTGCAAAACATACTTGGCTAATAAAGTATGATTATGACATTGGACAGAAGAAATGGACATTGGGAAGGATATTACCAATTTTCCTACACTTCAAACAAATGTTATGATTCCTATCTATTAACCCATAAAGGCAGACAATTGATTCATTCGTCTTATAAGTAACAGGGGTTATGGGAAGAAGGCAGGAGATTGGGGTTAGGAGGGAGAGATCGGCCAGCCATGACTGAATGGCAGAGTATACTTGATGGGCCGAATGGCCTCATCCTGCAACTATGACATGATAACAGCTCCACTTGTACGGCACTGAAGAGTTGGGTTATGTGTTCACCTCTTTCAGTCAACTGTGGATCAACACTAAAGGGCCTGTCCCACTTTCACGACCTAATTCACGACCTCTGCCGAGTTTGCCCTTGACTCATACTCGCAGCATGGTCGTCACGAGGTCGTAGCAGGCCGTGATGCTAGTCATAGGTACTCGTGGCATCAAGTAGGTCGGGGCGTTTTTTCTAGCATGATGAAAAATGTCCACGAGTAAAAAAGGTTGTGAATTAGGTCATGAAAGTGGACAGGCCCTTTAGGAAAGGCAAACCGATTTCAAACAATCCAAGCTCCGTTATTTCTATGAAACTGCAGCATCAGGAGAAATGTTTAAGAGCATTTGGAAAACAATAGTTGACCTGATGAGGTTAAGTTTAAAATTTTTGCTTTGGAGCACGAGTCTTTATTCAGTCTGAATGGCCTTTGTCTTTTGATTCATATGACTATTGCTTTGGTAATTGTGCAATGAGATTCTAATAGGTAACAGGAAACTGACTCATTTTGTCCATGGAGCACTGCACTCTTATCAAGTTATGGAAAGTTAATTAAACAGACCATGAGCTTATCAACTCTCATCTTTAGCTATTTCAATTCCTCTCTTCCATTTAATTGGTCCATTGCAGTATTTGGTAGTCTAATTAGATCACAGATCACGCTTATGTACACAGCTTCCATGGTTCTAAGATCAGAATTCAAATTAATGTCTGCTTTTTGAAGGAAACTGTTTTACATTCTAATTTACCTGTCAACTTTGATCAGGAAACCAGCAAACACCGAGTGCAAGACTAAATATATTACCCAATTTCAACATGCATGCATCTTTGCAGTAATTTTGCAAACATTTGCAATGTTATTTTTTATTGCACTTTAAAAAAATTTAATTCAATTACTTCCCTTTCCCCATTTATTTTCTTAACTGTGCTGTATTCCACCAATGACATTGTCTTTGTGCTGAACATCTGGCAAACTTCGAATCAGACTACAATTTGCACAGCTTGAAGCTCTCAAGCCATAAAAGGACACGTTCCTCTCCATTAAATAGGTACAAACTTGAGCGAAGGGGTGCAATTTGTTCAGGGAACAGAGTACATTTGCCTCCTGCTGGTTCAAAGGCTTTACTACAACAAAGCACATCTTGCATGAGCATGGTCGTAAACTATGTTGACATCAAAGGGATCGGGTTACTGACTCATTACCCTAAGCTCCAGGTTTTGCAGTGCCATCTGAAAATCATAGCCAGCCACAAATATTGTTTATTTATCACATTATTTACATAGATCATGGCAAGGAAATCGTAGAGCATATGTTCGACCAGAAACCAAACATTGATAGCACTCGGAAACAAGCAAAACAACATCTTGCGAGGTGGATACAACTTGGGAAATGATTTGCTAATATGGATGTTTTACTTTGGTGGGTGTATAGAATGTGGCTCACACCATCAGCAAAATCCAATGTGGGTCCCTTAGAGTATTGACAAGAGAAATTATAATAGGGAGTAAATAAATTATGGGTTGAACAAATATTGTTTTTTTTAGTTTAGAGACACAGCATGGAAACAAGCCCTCCCGAGAGCATGCTCACCATCAATCATCCTTTTACACTGGTTTTATGTTGTCCTACTTTCTCATCCACTCCTTGCACACAAGGGGCAATTTAAAGAACAAACTCGCACATCATTAGGATGTGGGAGGAAATTGGAGCACTCGGAGGAAACCCAGGCAATCACAGGGAGAACATGCAAACTCCACACAGATTACACCCGACGTCAGTTAATGCCCCTTTATTCCAAGCCAATAAATGCATTAGAAGTGAAATTGAAACTAGTTTCTCACAGTTAACAGAGAGGAAGTTGAATTAATTAATATTTCAAAAGAAAGGTGTGCAGAAATTGGATCTGTCAGCTTGCATCTAGGGATTCTAAGAATGGAGCTGCAGAGATAATGAGGCACTTGTACCGATCTTCCAAAATTCCTTATACCTGCTTCCATAAATTGGAAGGTATAGGAAGGAACTGCAGATGCGGGTTTACACCAAAGATGGACACAAAATGCTGTCTGTCTAATTACTATAGTATCTGATTCATCTGAATCTGAATCTAGTATCTTGACTCTATCTTCCAAAAATCGGAATGCAAGAAATATTATTTAAGAAGTGACACAGATAAAAACAAATGCAGGGAACTATAGATAGTTAGCTTGATATCTATTCTTCACAACATACTGCAACCAATTGAAAGGCACGGTATCAAGGCATGGTTGCAAACCACATGAACGGGCAATCAATGTGGTTTTCTGATGGGGAAATCACATTTGACAAATTTAACTCTTCAGAAATATGATAAATAAGGGAAGTTGTCTGTATGAGCTCTCATATAATCTGATTATTGTGTTAGTTTAGTCTATCTCTATTTGTTGTGTTGTTGCCTGTAAAGCTGAAGTCATTAAGAATGTCATTGTGCAGTTCCCAGTGTATATGGCAATTCAACAGTCTTGACTCTCTTCACGCAATCCTTCTCTGCCATTCAATGAGATCATGGCTGACCAGCTCCATTTTCCAGCCTGTTCTCCTTTACTCATCACTCCCCTGTAGACTGAAAATCCATCCATATATCCATAAAATATGTTCCACAGCTTAACCTTTGCAACTCTAATGGAAAGAGTTCAAAGATTCATGGTTATAGCGCTCTGAGAGAAAAGTCTCACCTCATCTCCTCCGTAAATGGACACTTCTTTTTTCAAAACTTATGGCCCCTTGTTTGGTATTCTTCCACAAGCTAAAACATCCCCTCCTTTATCAAGCTCCTGCAGAATTTTATTGATTTCACTAAGATCAATTATCTATCCTTTAAACTCCATTGAGTAGGGGGGCCACAAATCAATTAATTATTTTTCATTAGATAGTGACCTCATCCCAAATAGCAATCAAATGAGCCTTCTCTAAATTTGTCACCTTTTACACGAGGGTGCAGACTCCAGTACCACCAATGCAAGGTTTCCCTAGTCTTATACCTCACTCCCTCAGACTTCCTAATTATTTGTGAACTGTTTGTATTGCATTGAAGAAGATAGCAGACCACTGTACAGGAGCAATCCATCCATTTACACAATATTCTGTTTTTCTATTATTCCTCCCAAAATTAATAACAATCATATATCCTTAACTAAATTTCATCTGCCAAATTTTCACTCACTAACCCATGTTGCTTTGCAGACTTCTGATCTCACAACTAATGTTCTTGCTTATTTTTGTATCATCAGTAAATTTGGCTACAATACACTCAAGGACCTACTTATAAGTTAATACTAGACTAAGTGGGACCAGTTGGGTCCCAGCATCAGACAGGAGGGGCTGGTCCCCCAACGCAATATTCCACCTCTCCACCAATCCAATATAGACCCACATACTCACACACACACACTCCACCACACGCACACACACACTCTCACACCCACACATACACTCTCACACCCACACACACACACATACACTCTCACACCCACACTCATACTCGCAAACACAGGCTCACACATACACACACACACTCACACACACTGACTCACACACACTGACACACCATATATATGACAGTAAACTTTCTTGAATCTACTCACACGGCTGAGCGTGGCCTCTCCACTGTAGGGCTTCCGCAGTCAGCGGCGCTTTCACAGTCAGCGGCATCAATCAGCGTGACTGCTGCACTTACCGGAAATTACGCAATCAGCACGACCTCTGCACTCACCGGAAATTACGCAATCAGCGCGACCTGTCCACCAAGCGGAAGTCACGAAATTAGCAGGACATTTGGACTAATCACAGTCGGACCTAATAAAACTTTATTCCTTCCAAACACAGTCGGACCTAATAATAAAGCATGTATTACTTCCAAACACAGTCGGACCTAATAAAGCATTTATTCCTTCCAAACACAGTCAGACCTAATAAAGCATTGCAGTTTCAAGCACAGGCAGGGCAGCAGGCCAAACAACTCATGACATTGTCATTAAGGGCTAACAAATCAGTTATTGCAAGTACATTGCAGACTCACAGTTCAGTTGATTCACAGCTTAGAATGACAGTCGTGGCCTCTCCCTCGCGATCTTGCAGAGTGACTGACTCACGTCCAGGCATCTGGGATTTTATAGTTCTGCCCCCCACCCCCCGGAAGGGGCGTTAACTTAATTGCGGTGATTGACAGGCGAGAGGACCAATCAGCTGATCTCAAGGGTTTTTAAACACTCAAAACGTGTTTATTTTTCATCGAAGGGAAAAATCCTCGGGGCTGGCTCAGGACTGAGTAAGATGTCCAAAAATCACAGCGACACAGGGTAGCGTTTTTTCTAAAATCAATATCCAGCGCAGACAGGAAGTGGTCAAGAAGAGACTTTTAATTATATAGATACAGATTGTAAATAGATGAAGCTTGGCATATGAGAGGTGTACATATCAGTACAATGTTTACATATTCACATATTCTGTTGTGCTGCAGCAAGTAAGAATTTCATTGTCCAGTCCGGGACATATGACAATAAAACGCTCTTGTCTCTTGACTTGACAAATGTATTACTCACAATGCTGATTTAACACAGTTGCACTAATTGCATCAGTCACTTTCCTATCGATATGTTGTCTTTCACCTCTGCTGAGGCACCCGATTAATCACAAAATTATCCTTTCAGCCCTTCAACTTTCGACTCGCTAGCCAATCCCGAATCCATGCCATCTCAGCAATGGTTCAATTTATTGTCATATGTGCAAAGTGCAAAACGAACAGTGAAATTCTTTCCTTACAAACAGTTGACTAGAGTATCACCATCTGAAGAAGGGTCTCGACCCGAAACATCACCTATTCCTTTTCTCCAAAGATGTTGTCTGACACGCTGTTACTTCAGCTTGTTGTGTCTATCAACATACCACCCCCGACTAGCAATTGTACAGCAATAGTCCACTGAGCCCCCATGCAGGAGGTGCCATGTTTGGCGCCATTTTTCTAGTCCAGTCCGCGCTCCTGTTGTTAAGAGCGGTGCCCATTCCAGGCGAGCCCCAGGCTGCTACGGGCTTCTTCTTGGTTGACCAGCAACCAACGTCCCTCGCCTCGCTCGGGGCTCCTCCTGCAGCCGACCGCGACCTCGACCTCGAGGGTGCGGTAGGCCAGACATCAGTTCCCTCTCCTTTCCTCCCGGCCTCTCTCCTTTCCCGCCGCATCTGTTGTCGCTGGCTCATATCCTCCTGTTCTTTGGGGGATAATCAGCGGCATGGCACCTCCTTTTGATCTGGTATTTTATTTAAATCACACGTTTAATCAATAATGTTTTATTATTAATGTTTAATGTTTTATGTGTCATTCCTAACTGTCAGTGTATGTCATGTTGTCACTTGCGGGTGAAGCACCAAGGCAAATTCCTTGTATGTGACTACTTGACCAATAAACTTATTCATTCATTCATTCAGCTCAGTGGGCTCCCCACTTCCTGGCTGCAGTCCGCCGGGTTCTACACGCATGGGCCAGCACGGTGGCTGCCGCCTGAAGGCAACATTCAATCAGGATTGATTGTGGTCCACACCGGGTCTTCCGTTTCACCATGGTCCACACAAGATCTCACCCTGTGGCCCTCACTAGCTGGATCCTGGACCCACTATAATTTGTAAGAAGGAACTGCAGATGCTGGTTTAAACTGACGATAGACACAAAAAGCTGGAACAACTCAGCGGGACAGGCAGCATCTCTGAAGAGGACTGGTTGACGTTTCGGGTTGAGACCCTTCTTCAGACTGGTTAGAGATAAGGGAAACGAGAGATACAGATGGTGATGTGGAGAGATAAAGAACAATGAATGAAAGATATGCAAAAAAGTAACGATGATAAAGGAAACATGCCATTGTAAACTGTTTTTAAGATGAAAATGAGAAGCTAGTGCGACTTGGGTGGGGGAGGGATAGAGAGAGAGAGGGAATGCCGGGGCTACCTGAAGTGGGAGAAATCAATATTTATACCACTGGCCTGTAAGCGACCCAAACAAAATATGAGTTGCTGGTCCTCCAATTTGCATTTAGCCTCACTCTGACAATGGAGGAGACAGAGGACAGAAAGGCCTGTGAAGGAATGGGAAGGAGAATTAAAGTGTCCAGCAACCGGGAGATCAGGATGGTTTACAACTGTTGAGCGAAATGATCGCCCAGTCTGCGTTTGGTCTCGCCGATGTATAAGAGTCCACATCTTGAACCACGGATACAGTAGATGAGGTTGGAGGAGGTGCAAGTGGACCTCTGGCAAACCTGATAGGACAGTCAGGGCCCCTGGACAGAGTCGAGGGAGGAGGTATAGCGACAGATGTTACATATTCTGCGGTTGCAGGGGAAGGCACTTGGGGAAGGGGTGGTTTGGGTGGGAAGGGATGAGTTAACCAGGGAGGTGCGGAGGGAACGGTCTCTGCGGGGAAGGGGTACTGGGGGGCTAGTGGGACGGGCGGCAATTTCGGAGGATTGTGTGTTGGCGATGGCTGATAAGGACTCGAGGGGGGGGGGGGGGCTCTGTCTCTTGTGCGACTAGGCGGAGGGGAAGCAAGTGCAGAGCTGCAGGGAACTGAGGAGGCACAAGTGAGGGCCTCATCTTTGTCGGGAGAGGGGAACTCCCGTTCCCTAAAGAATGAGGACATCTCGGATGTTCTAGTATGGAACACCTCATCTTGAGTGCAGATGCGGCGTATACGGAGGAATTAGGAGTGGGGCATAGTCTTTCCAGGAAGCAGATATAATTTTCCTACTGCCACAATAGATCAACAAGGGTTGCAATCTTGCTGGTTGTTCACTTTGCACTGGACCACTTAGACAATAAATGCCTATACGTCAGGTTGCTTTCATAGACTACAGTATGGCATTCAATACCATCATCCCCTCCAAACCAAGCTCAGAGAACTGGGGCTCCGTGCATCCCTTTGCAACGGGATCTTTGACTTCCTCATCAACAGAAGACAATCGGTACGAATTGACAACTTCATCCTTGATAACCATCAGCATAGAGGCACCTCAAGTCTGTGTGCTCAGCCCCTTGCACTACTCACTCTACACTTAAAATTGTGTAACTGAACAGAGATACAACTCACTCCTTCAATTTGGTGACATCCCCACTGTTGTCGGACAAAATACAGATGATAATGAGTCAGTGTAGAGGAGATATCGATTGAATGGTGCAAGAACAAAAACCTTGCTCTCAATGTTAGAAAAACTACGAACTGCTTGTTGACTTTAGAAGAGGAAGGTTGAGGATGCACAAACCTGTCTTCATAGACGAGTCAGTGGTAGAAAGATTAATGCATTCATAAAGAAAACCCATCAACACCTCTATCTCTAGACGATAGATGAAATTAGTTAAGTTGACCTGTAAGTGTACAGCAAAGAGCATATTGACCGATATAGAGCACATCATGGCATGGTTCAGCAACACAAACGCCCAGGAAAGAAAGGATATTACAAAAGGTGGTGAACACTGCCCTGGTCCAGCACAGGTACTGACCTCCCCATCATCAAAGGGATCTACAGGAGTTGCTACCTCAAAAAGGCAGCCAGCATCATCAAGGACCCACATCACCTTGGTCATGCTCACATTTCACTCATGTCAGCAGGAAGTTGGTACAGGAATCTGAAAACTCTAAATCAAGGTTCAGGATCAGCTTCTTCCCACGACTTCCAACTGAACTCTAAACTGCCTAGGCAGACTAGAACTTTGGTTTTGTATTTGTTTTTACCTTAATTGGGTTTTTATTTATTGAACTTCTTCTGTTTTATTTTGTTCATTATAGTATCTATCGAGTAGTGTGTTTACAAACCAATTGTGCTGCTATTACATTGTTTCATTTCAGTATTTGACAATAAAACACTCTCGACTCTCTTGAAATTGTCCACAATCCATGGACTTGTACCATGTGCAGGAATCTGATATATCCGAGTTATTAAAGGCATTTTGAAAATCCAAATGCTTTACACCTACTGGTTCTTATTAATCTACCTTGTCTGTTACATTCTGCAAGCACATTAATAAACGTCAACCATGATTTTCCTTTCATAAAACCACACTGATTCTGCTCGATTGTATTAGGATTTTCAGAATGTCTTGTTATTATGTCAATAGAGTCATACAGCACAGAAACAGGTCCTTCGGCCCAAATCAGCCATGCTACCTGAGCTGCCAAACCAAACGCCCACTTGCCTGCCCATGGCTCATATCCCCCCAAACCTTTCCTATCCATAAAGCTGGCTAAGGGTCTTTTAAATGTCCGAGGTACCCACCTCTACCATTTCCTCCATCAGCTAATTCCATTTACACACCACTTTGCATGTGGAAAAAGCTGCACCTCAAGTCTCTTTTAAATCTTCCTACCCCTCAGAGTTATACAGTGTGGAAACAGGCCCTTCGGCTCAACTTGTCCACACTGACATGTCCCATCTATACTGATCCCACCTTCCAGCTTTTGATCCATATCTCTCCAAACCCGTCCTGTCCATGTACCTGCCTAATTGTTTCTAAAACTATGATTCTTAAACATCATCTTAAACCTATGGCCTCTAGTTTTAAACTCCTCCCAACCTAGGGAAAAGACAGATTATCTATGTCGCACATGAACTTAAAAAATTCCAAAATGTTACCCCTCAGCCTAATATGCTCCAGGAATATAAGATCCAACCTATCTTCAGTTTAAGAAGGAACTGCAGATGCTGGAAAATCCAAGGTAGACAAAAAGGCTGGAGAAACTCAGCGGGTGAGGCAGCATCTATGGAGCGAAAGAAACAGGCAATGTTTCAGGTCGAAACATCAGGTTCGACCCGAAACATTGCCTTTTTCCTTCAATCCATAGATGCTGCCTCACCCGCTGAGTTTCTCCAGCATTTTTGTCTACCTACAACCTATCCTTAAGGACATCCTTCCCATTACGGAGCTACACACGATACGCGCAGTACTCAAAATGTGACCTTACCAATGTCTTGTACAGCTTATGTCCCAACTCCTGCAGTCAACATACGATGAGCGTTTGACAACATTTGCTGGAGTTTAGAAGGATAAAGGGGGACCTCAATGAAACTTACCGAATAGTGAAAGGCCTGTATAGAGTGGATGTGGAGAGGGTGTTTCTACTTGTGGGAGAGACCAGGTCCGGATGGCACAGCCTCAGAATAACAAGACGTACCTTTAGAAAGATCTAGTCTTATTGCCTTATCTCAAGGAGGAATTTCTTTAAAGGGTGGTAAACCTATGGAATTCAATGCGACAGAGACGGCTGTGGAGGCCATGTCATTGGGTATTTTTAAAGCAGAGATTGACAGGTTCTTGATTAGTAAGGGTGTCAAAGGTTATGGGGAGAAGGCAGGAGAATGGGGTTGAGAGGGAAAGACAGATCAGCCATGAATGCAGGGCAGGGTAGACTCGATGGGCCAAAGGAGCTAACTTTGATCCCATGACATGAACATGATGAAGTGTGCCAAACAATCTCTTCACCACCTTGTCTATCTGTGTCGCCCCTTTCACAGAATAATATACTTGCACTCCTAGGTCTCTCAGTTCTACAACACTGCCTCACACCCAACCATTTACTGTGTTAGTCCTGCCCTGGTCTGTTTAAAAAAATCCAACCCTTCACATTTGTCCGAATTAAATTTAATCTGCCATTTGTCAGACCTTTGGCCTAATTGATCAAAATCCCATTGTAAACTTATATAACATACTCTACTGACCATTATACTACCAATTTTAGTGCCTACCTTCAATAGTCAAGAGTATTTTATTGTCATAATTCGTGAAACAGACAAATACAATTCTTATTTGTAGAGAGTGGTGAATCTCTGGAACTCTCTGCCACAGAGGGTAGATGAGGCCAGTTCATTGGCTATATTTAAGAGGGAGTTAGATGTGGCCCTTGTGGCTAAGGGGATCAGGGGGTATGGAGAGAAGGCAGGTACGGGATACTGAGTTGGATGATCAGCCATGATCATATTGAATGGCGGTGCAGGCTCGAAGGGCCGAATGGCCTACTCCTGCACCTAATTTCTATGTTTCTATGTTTTATTTGCAGCAGTACAACAGATATGGAAACATTGTACTCAGTAGATACAATAATAAGCAACAAAAGGAAGTTCAATATACAAAAACAAACAATATAGTGTAAAGATCAAAACAGTGTCCTTAGTACACTCAAGGCAGTTTGTAGTTTAGAGTTTATTTGGAGTTCGTAGTCTTCAATAGCCCGATGGCTGTTGTAAAGAGGCTGCACTTGAACCTGGATGTTGGTTTTCAGGCTCCTGCACCTTCTTGCCAATGGCAGGAGTGAAATGAGAGTGTGGCCAGGGTGATGTGGGTGGCAGCAGCCTCTTATAGATTCCTTCCATGGTGCGGAGGTCAGTACCCTGATGGACTGGGCAGAGTTTGCCACGTTTTGCAATCTTCTTCATTCCTGTGCATTCGAGATGCTGAACCAGGCCGTGATTCAACCAGTCAGTATGCTTTAGCCTAAGATAACATGAATTCATGAGATGAGGTTACTTTTCCTGCCTTTGGAGTTGCCGTCAGTAATGGTAATAAAGCAATCAGTGGCCATTGCTGCAACAGAGATGCAGCTCAAGCACTCTGATTAAATGCACTTTAGCTTCCTGTGCCAGTTCTATTTGAAGACAAAAAACAATGGAGAGATTGTGTGACACCAGTTAATTAATGGCACCTTATGCTTGAGATAAAAGAGGCCATGACCCAGAATTAGTTGCAAAGTCAGAATATATTGACTATCCATTCAAGTGAAGGAGATATCACTTATTGTGCTCTATTTGCGCTAATTGACCAAAATGCTAGTTTTTTAAACTAATATCTAGATTGGTTGGTTATATAACTAAGACACCGACTTTAAGTAGGAGGAAATGTGATTTAGGAGGAAATTTTAAACTGAAAATCATCAATGAGAAATGTAAATTAGTGTGTAAGTCGTGATATATTGTTCAGCCAACAGGATTCATAATGTCATGTTGCCATAGCCACAATAAACATGTAGAGCAATTACCTTAAAAATGTACTGTATTACATAAATAAAGGTTCCCCTTTAAGACTAAGCGCTGGATGGTAGACTGATTCAGGCTCAGTTTAAGGTGGCACAGTGGGGTAGAGGTAGAGCTACTACCTTATGGTGCCAAAGACACGGCTTTGATCCCGACTACAGGTACTGTATCGAGTTTGTACATTCTCCCCGTGACCTGCGTGGGTTTTCTCGGAGATCTTCGGTTTGCTCCCACATTCCACAGATGAACAGGTTTGTAGGTTATTTGGCTTGGTATAAATGTAGAATTATACTGATTAACATTTCTAACCAACAGACCCCAGTCTGTGAGGTTAGACAAGCACACCTCTTCAACCCTCACCCTGAACACCGGCGTTCCTCAGGGCTGTGTGCTGAGCCCCCTCCTCTACTCCCTCTTCACCTATGACTGCACACCTGTACATGGTACTAACACCATCATCAAGTATGCAGATGATACAACGGTGATTGGCCTCATCAGCAACAACGATGAGCTGGCCTACAGGGAGGAGGTCCAGCACTTAGCAGCATGGTGCGCTGACAACAACCTGGCCCTTAACTCCAAGAAGACCAAGGAGCTCATTGTAGACTTCAGGAAGTCCAGAGGCGGCACGCACACCCCCATCCACATTAACGGGACGGAGGTGGAACGTGTTTCTAGCTTCAGGTTCCTGGGAGTCAACATCTCCGATGACCTCTCTTGGACCCACAATACCTCTACTCTGATCAAGAAGGCTCATCAGCGTCTCTTCTTCCTGAGGAGACTGAAGAAGGTCCATCTGTCTCCTCAGATCCTGGTGAACTTCTACCGCTGCACCATCGAGAGCATCCTTACCAACTGCATCACAGTATGGTATGGCAACTGCTCTGTCTCCGACCGGAAGGCATTGCAGAGGGTGGTGAAAATTGCCCAACGCATCACCGTTCCACGCTCCCCTCCATTGAGTCTGTCCAAAGCAAGCGCTGTCTGCGGAGGGCGCTCAGCATCGCCAAGGACTGCTCTCACCCCAACCATGGACTGTTTACCCTCCTACCATCCGGGAGGCGCTACAGGTCTCTCCGTTGCCGAACCAGCAGGTCGAGGAACAGCTTGCGGCTGTCACTCTACTAAACAACGTACCTCGGTGACTGCCAATCACCCCCCCCCCCCCCCCCCCCCCCCCCCACGGACACTTATTATTTTTTTTTAATTCAAATCGTTTGCTATGTCGCTCTTCAAGGGAGATGCTAAATGCATTTCGTTGTCTCTGTACTGTACACTGACAATGACAATTAAACTTGAATCTGAATCTAACATACACTGATTAAAATCCTTAGTGTGTGTAGAGGTTGATAAAAATACATCTATTGATGCTCCTGAACACAGCATCAGTGATGTAACCTGGGGTCATTGGGTGCTTTGGGTCTTTCAACATCAGGCACCCTCACCCAGGCGACCCAGCCATGGTTGATCAGACCATGCCTTGTGTTCAGGTGGCATTCGCTCCTCCCCATGGACCTTCTCTCCTGATCCAGAGCCACTTGAGGCCTTCTCTGCTGCCTCTGCGGTGTGTGTTAATGTGCAAGGATCGCTGGTTGGTGCGGACTCAGTGGGCCGAAGGGCCTGTTTCCACGCTGTATCTCTAAACTAGACAAGGAATCACCCCGATGTAGCTACTCAACTTTACATTGATGAGACAGCAATACTAATAATAGTAAAAGGGGAGGAGGGTGTACAACTATTTTCGTTCTTGAGCAGGTATTTCCAGGAAAGTGTAAACACACATAAAATATGCAAAAATAATATTTACATAAATGAAGGTGCTATTAAGTTCCTAAAACAAGCAATCTCCAAACAACATTTCCCCAAGCATCTACAAGAATCAGAGTTAAAAACAGAGGCAGTATTCAGAGCTCCCTCCAAAGAGAGATTGCCAATTTCTGGAAATTCAAGCACTGCTCAGCAGAATTTGTGCAGATTCTTTGGAACATAATGCAGATACGAAAACCTCATTTGTCCCACAGAATGCGCTTGAAATGTTTACCTCGGCGCTTAGTGGGAATAAGCAACTGCTGATATTCTCCAGAACTCTCATCTTCTATCTTCAGTTGATTGATATTTTTCATAGGCCACAATGGAGCACCAGAATGGCAGAACAGTGAACACACTTTTAATGGAGTAAGACACAAACCTGCAGCCCAACAGTGAAACTTCAATCATTCAACACACTTGGGATTTTGGGCTGAAATTGGATGCTCCTACTAATAAACCAACACACATTTAATCGACTTGTTTTAAAATGTTACACAGTAGTATAATAAATATTTCAGTGATCCAGGCGAGTTTAAAGGGAGTGTGGTAAACAAAGCTTGTGAGTTTAAAAGATCTTGTGAAATGCGAGTGTAACAGGATCGTTCAAGAGAAACGGGGACGTCATATGTTTGAAAGTTGCATGTAAAAGGGGCCCCTCCGCATTTGAAAGGAGTGATGGAACAGGGCCCCAGTGTGTTTAAATGGATCGCGGGAAACAACAAAACGAGTTAGATGGCAAACTATCAGGAAGCTCAAGACTCATTAAGTTGTTTACAACGTGTTTAATTAGTGTCAGAACTTACTAAGCATCAGAAAACAGATAAATAGAATGTGTGGGAAGGAACTGCAGATGTTGGTTTAAACCGAACATATACACAAAAAGCCGGAGTAACTCAGCGGGCAGGCAGCATCCCTGGAGAGAAGGAATGGGTGACGGTTCGTTGTCGAGATCCTTCTTCAGACGGAGAGTCACGGGAAAGGAAAGCGAGAGATCTTTGTCGTAGTGAAATCCAACCTAGACTTAGAGGTAACTACAATACTGATTAATAATATACAACATTATTTACGATGTTGCTTATCTTGATTATGAGACAAAGGTCTGTGGAAAGCAACACCTTGCAACAAACTCACAGAGGGCATATCTGATCCAACCAATTTGTATCTGGAAGAAGAGGAGAAAGCAAAAATTGCTAAAACTACAACTTCAATTCACTAATAATCCATTTCCTTTACATTTCAATACAGTCAATCCTTGCAAATATTATATTTGTCCTTTAACAGGCTGGAAACACAGATAATTTACAAACTATCAAGGCGGGATAAAAAGAAACATTGAGCTTGGTTATTTTTTTTTAAATCATTATTAGGCACAGATCGCAATTTCAGCAGTTAGAAATTCCCACCAGCCTTCTAAATTAAAAAAAATTGAATGATTCAGATCTAAAATGTTGATAGACACAAAAAGCTGGAGTAACTCAGTAGGACAGGCAGCATCTCTGGAGCAGGAATGGGTGACGTTTCGGATCCAGACCCTTCTTCCCATTCCTTCTCTCCAGAGATGCTGCCTGTCCCACTGAGTTACTCCAGCTTTTTGTATCTATCTTCAGTTTAAACCAGCAACTGCAGTTCCTTCTTACACATAAAATTGTGATTGTCCATTCAGTCAGAAAGTGTACAACTTCAAGATCAATGAAGCATTAAAGATCAGAATCGAGTCAGGCTAAGAAGTGGAGGGTGAATACAAAATAAGGTATTCTGCTTGCAAATCTAGGAAAGGCTAGATGGAAACAGTGTAATAAATGTGCCACTTCTGGGGTCACAGACTCAATTTACAACTTTTTCCGCAGTGGACGTTTGTATCAAAACGTTTAATATATCTTGATTCAAACATTAAGTCAATAACTTAACACATGGAATGTATCCAAACACTTGTGACTATAAATCAACAACTAATTTAATACACCAAGAGTAAAATCTCATGCAGCATAAATTTTGAATTTCTAAATGCAATCTTTATGTAGTTTTATTATAGCTTGTACCCGTTTTTCATTATCTAACTCTATTACACATCCTGTTGTTTCTCTATTAGATCACATATTAACCAAAAGGTCAACACAGCCAACAAAATTCCCTTGCATGAACACAACATTTGTTTATTTAAAAGGAAAAGAGCAGTCTTTACTATTGGGGGCCTGATATAACAATGTCGTAGAAAGGGTAACCATGCAGAGTCTGCACAAAAGATCACTGTTGTGCAATTTAAGCAGAAAAATTGAGCGACACACAATATAATGATCAACTATGATTTCAATCCTCTAGTTCCATGTAATATAAAGAAAGATAGCGTTATTTAGTTTAGTTTATACAGGCCCTTCAGCCTACTGAGTCCACGCTAACCATCAGTCACCCATTCATACTAGTTCTATGTTAGCCCACCTTCTCATCCACTCCCTACACACTAGTGTCAATGCATTTAAGCCAATTAACCTACAACTTGGGATGCGGCAGGAAATCCGAGCATCCGGATGAAAACCACGCTGTCACAGGGAGAATGTGTAAAAGCCAAACAGACAGCAACAGAGGTATCTGACGTTGTGAGGTAGCAGCTTTGGTTTATTCAACCAGCTATTAAATATAAATATCCATTTGTGACATCTAACATGTTTTCAGAGTACAGAACAAGCATACATAACAATGATAACTGCCCAACTTAACGTGCAGGACAAAGTAAAAATTGAAGTCAAAACAGATACAATTGAGAATCCTGATACGTATTAATTGCAATAATTTATGAAGACATCTGATGACATCCATAAGACATCTGTCTCTGTGGAGAAATACATTTGAACGAGAGTAACACTTCTCTAGAACATTTAAATCGTGGCCTTACTTTATTTGTGTGACGTATTTTATCTATTGTTTTGCTTCAATTTGTGAATGATATTTCACTGCTCCAATCAAAAGACATGATTTGGGTGAAAATAGAAAAAAACTGCTGGAAAAAATGTTGCAAATCATAAATTAGAGCACAAAATGCTGGAAACACTAAGGTGGCCAGGCAGTATTGAAAGAGGGAGAAACAGCTAACATTTCAAGTGAAAGACTCGTTTTTGTCTGTTCCCTGACTGCTGCAGAAACAGGTGTGATTTAGCTCCAGAAGAGCCGGTGGCCAAGCCCCGAAAGTGGTCAAGAGGCAGGTCAGATTAGTTTACAGATGCTCCCCGGTTTACGATGCTTCGACTTACGATATCTCGACTTTACAATCGGCAAATGCTCGGCAACAGCAACGAGGCGCACGTCACTTCCGGTCACGTGATCGCAAAGTATGAAACGTGTTTACGACTTGCGATATTTTCTATTTATGATGGGTTTATCGGAATGTAACCCCATCGTAGGTCAAGGAGCAGCTGTAGTTTACTTTAGAGATGTATCGCGTATGCGGTGACTAGCAATGACCCCGTACACCAGACGTCACGCGCACCAGACGGCATGATGACACGGGATTTGCACGCGACGTCGCGCGTAACGACGCGTCAACCTATTTTACATATGACTCGTAAATGAGGCGCAAATGACGGCCAAGTGGGACAGGCCCTCAAGGCATCAACTCTACTGCTGCGCCACCCGACTCCAAATATGGCGAAGAACCTTAAAAGCTACCAAAAGGGAGGTCAAAAACACCAGGAACAACTGAGACAGAGGTCAGAGAACACAGTAGCTGGAGCAGGTTTGATGTCCCACCCACTGCAGTAGAATCATTTTGCTGAATTTAGAATATCTACCATCATGACATATAGTAATCTATATCTATATCTATATATCTATTAAACTCTGGGGCTATCCGTCTGGCTGCCGTCCGGATCCCTTTCTGCCTTTTGATTCGTGCCCGATACTCGCAGATGTCCAATCGGAATGGCCGATGCTCGCAGATGTCCAATCGGAATGGATCCATTTGCATGTACGGCTGCCGGGTGCATTTCTTCCTTTGATTCATTGCCACGCCCAATCCAGACGCTCAATCTCCGAGATCTTTTTCATTTCGGTAGAGATTTAGCTTTTCTTTCTAAGTATCCGCTCCACATTACATTTGGTCGTGTTGAAGTACACGTTTTTAACCAAACCCTTCGCCCCCCCCACCTCCAAGTATTTCAAAAATAAACTGGCTTCTCCATTTACATGTCAGCTTCCAACACACTTCGAAACAAAGTTGCAAGACAGGAACACTCTGAACTTTTCACTGTTGCAGCAGGCAGGGTAGGTGCCATTGGAATCTGAACTTTTCACTGCTGCAGCAGGCAGGGGAGGTGCCATTGGATTTTTTTTTTAATCCACTGCTGAGGGAGGCAGGGCAGTGCTGGAATCTTACTTTTGAGAACAGCTTCAGTTCCATTGGAGGAGACGGGTGCATGGTGGAATATTGGGTTGGGGGATCACACCATTGGGGGAGCAGACCCAACGGGTCTGCACTTGGTCTAGTAACACATAAATAACCAGTACTCGCTCGCTCGCTCGTCAGACAACATTCTGTCATCACTTTGCCACAGCCAGTGCTTAACAATACTTAAATACCCTGGCACCCATTTTCATATCTACGGAACACAACTGTCCAACAAGAAGTGGAATTATAACCTCCATCATTGGGTTAGGAGAACATCATTTAGCAAAGTATGAAGAAGGGCCTCAACCCGAAAAATCACCCATTCCTTCTATCCAAAGATGTTGCCTGCCTGAGTTACTCCAGCATTTTGTGTCTAACTTTAGCAAAATAAATGCCTGGATTCAGTGTATAAATCTTAACAAGCTTGAGTTATAGTTTATTATAACTACAGTGCCCTCCATAATGTTTGGGACAAAGATCCATCATTTATTTATTTGCCTCTGTACTCCACAACTTGAGATTTGTGATATTAAAAAATCACATGTGGTTAAAGTGCACATTGTCAGTTTTAATGAAGGCCATTTTTATACATTTTGGTTTCACCATGTAGACATTACAGCTGTGTTTATAATGTGTTCCCCCATTTCAGGGCATCATAATGTTTTGGACACATGGCTTCACAGGCATTTGTAATTGCTCAGGTGTGTTCAATTGCCTCCTTAATGCAGGTTCAAGAGAGCTTTCAGCACCTAGTCTTTCTTCCAGTCTTTCCATCACCTTTGGAAACTTCTGTTTATCAACATGAGGACCAAAGTTTTGCCAATAAAAGTCAAATAAGCCATTATGAGACTGAGAAACAAGAATAAAACTGTTAGAGACATCAGCCAAACCTTAGGCTTACCAAAATCAACTGTTTGGAACATCATTAAGAAGAAAGAGAGCACTGGTGAGCTTACTAATCGCAAAGGGACTGGCAAGCTGCCAAGAATGACCTCGACAGCTGATGACAGAAGAATTCTCTCTATAATAAACAAAAATCCCCAAACATCTGTCCGACAAATCAGAAACATTCTTCAGGAATTAGGTGTGGATTTGTCAATGAACGCTATCCGCAGAACAGAAATACAGAGGCTACACTGCAAGATGTAAACCACTGGTTAGCCGCAAAAATAGGATGGCCTGGTTACAGTTTGCCAAGAAGTACTTAAAAGAGCAACCACAGTTCTGGAAAGTTGTGGGCAGATGAGACGAAGATTAACTTATATCAAAGTGATGGCAAGAGCAAAGTATAGAGGAGAGAAGGAACTGCCCAAGGTCCAAAGCATACCACTTCATCTGTGAAACACGGTGGTGGGGGTGTTATGGCCTGGGCAAGTATGGCTGCTAAAGGAACTGGCTCACTTATCTTCACTGATGATACAACTGTTGATGGTAGTAGCATAATGAATTCTGAAGTGTATAGACACATCCTATCTGCTCAAGTTCAAACAAATGCCTCAAATCTCATTAGCCGGCAGTTCATTCTACAGCAAGACAAAGATCCCAAACATACTGGTAAAGCAAAAGAGTTGTTCAAAGCGGTCAATTCCTGAGTGGCCAAGTCAATCACCCGATCTCAACCCAATTGAGCATGCCTTTTATATGCTGAAGAGAAAACTGGGGTGGGAGATTGCAATCTTCGCGTGGTCCGCCATACACAAGAAGAAGAGAAAACTGAGGGGTACTAGTCCCTAAAACAAGCATAAGCTAAAGATGGCTGCAATACAGGCCTGGTAGAGCATCACCAGAGAAGACACCCAGCAACTGGTGATGTCCATGAATCGTAGACTTCAAGCAGTCATTGCATGCAAAGTATATGTGACAAAATACTAAACATAGCTACTTTCATTTACATGACATTGCTGTGTCCCAATCATTATGGCACCCTGAAATGGGGGAGACTATGTATAAACACTGCTGTAATTTCTACATGGCAAAACCAAATGTATAAAATGGCCTTTATTAAAACCTGACAATATGCACTTTAAATACATGCGATTTTTTTCTACAAATCTCAAATTACAGATGCAAATAAATAAATGATGGGCCATTGTTCCAAACATTATGGAGGGCACTGTAAATGCAGGGCAAATGCTAACATGCAGCTATAATGCTGGTACCTCATCCTGTTCCTGCTAAATAAAACCAAAACGTCTCTTTCAAGCAAAATGTTCACACTTGAAGGCATGATAACAATGGCTGTAGCGTGAAAAGAATTACATTAATTACAGAAGAACCAATAGTATTTTCAAGCACCAGATTCATGCGTGAATTACTTTAACAGACAAAGGTCAGTTTAGAATCAGTTTTAATTCAATGGTATTTTCTCATGAACAGACATACGGGGCCAAGCATACAACAATAAAAGTCAAACTTGTTTTACAAGAAATATCAACCTGTTCTTCCAAGTGTAATAACAAATTTACAACGAGCAATTAATAATTAAAAGGATGCAAGCAGATAAATGGTTGATCTGATGTGTTTTCCTCAACGTCAGTACAATAGTTCAATTTCCATATCTGATTAAGAGATTACACAATCACAAAAAAACCAAAGGCTTCCATTTTACTTTTGACCACCCCCTTATAATTTCATGATATTACAATCATTATCAAAGCAATCGATCTTTATGAAGTAGTCTCCAGGACTGAGACATTAAGTAAAGCTGAGTGGCAAAATGCCAATCCTAATTTTACTAACTGGGACAGAGTTACCAGCACAGACAGAAATACAACACACAGCAGGTCTACAACTTAAATAGTTCCATTGAATAGAAACAATTCATATTAAACAATTAAATATTCCTTACAGCAATATCTTTGTGTACCAGCTGGTACACAAAGATATTGCCGTAAGGAATACTTAATAAAATGAAGATATAAAACACATGGGGTTGTGTGCTGAGAATAACATTTGCTGCTATGAAATGAAGAAGGTTTTTAACTGGTTTCCCAGAGCTTTAATGGTCCCAGGACACAAATATGCAAAAGTAAATAATGAAAAGTACAAACGACTGACAGAATTATAAATCCATGGCTTCTCTTCTCTTTCTGAAATGTCTGTTTGAACTTTGTGTAAGAAACTTCATAATAGAAGCAGGAAAATGTATCACGATTTGTACAGGAATTTGTGTATAGTGTCAGCTGTGTAGTGTCAGAATGTATAAATGCAAAGATTAGACAGGCAGACGGGACAGGCAGTTTTCTTAATCTTCCACCGAGAGTGGATTAATTAGACAAACTCACACATGAAATGCAGTGAATCTCCACAAATTTTCCATAATTGCATAATTTTCCACAATATTATTATCAAAACGAAAAAGGGAAAAGGCTACATTAGACTTCGAAGTAAGCCACATTTAGCGAGGTGGGAAAGAAGAAGGGTTTCGGCTCGAAACAGTGCCTATTTCCTTCGCTCCATTGATGCTGCTGCGCCCGCTGAGTTTCTCCAGCACTTTTGTCTAACTTTAGCGAGGTGGGAACTTGATTAGGGTGTTTTATTTAGAAAGGAGAAACTGTTTTATTTGGAAAGGAGAAATTGAAGATTTCAAGGCTCCCGACTCAAAATATCATCCATCTATTCTTTCCAGAGATGCTGCCTGACCTACTGAGTTACTCCAGCTTTTTGTGTTGTGCCATCATCCCCGACACGAGGTTTGGAAGCTTTCACACCGGTCGGTGTGTCGGTGTCGGTGTCTGTGTGTGTCTGTGTGTGAGTGAATGTGTGAGTGTGTGTGTGTGAATGTGTGTGTGTGTGTGTGTGTGTGTGTGTGTGTGTGTGTGTGAGTGAGTGTGTGTGTGTGTGTGTTGTAGAGAGATAAAGAACAATGAATGAAAGATATGTCAAGATATAACGGTGAAAAAGGAAACAGGCCATTGTTAGCTGTTTGTTGGGTGAAAACGAGAAGCTGGTGCGACTTGGGTGGGGGAGGGATGGAGAGAGAGGAAATGCCGGGGTTACTTGAAGTTAGAGAAATCAATCTCTCTAGATCATCATCTATATCTCTCATTTCCCTTTCCCATGGCTAGTCTGAAGAAGGGTCTTGACATGAAATGTGATCCATTCCTTCTCTCCAGAGATGATGCCTGTCCCGCTGAGTTATTCCAGCTTTGTGTCCAGGACAGCATGGGGGTGGTGTCCCTCGCCGTCGAGGCACAAATGCAGTGGCATTGGCAATCTCAGGCTTGTCCCAGCAACCCAGTCCTGGTCTTCGAAGGAGGTGGCTCAGCAATCTCAGGCTTCTTCACCTATGCCTTGAGAGAGAGAGAAGGAGATGGCAGTCTCAGGCTTATCCTGGCAGCTCAGCTTGGTGGTTTGAAGTGGCGGCGCTAGCGGTCTCTAGATTATCATGGCGGTTCAGTCTTTGACTCTGTGTGGGTGCAGTTTCTCATTGTCGTTGGGCAGGACACTTTCTGTCCCTTCCTCTCTCTCTTCTTTCTTTCTTCCTCTTTCCCTTTTGCTTCTTCTCTCACCCTCTACTCTGACCAGAATGCCTGGATTTAATAAGGAGTAGGTTGACATGGCTCAGGTGGCCAAACCAATATCAGCTAATTAAACTGTTACCAATGATGCCGAGGATTGGCCTCTCCCGGGTCCTGTCAGCCAGTGATAGGGATCAGAGCGGCATCAGAGGGAAGGGGCGCTGTCACAGTGTCTATCTTTAAGACTTCTAGATTTAAATATTGTTGACCCGCATCCTGAAGCACAATAGGGACCATCCAAAATAAACATGAGAAATATGGCAATTAATAAAATGATAGTGAAGGTGAGAAGGGTGAGCTAAAATAAATTCAACACTATAATGAACCAGTATACAAGGAGAAAGTCTGAAGAAGAGTCTCGACACGAAACGTCACCCATTCCTTCTCTCCAGAGATGCTGCCTGTCCCACTGAGTTACTCCAGCATTTTGTGTCTATCTTCGATTTAAACCAGCTTCTGCAGTTCTTTCCGACACATATAAGGAGAAAGAGCTCAGCTTGTCAAAAACACCTATGGACAACAAAAGATAAAGGAAAACCAAACTGTAAGAAAACAGGAAAAAAAAAACAATTATGGTGAATAACAAAGTATAATGCAGAAAAGATAGCAAAAAGCTACAAAATGAAAGGAGACGCAATATATATAATAACCTGGCAAAGTATTTTTACAATTACATTCGAGATATAGTGTGGTCTGGAGTGACATGGAGTTCATAAAAACTGTAAATGCCTGACTTGTGAATAACGCATCAGCATTTATAATAGAGAAAGACGATAGCATGCTGGATCGACCAGGAACCTTTTATTAATTCAAGAGTGGGTACTGCTTGAAAATAAAAGAGCAGTAAAGAAAGGAATGAACTGGTGAGCTGCAAATCTGAGGATCAGATGGCTTCCCTCCAGCATTCTGGAACACAGAAAGAACATTGCTAATCTATAATCTTCCAAGGTTCTCTCAAATGGGGAACTATATATTTTTTTTAAATACAAATCACTATCATTTAGGGAAGATGATGGATTGACCAAGGAGTTACAATTCAACAAGACCACAATATCAAAAATAGAATTGTATTCATAAGTACGAGTCATTCCATGGACCACACAAGGTTGAGGGGTGATTTTACAGAGAAGTATAACAACATGAGGGGAATAGACAGGGTGAACATAGTATTTTATTGACCACGGTAGGGGAATCAATAACAAGGGGGCATAGGTTTAACGAGAGAGGAAACATTTAATAGCAATCTGAGGGGCAACTTTTTCCATACGGTGGTGGGTATATGGAATGAGTTGCCAAAGGAAGTGCTTACGGCAGGTAAAATATCAATATTTAATACTCAATTGGCCAAGTACATGGAGAGGAAAGGTCTAGAGGGCTAAGGCCTAAATGACGGCAAATGGGAGCAGCTTACTTGGGGCATCTTGGTCGGCATGCACATGTTGAGCTGAAGGGTCTACTTCCGTGCTGAAATGACTCCAATTCTGTTAGTTTTTAAATAGTTATGGACAAAGATAGGATTGGCCCACAGGTTAAAGTCCTAAACTGGGGCAAGGATAATTTAGAAGGTTTAGACATCAATGTGCAGAGGTCATTTGGGATATGGTGCTTATAGGTAGAGGGATATCTGCTGTAGGAGGCTTTTAAAGGTGAGATTGGGAGAGTACTGGGACAACAGCATGTTCCTGTTAGAGTGAAGGGCAAGGCTGGCAGGTTTAGTGAACTGTACTTGTCGAGGGATATTGAGGCTCTGGTTGGGGGGGGAAAAAGGCATACATCAGTTACAGGCAGGTGGAATCAAGCAAATCCCTTATGAATATAAGAAACGTAGGAGCACACTCAAAAAGAAGAAATGAGAGTGCTTTGGTAGACATGAAATATGAAAATCCTAAGAGTACTTTAAAAGCTTAATGTAACAAAGTAGAAGGTCATGGAATCAAAGGAACAGAGGGAACTGAGTAGTGATGACTTGGACTATTCTGAATTACAGAAGAGGAGGTGCTAACAGTCTTAAAAATATATTAAAAAGTGGATAAATCCCAGGGGGCATAACAGAATGTATTCTTGGACATTGTGGGAAGCTGGGGCCCTGGCAGAGATACTTGCATCTCCTTTAGCCACAGGGGAGGTAAGGGAATGGAGGATAGCCGTGTTGTATCCTTGATTAAGAAGGGTTGTTAATACTTCGGAAAGAACAGACCGGTGATTTTTTTGCATGAGTGATGGGGTATTTTATTAGAGGGGATTCTGAGAGACACACAGCACGGCTCTCTGCGTGGGATATCACGTCTCACCAATGTGAAGAGATCACCAAGAAGATTGGCGGGTTTTATTTGCAAAGTTCCGCATGGTAGGTTGGTCCAGTGGGTTAGATCGCATGGCATCCAGGGTGAGCTAACCAACAGGACTCAAACCTGGCTTGGTGAAAGAAATCAGAGGATGGTAGTGGAGGGTTGTTTTTTGGATTAGATGTTTATGACCGGTGGTATGTTGCAAGTATCTGTACTGGGTCCAATTTTGTTTATCATCTATATTAACAATTGGTTTGACGATGCAATTAATGTGATGAGTTTGCAGCTAACTTTTGAACTGCCAGCAATAGCCAACAAACTTAACCCAATGTCATTTCCTCAATTTGCCTGCAGTCTAGTATATTTTTGCCTGTGATACTTTTCACTTCAACAACCAGAACCTAAATTTAAAACCTTGGGCTATTTAATAAACCAGTGACTCTGACGAAGATTACTTTGCCCCAGTACAGGTGAACAACCTTTTATCCGAAGATCCAAATAACGAAAACCTCCGAATAGCGGACATTTTTTCAGTCCTTGAAGAAAGGTCCTTGAAGACGTTCACCGAGGGCGGCCCGCAGAGATGACAGCGGAACCTCCGGTCGGCCCTCGAAGAAAGGGGAACTAAATCCCCATTCATAAAAGAGGTGAGGGTATATTGCGCGGGAGGGTTAATAATTGACAATCTGCTGCTGCCTGCCCGCCGAGTTAAAAAGTTCCCACGGTAGACTCACGATACACAGTGTATCGTGAGTCTTGCGTGGGAACGTTTTAACGGGCAGGCAGCAGCAGATTGTCGCTCCCTTCAGTTTCACCCCACCTACACCCCTCTGCTTCCCGGCCATGTGTGTGACCCCTTCCCTCCCCTCTCCAGTTCCCCGCTCATTGCACCGGCGTGGGGGCTTTGCACTGTCTTCACGTCGGCGATGCCAGCCAGCAGGTCAGTGCCAGTCACCGGAGACGTCAGGACCAACGGGACACCGACCCCCAGGCCCACTGCAAGCACAGAGATCCCAGAGACCCACAGCCAGCAGCAGCCCAGCCCCGTTCCAACTCCAGAGGAACACGCTTCCCGTAGGGACAGAAGCTGATGGTGTGCAAGGTACGTCTTGTTCTTGGGGTTGCAGATGAGGGGGCGCAGCTCGGGCTGTGACGTCTCCGGCCACCCCCCTGGACAGGAGCTGAGACTGGGAACTGTACCGCCCTTGCAGGTGAGCAGGAGAGTGGGGTTGTTTGCAGTTGCAGAGGGACGGGGCAAGGGCGGTACAGTTCACAGTCTCAGCTCCTGTCCAGGGGGGTGACCGGAGACGTCAGGACCAACGGGACACCGACTGCAAGCACGGAGATCCCGGAGACTCACAGCCAGCAGCAACTCTAGCCCAGCCCCGTTCCAACTCCGGAGGAACCCGGGTTGCGGATGAGGGGGCGCAGCTCGGGCTGTGGGCGAACTGCCACTTGTCGCTGTAGCGGCCCATCGGGGAGTGGGTTCCTGTTGGTCCTGACGTTTCCGGCCACCCCCCTGGACAGGAGCTGAGACTGGGAACTGTACCGCCCTTACCCCCTACCTCTGCAACTGCAAACAACCCCACTCTCCTGCAAGGGCAGTACAGTTCCCAGTCTCAGCTCCTGTACAGGGAGGTGGCCGAAGACTTCAGGACCACCAGAAGCCACTCCCTGATGGGCTGCTACGGCGACAAGTGGCAGTTCGCCCACAGCCCGAGCTGCGCCCCCTGATCGGGACACCGACCCCCAGGCCCACTACAAGCACGGAGATCCCAGATCAGCAACTCCAGCCCAGCCCCGCTCCAACTCCAGAGGAACACGCTCCCCGTAGGGGCAGAAGCTGATGGTGTGCAAGGTACATCTTGTTCTTGGGGTGGCGCAGCTCGGGCTGTGGGCGAACTGCCACTTGTCGCCGTAGCGGCCCATCGGGGAGCGGATTCCTCTGGAGTTGGAGGGACAGGGAGACACAGTGGCTTTTGAGAATGATGGGCAATCACTTCCAAAGTTCTGCCCATACAGTCAGTACACCTCTCCTACACTTGTCTCCCGCACTAAGATTATCTCGCAGAGAATGATCCCAGCCTAACCCTCCCTATTCTCTCCTATTCTGCAAGAAAAAACTACATTGAAGACTCAAACTCGCGATCGAGTAACTGCCGGGATCGAGGCGCAAATTCGCGACCTTGCGGATATGAGCCGAGCACTCTACCACTGAGCCAGCCGTTAAAATCTACGCTAAAAATCTTCCAATCCGAAAGCCGAAAAATTCCGAATTACGAAAAGTGTCTGGTCCCAAGGCTTTCGGATAAAAGGTTGTGCACCTGTAGTTCTAAAGTAAAACAAAATTGTAATATTTGTGAAGATTGTATGAGGGAACCAGGTGGCGCAGTTATTCAGAAGGACAGTTTTTTCATCTGCGGACCTGGACTCCAATCAACCCGAAAGGTGTCTAGCTGCAATAGTTCTAACTGAAAGGAGCAAGGCAACCTCAAATAAGTTGCTGGTTATTTCAATGTACTCTCAGTCCAAATGAAAGGTCTTGACCTGAAACGTCGACTGCCCATTTCCCTCCACAGATGTTGCTTCCAACTGCTCTTCCTATTTTGCAACTAATTGCAGCATCTGCCGTCTTTTATGCCTTCTCAATTAAGTTATTAGACATAAATCCTTAACGGACAGTAATTAGTATTTAAAGAATGGCAGAGAGTGGCCTTGAGAATTTTAAATTTGGTTAAATTGTAATTTTGCAATTTCTCTTCATGTAGTGTCAAAAGAAAGGATCCAAGCTTACTTCCACTCTTGGCCTCATATTAGTTCCCTCTGTGGCCAGGTCAACTGCTGGTGCCAAAGCCACAATATTCAGATAGTAACATGCATGTTCATGACACTATATTATATAGCAAAGCAATTGTCAGACACATTAACCAATATTTCAAAAACGTAAATGCACAATGGAAGAAGGTGAAAGGAAAGCATCTTTTAAATATCCAGTTCTTGGCTAGATACCCATAATAGTGAAAGTAAGAAAATGAGATTTCATGAGGTCACCGCCCAATATAAAAGGCGTGGAAAAGGGACGACATGCAATTTCTAATTCCCCACCTCATCAAAGTCTCTAGATGTTCAATTAGATCTTCAGACAATAAGATCGGATAAAGCATCACACACCCTATCACAGGGAGGCCATACTTGACAGCACAATCAAATGAAAATATTCCCATTCAGAAAGGATTACAAGCAGCCTGGCAGACAACACTGCCTGGTGACAATGACAAGGATACAATGCGGCATACAGAAAGCCGCTACTTACTTCTGCTCGAGATCTTTATTCCCTGAAGAATGCATATGCAATCAACTGGTATATGGATATAAAACTTTACTGGAGGTTTGGGAAAACAGTGCGAGGACCAGAGTTAACAATAATTCACAAATACAAAGTCACAATCTCTGTTTATGTCCTGTCAATTTATTTAGGATGTAGGAAGGAACTGCAGATGCTGGTTTAAACTGTAGACACAAAATGCTGGAGTAACTCAGCGGGACAGGCAGCATCTCTGGAGAGAAGGAATGGGTGATGTTTCGGGTCGAGACCCTTCTTCAGTTGTGGGCTGGATGCACGCAACAAAAGCTTTTCACTGTACCTCAATTCACGTAGCAATAAACTAAACTGTTTATCAGTCACTCCACATGATCTATTTAGGCTTTTTGGTCCCATTCACAACTTCCCACCTTTCTTTCTCCTTTTTAAGTTCAGTTTAGTTTATTGTCATGTGTTGCGACCGAGATAGAGTGGAAAGCTTTTATTGCATGTTAACCAGTCAGTGGAAAATCTATACATGACTACAATCGAGCCATCCACAGCGTACAGATACATGATAACGGGAATAATGTTTAGTGCAAAATAAAGTCCACTAAAGGCCAATTAAAGGTAGTCCGAGGGTCTCCAATGCTGCAGGCAGTAACTCAGGACTGCTCACTAGTCGTTGATAGGTTGGTTCAGTTGCCTGATAACAGCTGGGAAGAAACTATCCCTGAATCTGGAGGTGTGCATTTACACCTGTACCTCTTGCTTGATGGGAGAGAGGAGAAGGGGGAGTGACCAAAGTGAGACTGATCCTTGCTGGTGGCCTTGCCAAGGCAGTGTGGTGTAAATTGAGTCAATGGAAGGAGGTTGATTTGTGTCATGGTTCAGGCTGTGACCACAATTCTTGCGGTCTTGGATGGAGCTGTTCCAAAACAAATGCTGCGATGCATCCGATAAAATGCCTTCTGCGGTGCACTCCGCCTCTTGTCCACTAACTTGTGCAGACGTTGTCAACCAACTCTCTTGTTTACTTGACAATTCTTTACAAGACCCCAGTATCCAAAAAGTGGGAAGATTGCTGAATTTAAAGGAATCACAAACAGTTCTGATCTAAGCTCCTATGCATCCATGCTTCCTTGCAAAGTTCACTCTACGTCTACCTGATTGGGAATCTCAATTTATATCTTCCTCAGTGAGTGGTAAATTTTACCTTGCACAGCTAATAACTGAACGTGCAATGTTTTGAACTCTGCAGCTTACATATATGTTGGCCATACCAATGTAATTATGACAGATCTCACTGACACAGCTGATAAAATTGCCTGTGGTTCTCCTCATGGAATAAAACATGTATCCAAGAGTAAATTATTTAGCAAAGTGAGCGAAAAGCAAAGTATAGAAAAAGTCGTGCAAAGTTTTATGTGGTTTACCAAAAGGGCTCACATTATCCTCTTCAGGTATAAACTAGCTTGCAAATGGCCACCTGAAGAAAAAGATTAGTTCTTTGTAATCTGTGTAATAGAATAAACAACTGACAAAAATTACAAAGAATATATGCAAATCTGTATTATCTTTCATATTGAAGAACAATCCCGACCCGAAATGCTGTCTGTCCATTCCCTCCACACATGCTGCATGACCCACTGAGTCCCTCCAACAGATTGTTTGCTGCTCAAGCAGGAGATGGTCATTCGTGGGTGCCTTCTCTCCAGATAACCCCTACCCGCCTGCAACAGTCGGGGGCTGGGTAGAGTTGAGCAAGGCTGGGAGTGCTGAGCAGACTCACTGAGTGAGGCTGGCTGGCAGCATCTCTCCCCGTGCCTTCTCATTCTCCCGTCATAGCTGTATCTGTGATTGTCCCCAAAAACACGGTTTTTACTCATTTTCAACCTACACACAGTTCAGATCAAGGCCAGTTCTGAGGAACAGAGTCATGTGGTAATCTGGGGACTTCCGATGCTGCTTGACTCACTGAGTTCTTCCAGCATTTCTGTCTTTGTTGCAGAAGTGAGCTGTTATGGTTTCTAGCAGGAATCTGGGCTTCTGACATCAATAAAATTACACTGAATGAAGGCAACCAACAGCGATAAAGGACAGCCTTCCTGGGGAATAAATCTGAACCTGGAAACACTGAGGATTTAAAGTATATGTCATGTGATAAGGAGATCATCACATCCCATCTTAAACCAATTTTTTTTGTTGAATTCCTGTTTCGTACAGTTGATTGCCTTTTCTGCAGGGAGACACCTCTATAAGACCCTTACTAATGCAGTTGTCTCAGAAGAAAGCAATTTACCAGACTAAGTGATGGATCTTTTTCATGTCAGCATAGAGCTTGTGCTTCAGTTTTTTTTTTAGTCTGCTCTAAAGTTACAGTAAAATATGATTTTATTCCAGTGAAAACCTACGATACTCCTGGACAACTCTCCTCCTCCTAAGTGGAAATGCAGAGTGATAAATCTTTAACTCCTTTCATTCAAAAGATTGCAAGATTGTAATGCAAGTGCAATCAAAAATGACACCACAAAGCGACAGCAAGAACTGGACCCCTATTGACACCAATACACGAGAATAGACAAGCATTGGCTGCACAATGCTGCACAAATGCATCCCAGACAGTCTCAAGAACGTCAAATGGATATGTCAAATGAATCTGCAGCTGAATATCATTATTAAACTACAAAATTACATACCTTCAACAGCTTTCCCTGAATGTAAAATCAACTCCAAAAAGTGAAGGGAAAAAAAAGCATTGTGTAAAGTATTTCCCGAATAAGGAATGATTTCCCTGCTAATCCCGATGGAACCGGATACAATTACGACTTTGAAAAGACATCTGACCAGATAAATGGATAGAAAGGGTTTGGAAGGATATGGGCCAAATGCAGACTAGCCCAGAATGCCAACTTGGTCAGCAAGGACACAGTGGTTAGAAAGGCCTCTTTGCGTGCTATATAGCTCTATGACTCCAACGGCAAATAATTATTTCTGTGAAATACACAAATGAAAAAAATAATTTTACCATGAATCTGCATCCCCACTGTGGCAACAGGCTGCTTGTAAAGTTTGACAAACATGACAAAGTCCTCCTTTCAAAGCCTGTTAGTGTATTAATAGATCATCCACCATGTACAATGTTGATGATCTGTAAGCAAATGGCTAACCATCCAATTAGCCTTTCCACCACTTCCAAGCCAGGAATCAAAACAGAAATCAAACATTTATCTATACGAAGATGGGTATTCGCCAAGGACTTTCGGTACTTTCTGGTACTTTCAACAAGAAACTTGCCATTTTCTACCAGAATTTGCCAGTGTTTCCTTCACTCCAAACACCCAGATGGCCCTCGTCTCTAAATCATGCCCCAGGTTGTCTTCATAATCCTCTGACAACTTTTCCTCTTTTAAGCATCTCACATTCCAGCTGAAGTGCTTGATCTCTGCTGTAAACCAAAATATCATGCCAAATGTCTTGCTTTGTAGACTTAAGTATTGCAATGAACTCCTGATCAAACTCCGTATGTTCAGACAAAAGAATACCTATAGAACGCATGCCAAGTTTCATTCACTAATTCACTAAATAAGACCACACCTGGAGTATTGTGTGCAGTTTTGGTCCTCTAAATTGAGGAAGGACATTCTTGCTATTGAGGGAGTGCAGCATAGGTTTACAAGGTTAATTCCTGGGATGGTGGGACTGTCATATGCTCAGACTGTCATATACTCCTGAACCCATTCTCTACCTCATCAGCTCTCAATGAGGGAGGCACAGTGGCGTTGTGGTAGAGTTGCTGCCTTACAATAGACAATTGGTGCAGGAGTAGGCCATTTGGCCCTTCGAGCCAGCACTGCCATTCAATGTGATCATGGCTGATCATCCCCAATCAGAACCCTGTTCCTGCCTTCTCCCCATACCCCCTGACTCCGCTATCTTTTAGAGCCCTATCTAGCTCTCTCTTAAAAGTATCCAGAGAACCGGCCTCCACCCGAGGCAGAGAATTCCACACTCACAACTCTCGGTGAGAAAAAATGTTTCCTCGTCTCTGTTCTAAATGGCTTACCCCTTATTCTTAAACTGTGGCCCCTGGTTCTGGACTCCCCCAACATAGGGAACATGTTTCCTGCCTCTAGCGTGTCCAAACCCTTAACAATCTTATATGTTTCAATAAGTTCCCCTCTCATCCTTCTAAACTCCAGAGTGTACAAGCTCAGCCGCTCCATTCTTTCAGCATATGACAGTCCCGCCATCCCAGGAATTAACCTTGTAAACCTTACAGTGCCAGAGACCTGGGTTCGATCCCAACTGCTGGTGCTCGTCGGTACAGATTTCATACATTCTCCCTGCGACCGGCGTGGGTTTTCTCCGGGATCTCTGGTTTCCTCCCACATTCCAAAGACGTGCAGGTTTGTAGGTTATTTGGCTTGATACAATTGTAAATCATCCACATTGTGTGTAGGATAGTGTTACTGTGCGGGGATCGCTGGTCGGCGCAGACTCAGTGGGCCAAAGGGCCTGTTTCCGCGTTGTATCTCTAAACTCAACGCCTAAACTTTACCAGGATTCTTGCTTTCCATTAGCTTTATAGAAGCTCTTACACTCTATGCAAAATCTGGCAGACTTAAGTCTTCAAGATTGTTTTGCCCTTTAGGTGCTCCTCTGCACTGTTCATTTTAAACTCTCCACCATTGGCAACCACGTCGTCAGCGAGCATAGCTCCAATTCTTTCTAAAAAGCTCCTTCACGAAGCTGCTTGAAATCTCGTTTTCAGGCCAAGCTTTTGGTCATTTACTCGATTCTGCTATTTTATCTATTTGACAACAGTTTTGTTTCGCAGCTAGGGCATTTCGCTGCATTAGACATACTACACTGTCATCATTATTTTCCACAGAAAAATGAAACAACTTCAAATACAGTACAAGTACAATGTTCTGAAAACAAATTCAACTTTTTCAACAATCACATTTTGAAACCAACTGTAAATACACCATGACATTTTTCCATTCCATTCCCATGAGTGTGCAGCACGAATTGATCAGACTTAACCAATGAATTTATAATCTATCATAAAGCAGTGCTATGAATCACTAGCTTTGAACATTTCGACTGCCTGACACACACTTTATCTAATTCACCATCAAAAATTAATTTGATTTACTCGTATATTTTCAGGAAAGAAAATTTCTTTAAGGGCCTGTCCCACTGACGCGACTTTACAGCGACTGTCTTCGACCTTCAAGCTCGAGGGCACTGAAATGAAACCGCGAGCCGGATTGACCATCTGCGCGCACACACACACACAGGCCAGGGAAAGCGGGGGGAGCACTGTCTGAAATTCACACCCGCGATGAACAGGAAGGTAAAAGACGGCTGGTACAGTTCAGTAAGTCCTTTAGAGAGCGCGGGGGGGGGGGGGGGGGGGAGAAGGTCAGTACACAATGGACTGGGCAATGTTCACCACTTTTTGCAATCATCATTCGAGTCGCCAAACCAGTCCATGATGCAACCAGTCAATTTGTTCTCTACTGTACATCTGTGGAAGTTCTAGATAGTATTTGTCAACTTGCCGCATCTCCTCAATCTTCCAAATAGAGGCTTTGATGGGCTTTCTTTATGATTGCATCAATGTGCTGGGTCAAGGACAAAATGTCAGAAATGTGCATGCCCAGGAATTTGAAGTTTTCGACTCACTCTGTCTCTCGATGAAGACAGGTTTGTTCATTCTCAGCCTTCCTCTTCTAAAGTCAACAATCAGTACCGTGGTTTTACTGAGAGCAAGGTTGTTGTTTTGGCACCATTCAGTCAGTCGATCGATCTCCTCGCTATACACTGACTCTTCATCGTCCTTCATTTTTCCAACAACGGTGGCGTCATCAGTGAATTCGAAGATGGAATGGGAACTGTGACCGGCTGCAGTCATGGGTATAATCTGAGTAGAGCAGGGGGCTGAGCACACAGCCTTGAGGTGGTCCTGTACTGATGGTTATCGAGAAGGAGGTGGCACTGCCAATTCACACTGACTGTGTTCTAATGTTGAGGAAGTTCAAGATACAGTGGCAGAAGAATGCGTAATGACCCCGTTCCCTGAACTTGGTAACCAGTTAGGAAGGGAAGATGGTGTTGAACGCCGAGCTGTAGTCTATAAACAACAGCCTGACATATGTTGGGTTTTTTCTCCACATGGTCCAGTGCAGTGCGGAGAGCCTGTGAGATCGCATCCTCCGTTTGCCTGTTGTGGAAGTACGCAAATTGTAGTGGGTCCAGGTTCTTGTTGAGGTAGGAGTTAATATTCGCCACTATCAAAACAGTTCATCACCACAGATGTTGGTGCCACCGGTCGACAGTCATTGAGGCATATCACCTTATACTTCTTGGCTACTGGTATTATTGATGCCTTTTTAAAGCAGATGGGCACCTCAGTAAAATTTGAAGTTCAACCTCGGAACTATACAGTCTGAACTATATATCAATCCAAACCCACCAATCTGGCTTGCTGTTCAGGGACAATTTATTCATGGACAATAAACACCAGCACAGCCAGCTGCATCACATCCCCTGACCAGATTGCAGACCTCACTTAAAACCATTTTATACAGAAATCAGATGGTATGTATTTACTTCTCCAGAAGCACTGTCATCAACCCTCATTCATTCCCGTCTTAATCCATTTTGCTATCTAGAATGTCTTTTTTTTGGCTATCTGACATTTAACATAGTAAGCTGTTTACGTTTTTGATAATCCAACGTGTCATCACTATTTGGTTTCTTTTTTTCCTTCATAAAAGAAACAATCCATTTATGTTCTGAAACTTCACACTGACACAAAAATGTTGTCAGGCCAGTTAATAAAACATGCAATTGGCCATAATCAAAGGTCTTCCTTGGTACCTCTAGCCACTTCCCATGCCTCCATAATGCACCCTACAGCTTGGGTCTAGCTAGAAGGCCAAAGGGCGGCTGCTGGAGGCAACGGACAGATTTTGTAGTGATATCGTGTGATGGTTGCGGCGAAGACAACGGAAAGCCTTAAGCAGCTGGGTGAGCTAGTCAATTCACATGCAGCTTATGGCAGCTGCAGGGAGCGGCGGTGGAAGGAGATGGCAGCATTGCATTGGACCAAGCTGACCCCTTCCTCATCACTGCCAAGACGCCACGCTTTAAAGTGAGATTATCCGCGTTGCATGTTTCCTTAGGCCGTGGAGGATTCACTGCACTGATGATTTGATGGGTCTCAGGCAGAACAAGCAGTACACACGACAATTAAGAAAGCACTGGAGAGTAGAAATCAATAACTTGATCCCCTTAAATTACAAAGGTGATGTCTAATGCGAATTTCAGTATTGGGATTGATACAAATTATAATAAAGAGAGAATTTAGACAAATTTGGACTAAAACCAAAAAGCAAATTAAATGCACTCAATATGAAGAAAATACTGTGCAAGAATATGACGTTTTCCTTGCATGCAAAGTCAATACACTGATTATAGGGGAAATCATTTTTTTTTTTTTTTTTTTTTTTGCTTGGTTACTTGAAACCAAAAGGAATACAGTCAAGTTTTGTGATAATGCATTTGCACTTTGCAATCTATTTCTTTGAGACCTTTCCATATTTCAGGACATCACACTGCATGTTTTATGGTCAACAAGTGCAGCCACTGCAGTGATGTGAAAATCAGTATGCACATGGATTGGTTCCATACAATGATGAAATAGTGATTGATGATCTGTTCAGTGCAAAAAGTTCCCATTTTTCAATAGCGCCAGGGGATTTTCACACCATTTAATAGATAGCAGAGTCTTGATTTAATGTCTCAGTGAAACTTCATCCTTCTGACAATGCAGAATTTCCTCAAAAGCTCTCTGTGGTACAAGCCTAAAGCTTTATAGTCAGGTTTTTGGGCAAGAATTTGAAAGCCCACAGTCATCGGGCTGGCCTGATACATACTCAAACCAAACTGTTCATTCAATGAGGATTATTGACCCTGTAATGTAATTTGAGAAAACGACACTCTGCATGGGTAAATCTGCAGCCGGAATTATATGCATAGATCCACTGTTGCGGAGAACATCAATTAAAATATCAAATAACCTTAACTGATCTGTGAGAAGACCAAAATCTTTATTTACTCACAGTTTTCTGTAGAGGGCAGTAACTACAGCAGTTTAAAATTTATAGAGTATTTTCCAAAGATCTAAGAATTGCTTCTATTTACTTACCAATATGAACATACTGTGAACAAGAAGCACCTCTAAATAATTGCAAGACAGCCTAATTAAGGGATTCAAGTGATACAGTAAATCATTATCCTAAAACACATTATTATGGTAAAGTGAAATGCAGGATTAAGTTACTATATTTTAATAAGAAGCAGTAAAGTCATGAGCTGCTATTTATTCCAGCCTTTCAATACACATGGGTGCTGCGCTGAGGAATGATGTACTCTGACATCCTTGCTTCAGCAGAAGCGCCAGCTTATTATAACACACTGATAGAGAGCTTGGTATCAAAACAATAGTCTCTCCCTCTGTGTCAGCAAAACGAAGGAGCTGGTCATTGACTTCAGAGAGTAGGGCTGAATACACATCCCTGCTTCCTGCCTCAATGGTGCTGCAGTGGAGATGGTTGAGAGCTTCAAGTTACCTTGGTCAAAAGACCACCAACAATTTGACCTGGACCACACACACAGACGAAACAGCCAAGAAAACACCGTACCACCTAAACTTCCTCAGAAGGCTAAACACATTTGGCATGTCTCCAATGACTTGTACCAATGACTTGTACCAATTTCTTCAGAAGCACTGTAGAAAGCATTCTATCCGGATGCATTACAGCTTGTTATGGCAACTGCTCTGCTGAAAACCACAAGTAACTGCAGAGAATTGTGAATGCAGCCCTGTCAATCGGGTAAGCAGAGCCTCCCACCCATCGACTAAATCTGAATTTCACTCTGCCTCTGGAAAGCAGCCAACACAATCAATGTCCACTCACAACCCAGTCATTCCTTCTTCTCCCCTATGCTGTTGTACTGAAGGTATAAAAGCAGATACCATCAAGTTCAAGAACAGCTTCTTCCCCATTAGAAATCAGAATCTTGAACAGATCTCTCGATTTGAACTATATCTCATAGAATCATAGACAATAGGTGCAGGAGTAGGCCATTCGGCCCTTCGAGCCAGCACTACCATTCAATGTGATCATGGCTGATCATCCACAATCAGTTCCCGTTCCTGCCTTCCCCCATATACCTTGATTCCGCTAGTCCTAAGGGCTCTATCTAACTCTTTTGAATGCATCCAGTGAATCGGCCTCCACTGCCTTCTGAAGGAGAAAATTCTACAAATTCACAACTCGTTGTGTGAAAAAGTTTTTCCTCATCTCAGTTCTAAAAGACCTACCCATATTCTTAAACTGTGGCCGCTGTTTCTGGACTCCCCCAAAATTGGAAACATGTTTCCTGCATCTAGCGTGTCCAATCCCTTAATAATTTTATATGTTTCTATAAGATATCCTCTCATCCTTCTAAATTCCAGTGAATACAAGCCCGGTCGCTCCATTCTTTCATTATATGACAGTCCCGCCATTCCTGGAATTAACCTTGTGAACCTATGCTGCACTCCCTCAATAGCAAGAATGTTCTTCCTCAAATTAGGAGACCAAAACTGCACACAATACTCCAGGTGTGGTCTCTGTACAACTGCAGTAGAACCTCTTTGCTCCTATAATCAACTCCTCATGTTATGATGGCCAACATGCCATGAGCTTTCTTCACTGCCTACTGTACCTGCATGCTTACTTTCGATGACTGATGTACAAGGACACCCAAGTCTTGGTGTACTTCCCCTCTTCCTAATCTGACACCATTCAGATAATAATCTGCCTTCCTATTCTTGCTACCAAAGTGGATAACCTCAAATGTATCCACATTATACTGCATCTGCCATGCATCTGCCCACTCACCCAACCAGTCCAAGTCATCCTACCTCATAGCATCCTCTTCACAGTTCACACTGCCAAACAGCTTTGTGTCATCTGCAAATTTGCTAATGTTACTTTTAATTCCTTCATCTAAATCATTGACATATATTGTTAATAGCTGCTGTCCCAGCACCGAGCCTTGCGGCACCCCACTAGTCACTGCCTGCCATTCTGAAAGGGACTCGTTAATCCCTACTGTTTGTTTCCTGGTTGCCAACCAATTTTCTATCCATGTCAATACCCTACTCCCAATACCATGTGCTCTAATTTTGCCCACTTATCTCCTGTATGGGACCTTAAAGGCTCTCCCTTGTCCATTTTACTTGTTACATCCTCAAAAAATTCCAGAAGATTTGTCAAACATGATTTTCCCTTCGTAAATCCATGCTGACGTGGGCTGGTCCCGTTACTACTATCCAAATACGCCGCTATTACATCTTTAATAATCAACACTTTATAAATATTTTTGTTTTGTTTTTTGTATGCCGTTTCACATTTGCTTTTTATTCGTTTATTCTGTCCGAAATAAATAACTAATAAATAAATAAAAACTCCAGCATCTTCCCCACCACTGATGGGGAAACAGGTCTATAATTCTCTGCTTTCTCTCTTCCTCCTTTCTTAAAAAGTGGGATAACATTAGCTACCCTCCAATCCACAGGAACTGATCCAGCACATTCAGATCTCAGTACATTTGACAATAGTAAACAAATACCAAATGCTGGAAATTTAAAAAAAAACTCAGTGTGATGTGTCCAAACCAAAACTTTGTCCAATTCCCTCCACAGAACTGCCTGACCTGCTGAGTTCCTCCAGCACTTTGTTTTGACAATAATAAACCAACTCTCAAAAATAAGTTGTTACTACTATCATAAATGATCTAGTTATTCATTCATCTGTACCTAGGAAATTCATCTGTACCTGAGGACAAACTGACTGCCATACTTTCTCCACAACAGTCACACTAGTTCACAGTTGAAAATGAATTGGACACATCAGTCCCCATAGTATTCAATACAATTTATTTCAAAGTGTATCAACCTATTCCTTCAGTCATCTAGCCTCCACAACTCCCTGGGGTTGAGAATTCCAGTGATTCACCGCCCACTGCAAGAAATTACCCTCATTTGTAAATGATAAGACCATCATAATGTAACATCAGTGAATAAAATTAAGTTTTACAACCTTCTGACAGTTTCTTGACCAACATTAACAATATCCGCAGATTATTCCAGAAGTATTGATTTACTGTACTTGCATTTTAGTTACAGTTATCAAACTCAAATATCTAGATCAACTCTCCAGTAACTTAAGCATCATGCCCAATTGTCCAAGTGTCGTGATATTGTTCGTGATCTATTGTGAAATTCTGTAGTCAATCATTTGTTTAAATAAAATCACCAAATCTCTGAAGATGACAATAAGATGAAGATGACAATAAACAAAGATTTAGCAAGACTAGAAAATAAAAGTTATGTTTTACACCTTTTATTCAAAGTTACATTGCGCACCCAGGTAAGTCATGAGCAATGTAATTTGAGAGAACAGTAATATTTAAAAAATCATTGTTTTCTATCGAGGTACATCATAAGAGACCAAATGCCCCAATACAGTGACCGCTGCCTCCAACATTTTGCAGATTTTTGAGCAGAGGCTTGCTCTAACCTGGCATATGATCCAATATGGCATCCTAAAAAGGGGTTTCTGAAGCTGTAAACGATACCAATAAAATGGAACTTTCAACCAGTTATAAATGTCACTGGGGCACGAGGTCTAAACCAGGAAGTATCAACCAGGAACCATAAATTAAATTTAAAACCATAGACAGCACAAAAAATGAGGGTTGAGAAAGAAATATGAGAATAAGATGAAAGTGATGTATTTTTAAGTTCTGCTGGTATCAAACCCGAGTATAACATTAGTGTCTCAGGGACAGAAAGTTGTTTGACAGCATTAGCGACTGATCATTTAGTGAAATTTTATACATCTGCTCTATATTTCATTCCTGTCATGTTTAATGGATAACTATAATACATTCACAACCTTGCACAGATTGCAATGCTGGATCTGTCAGGAAGAAACCATTAAAGAGTAGCAAGAAAAGATAACTGACTATAATCTTCACGTCCACATTTAACCACACATTGGTGTACTTTGGAAATTACTGTCACAGTCAGTGTGTTACTGTTGTTAGGCAAGATAGCCCTAGTGCAAACTGTGAGTCAAATGGGACAAAAATGTTACTTGATATTAAATACTCAGGATGGATTTCTTTTGGATTATATTTACTACATTTAAATCTTTTTTGTTGTTTGTTACCAAATCTGAGCTAGTCAGGGGATATGGGGAGAAGGCAGGAACGGGGGTACACAAAAATGCTGGAGAAACTGGAGGTGCAGCAGCATCTATGGAGCGAAGGAAACAGGCAATGTTTCGGGCCGAAATCCTTCTTCAGGAATGGGGTACTGATTGGGGATGATCAACCATGATCACATTGAATGGCAGTGCTGGCTCAAAGGGCAGAATGGCCTCCTCCTGCACCTATTGTCTATTGTTTGTTGTCTATAACATATTCTGCAATTATAGGTACTGGAAAATTGAATTTACATGTTTCTGCTACAAAACTTTTAATGCAATTACCGCATACAGAATACCTAAATGCAAATCAAGGTCACAACAATTACAGATATTTAAAATCTCTGCAATAATAAATACCACTCAGTAAATTTGATTTTGTTCCCAATCAACCAACACTTCGACATCTTTCCACTTCACTCTGAGCCTGTTCACAAAATCGTTCCTACATTTCTTCATCCTACCCATTTGATCGAGGCACGGTAAGGCAAGAAACGGTTAGAGCAGAGCATTCGGCCCCTTGCACCTGCAACTCTATTAAACAAGGTCATGGCTGATCTCTTATCCAAGCTCTACATTCCTATACCAGTCAAATATCCACCTGCCTTGAGTGTACTCCAAACCTTCTTAGGGCAGAAAATTTCAAAGATGCACCACCCTTTGTGTAAAGAACTTTGTTCTCATTTACATCCTGAATGACTGTCTCCTTATTTTAAGCGTGAAACCGTTGGTTCTAGACCGCCGAGAAATATTACCCCTGCAACTACAAAGTCAAGAAGAATTCAATATGTTCTAATGAGATCATCCGTCATTCTCTCGTAACAGACAGGTTCTATTATCTACTCTCTCCTTCCACAAATCAAGATCAATTTGGTGAACCTTCATTGCATTTAAGACTGCACCTGTAAACAATATTCCAGGTGTACTCTCCCTTGGACCCTATGTAATTTCAGTTAGAAGTCATTACTCTTCTACTTGGATTCTGTTTCAATAAAGCCGGAGATAAAAAAGCCTGAGAGCATTTGCTCTCAAAATTGGTTGCTGTACCTGCATGTTATTTTTACTGACAGCCAGGCGAGACCAATATCAATTAATCTCTCACCATTTAAAAAAACATTCCTTTCCTTTTTTTAAATAAAGTGGATGACCGCACGTTTTAACATTGCACACATCTGCTATGAACTCACCCTGTCACTTAGTTTGTCAATGTCTCCTGAAGCATCACTGCACCCTCCCACAATTCACACTGTTATACATCAGCAGCAACCTTGTTACATGTGGTCCCTTCATCCACATTAGTGATAGAGATTGTCATCAGTTGGAGTCGCAGCACTGAACCCTGTGTTCCCCATTTAGTTTAGAAATACAGCGCGAAACAGGCCCTTCAGCCTACTGAGGCCACGCCGACCAGCAATCCCCACACACTTACACTAATCCTACACACATTAGGAAAATTTTACAATTATACCAAGCCGATTAGCCTACAAGCCTGTACGTATTTGGAGTGTGGGAGGAAACCAGATATCCAGGAGAAAACCTACGATGGTCACGGGGAGAACGCAAAAACTCCTTTAAAGAAAGCAAGATCGAACCCGGGTCTCTGGCACTGTAAGGCAACAATGCCGCCCATCTGTAATGATATTCGCCCAATCCAAAAAGACCCATTTATTCACGTTATTCTCTGTACCATTACTCATATCACCCACTCTTTGAAAATACTTGTTACATCTTAGTTCGAGTCCTTCTGCATTCTCACTTCTCATTCTTCAGTCTATTCAAACTAACATGATCTCAGATAAGCATGGAAGCTTCAGCTCCCCAGTCATTTTGCTATATTACAGTCAGAAGCAAAAGAGCAGATCTATAAAACAAATTAAATCACAAACAAATCATCTTATACATTCCCTGTTGAATATAAAAACATCCCAAGCTTTCAATTCTATTTATTCTTCCTTTTATAAATTGAAACTTAATATATCTGACTGTTAACCACGGTAGATTAACATCTTTTGAAAAGCATTGATATTTTAACTTCACATGAATTAATTCTGCTGTATAAGCAGAGCATTAATTACATACACGTACAGAATGGATAAGTAAGATTAGTGTTGTGAAAATTATTCACAGTAAACTTCAGCAATATCCAAAACAACAGCAACTTCATAATACACAGATTTCAACCCTCGAAATATATCACTTTGAGTATTCGCAATTGTAAATGGGATCCATTACCTCACATATTATCCACATATCAAAAATGCAATACTTCTCCAATTGGGAAATAACAGATTCCCACTATCGAAGGGACACAAACACCACCTTCAGAAATAAGTTCAGCTAAAAATGAAAATCAAAACAAAACAGCAGAAGCAGGAAATATGAAATAAAACCAGAAAATGCAGGAAACACTCCACAGGTCAGACAGCATCTGTGGAAAGAGAAATAGTTCTAAAGTTTCAGGTCAAAGACAGTTTGTCAGAACTAACAAAAGGTGTTTGACTTGATTTCTATATCAGGCAAAAGGTATAGAAGTGTGAAAACACACACCACCAGACATGGGGATAGTTTCTTCAGAACAGGCAACTGAATCATTCTACCACAACCAGAGAGCAGTGCTGAACTATTATCTATCTAGCTCTTTGATGACCCTCACGCTATCCATGATCAGACTTTAATGGCTTTACCTTCCACTAAACATTATTACCTTATGATGACCAAAACACTGTAAATGGATCGATTGCAATCAGGTATTGTCTTTCTGCTGACTGGTTAGCACGCAACAAAAGCTTTTCACTGTACCTTGGTTCACGTGACAATAAACTAAACTGAACTTGATTTGTTCATTCTATTTCTGTTTCCTCAGACGCTGCCTGACCTGCTGTGTTTTTTCAGCATTTACTTGTGTGTACATTCATACTTAGATATTTCAGCACCATAACTAGTACATTTCTGCACTATATTCTAAAACACATTTCATCTACTCTCAGTCACTATGGGATTAATAGATGAAAAAAAAAGAAAAATAAATCACATAACGCCTTATGATTTCAAGCACAATACAAATCACTGCGAAGGAAATACACAAAATGCTGGAGCATTGTTTCCACAAATCACTGCTAATACACATCACCCGTCTGCAACTCCACAACAAAAGTAAACATCAAATTTCAAGTACATTATGAACACTTTTGCTCAATATGTTTACCCACACGACCAAAGCCTGCTCGGACTACCAAATAAAGAGCAGATGCCAAATACGTCTTCATTTTGAATTTTAATACATGACAAAATAATACTAGCTTTAGGAGGCCGTTGAAGAGTTATTAACGCCAAGCTTCCAGTGTATGTTTTCCACTCTCCTGCTGTTACTGCCTTTTGTTAGCCTGTCACGTCACAGTTCAAACGCAGTCATAAACACGGTTGGGGAAAGATAAATGGTCGCTATTCAATTTTAAGCTGCCTATCTTTTAAATTACACTTCGATGCATAATCAAGATGACATCAGCGTTTGCTGTAAGTTCATTTCCTTTAGCAAACAGATTCAAACAGCAGTAATTTGATCCCAGTAAAATGAAGGGGGAAACTAGGATAAAACTTTTCTTTCCGCCCTCCCATTAGAAGAATTGAATCGGACACGTCACCGTTTGTAAACAAACCACCTTGTGGAGAGTTTTTTTTTTAATTTTGCTCAAACGTCAGCCTTTAATCTGAGCGTTGCTGGAACCAGTGTCGAAATCCACAGGCGCGACACACCCACTCCATGCAAAATGCGAAACGCACGTTGTGCAACTTTCATTCGAATTACACACTAAATAAACTGAGATCCGCAGCCAGCACTTGGAAGGCAGCGCCGCGCACGTACGAGCAATCAGAGACTGTACCAATCCACTCAATGTATCAGGAACCTTGCGTTTACTCACTTAATGTAATATCTCGCCCCTTCGAAGGTATATCCTTCTTCCCAGCCGGTGGGGAGATCTGTCCGGAAGAGAGGAAGCCTTAGCAACTCAAACAATGAACAGCCCGTTCCCTCGCCACGGTTCAGTCTGACTCGGGCACGGAACTTGCAGTAAGGTCACTTTGAATGGCTGGACACACGCTGTGTTCCTGTACCCTGCCGAGCCCAGAGGCACTTGGCAACATAGCCCGCGCCCACACCTCGGTGTAGCACAACAGAGTGGAGGGCAACTCGACATGCAAACCTGCTCGCCCCGTCATTTCATGCAGAAGAGGCGCACACATGCATGCACACACAAACACACCGCGACCAGGTGCTGCGGCGGGGTATGCAATCCACACCCACACTCCGGGGGCTTGTGATCCACATCTCACTCCCACCCTGAGGACCGGTATCCGCAAACAATAATCTAACCCCACCACGACACCACCCACCCCTCCTCCTCGCCTGAGCACTCTGATGCTATCCATACCCCAGGGTCCCCGATCAGGACCCGGGCACCTACTCCCACCCGAGCGTGATCTGATTCTAATCCCACTCTCATCTGCGAGTTCGTGGTCAGGTCCCAAAGTGCCATCCAAGTGTCTTTAACCAGGTCCCATAGTCCCAGTCAAGGATCACTAATCAGGTCCCATAAGTGTCACCCAATGGTCACCTGATCCGGACCCAAGAGTCCACTTCTCTCCAAAAGGTGGGTGATCAGGACACACAGTCTCACCCTAGGGTGATCAAAATCTGGGTCCCAATCCCACCGTAGGGTGATCAGAACTCATAGACCCACTACCACCCAAGGGAGCCTGATCAAGATGCTGTCCCATTCCCACCCTAGGCTGCCTGATCACAATACGGAGTCCCACCCACCCATGGGTGCCTGATCAAGACGCGGATGAGCCCCGCATCCTCCCCCCATCCATCCGCCAGGGTCTGCCCCTTACCAGGCGTCTTGCGGTGCCCGCTGATGACGGCCTCTCCCGTGGCTGGGTGTAGCCATGTTGTCCGCTCTGCTTCCTCACTGGAGATGGGGTGGGGATGGAGGTGGGGGTGGTGATGGGATGGTGTGGGATGGGGTGGAGGTGGGACGGGGTTGGGGTGGAGTGGAGGTAGGGATGGGAGTGGAGGTGGAGATGGGAGGTGGGGATGGGAGTGGAGGTGGAGATAGGGTAGAGATTGGAGTGGAGGTGGGAGTGGAGGTGGAGATGGGGATAGGGATGGGAGTGGATGTAGTGGAGGTGGGGATGGGAGTGGAGGTGGGAGTGGAGGTGGAGATGGGGATAGGGATGGGAGTGGATGTAGTGGAGGTGGGGATGGGGATAGAGGTGGGAAGGTGGTGATGGGGATGGGATGGGGATAGGAGTAGAGGTGGGGAGGTGGTGATGGGATGGGGATGGGGATGGGTGGAGGTGGAGGTGGTGATGGGGATGGGAGGGAGATGAGAGTGGAGGTGGAGATGAGAGTGGAGGTGGATATGGGGATGAGAGTGGAGATGGGGGATGAAGGTGGAGGTGGGAAAACATAACATACTGTGGGTCAGTGGAGGGATGCAGAGACCACTACATAAATCCACCCTGCTCTACTCATCACCCCCTCTCTCCCTCCAAGAGTCCCCTGTCTCCTTCCTTCCCTCAGCCCTTCTCCACCCCTCCCTCCCATCTCCCTCTCCTCGTTGACTCCCCTCCCTCCTCACGCACTCCTCTGCCCACTCCCCACCCTCTCCTTCTTCATCCTCTCCCCCCTCATCTTACCATCTCCCCCTCCTCTCTTCTTCCTCTAGCCCCCCCCCTCTCTCCCTCCTTCTTTCTCCCTCCTCTCCACTCACCCCCCCTCTCTGCCCCCCTCACACTCACTCGATGAAGAAGACGCGTCCGTCCAGGGTAACACCGTGCGCCCAGGAGCCGGGCAGCCGGAGCCACTCGGACTTGACGTCCGCCATGTCTGGAGCCGGCGGGGGGGGGGGAGGGGGAGGTCCCTGCGCGCTCCCGACGCGGCCGCTGACTCCTCCCCCCAGCGCGTGCGCGCGTAGACCCGCACAGGTAGCGACGGTTGAGCGCGCGCCCTCCGCCCGCCCGCCTCGGCTTGTCGCCACTTGTCGTCGCTTCCCGCCGCCGCCGCCGTGTGAGTTGCCAGGTCAACAATGGGACCGCGGACATGCGCGCCCCTCCCTCTGGCAACCCCCCCCCCCCCCCATTGCCTCTCCCCCCCCATTGTTGTCCCTCCCCCCCCCCCCCCATTTGTCCCTCTTCCCCCCCCCCCCATTGTCCCTCTCTCCCTCTCCCCCCCCCATTGTCCCTCTCCCCCCCCCCACATTGTCCCTCTCCCCCCCCCCCACATTGTCCCTCTCCCCCCCACATTGTCCCTCCCCCCCCCCATTGTCCCCCCCCCCCCCATTGTCCCTCCCCCCCCCCCCACATTGTCCCTCTCCCCCCCCCACATTGTCCCCTCCCCCCCCCATTGTCTCCTCCCCCCCCATTGTCCCTCCCCCCCCCCACATCATTGTCTCCCCCCCCCCCCCCCACATTGTCCCTCCCCCCCCCCATTGTCTCCCCCCCCCCCATTGTCCCTCTCCCCCCCCCCCCATTGTCCCTCTCCCCCCCATTGTCTCCCCCCCCACATTGTCCCTCTCCCCCCCCCATTGTCTCCCCCCCCCACATTGTCCCTCTCCCCCCCCATTGTCTCCCCCCCCCATTGTCTCCCCCCCCCACATTGTCCCCATTGTCCCCCCCCCCCCATTGTCTCCCCCCCCCCATTGTCTCCCCCCCCCCCCCCCCACATTGTCCTCTCCCCCCTCCCCCATTGTCTCTCCCCCCCCATTGTCTCCTCTCCCCCCCCCCATTGTCTCCCCCCCCCCACCACATTGTCCCTCCCCCCACATTGTCCCATTGTCCCTCCCCTCCCCCCCCCACATTGTCCCTCCCCCCCCCCCCCATTCCCCCCCCCCATTGTCTCTCCCCCCCCCATTGTCTCCTCCCCCCCCCCCTGTCTCCCCCCCCATTGTCTCTCCCCCCCATTGTCTCCCCCCCCATTGTCTCTCCCCCCTCCATCCCCCTCTCCACCCCCACATTGTTTCCTCCCCCCCCCACATTGTCTCCTCCCCCCCCATTGTCTCCCCCCCCCCCACATTGTCCCTCCCCCCCCCCACATTGTCCCTCCCCCCCCATTGTCTCCCCCCCCCCCATTGTCCCTCTCCCCCCCCCCCACCCCTGTCTCCCCCCCCCCCCATTGTCCCTCTTCCCCCCCCACATTGTCCCCACCCACCATCTCCCCCCCACATTTGTCCCCCCCCCCCCACATTGTCCCCCCCCCATTTGTCTCCCCCCCATTGTCCCTCCCCCCCATTGTCTCTCCCCCCCCCCCATTGTCCCTCTCCCCCCCCCCACATTGTCCCCTCCCCCCCATTGTCTCCCCCCCCCCAACATTGTCCCTCCCCCCATTGTCTCCCTCTCTCCCCCCAACCCATTGTCTCTCCCCTCCCCACATTGTCTCCATCCCCCCCCATTGTCTCTCCCCCCCCCCATGGTCCCTCTCCCCCCCATTGTCTCCCCCCCCCCCCTGGTTGTCTCCAACCCCCCCCCCCATTGTCCCCCCCAGTTTTAGACCCCCCACATTGTCCCTCTCCCCCCCCATTGTCCCATTGTCTCTCCCCCCCCCCCCACATTGTCCCTCTCCCCCCCCCACTCATTGTCTCCCCCCCCCCACATGGGTCCCCTCCCCCCTCCATGGTTATCTCTCCCCCCATTGTCTGATAAGCTGTCTCCCACCCATCTTGTCTCCCCCCCCCCCATTGTCTTGTACCCCAGATTTGGGTCTCTCCACCCTTGTCGTTAACCCCCCCTCCTATTGCTCCCAATTCCCATTGTCTCTCTCCCTTCCCCATTGTCTCCCCCCATTGTCTCCCCCCTCATTGTCTCATCCCCCTTTTGTCTACCCTCCCCACACTGTCTCACCCCCCTTTGTCTCCCCCCACTCCAACTGTCTCGCCCTTCCCCCATTGTCTCCCCCCCTTATTTTACCCCCCCTCATTGTCTCCCCCCCCCATTGTCTCCTCCTCCCATTGTCTTTGCCCACTGTCTAACCCTCGACACCATCTCTCCCCCCTCTGTTTCCTCCCCCCCCCCCCCAATGCCCCCCCTCAACTGCCCTCATTGTCAACTGTCTCCCCCCAACTGTCTCCCCCCCCCCCCCCCCCCCCCCCCCCACTGTCCCCCACTAGGGAAGAACCAGTTCAGGGTTGGATGCCCACCCTTTGATAACCCCTACGCAGTTTGCTCCTAGCTCTGGTTCTCGGCAACCCCTACCTCTCTGCCCTCAGTTTTAGACAGAGCCACCTGCCGTAGATAATCCCTGGACATCGTACCATCAGCTCTGGGTAAGACCACAGCTTGTAGATAAACTCTGCCCACAATACCATCAAGTCTGGGTAGGACAACCTCCCTGGTTATCTACCCAGTAGGATGATAACCACTGCCTACTGTACACCATCTCTGGATATCCTATGTCTTATGGCATTGTACCATCAGCTTGGGGTAAAACCACCCCTTGTAGGTTACCCCTATCTCCAGTACTCCCAATTCTGGGCAGAAACTCTTCCTTTGGTAACGTCCACCCACTGCGTCCCCAGCTGTGGGCACATCCTGCTTTACGTAATGCCCACACATTGTACCATCAGATCTGGGTAAGACCACTCCTTGTCGTTAACCCTTCCCCACTTTGCTCTCATTGTTACTCCCATCTCTGGCCTGAATTCTCTCCCTTTGGAAACCCCTGCTAACTGTGCTCATAACTCAAGGTGAGAGGCCTTCCTTCTGGTACCTCCTACCTAATAATAATAATAATCTTTACTGTCATTGTACAAGACAACGACATTTTGTTGGAGCAGTCCTCCAGCTGCACAGGGGTATGAGTATAAGGATACGGGGAAAAATCCTATAAAAAAGATGAGGAGAACTTTTTTCACATAGAGAGTGGTGAATCTCTGGAACTGAGACAGAGGGGGGAGGCCAGTGTGGGAGGGGGAAGAGGGAGTTAGTGTGGCCCTTGTGGCCAAGGGTATCAGCTGGTTTTTAGTCTTGAAGGCGGGTACGGGATAGTGTCCTTGTATCGTCTTCCAGGGAGGGGGGTGAAGAGGCAGTGCAGGCTCGAAGCTGTCTCGAATGATGCGCTTGACCCTCCGGATGCAGCGGGTCCGGTAGATGTCCTCCAGTCTGGGGAGCTGGGTGCCGGTGATCCTCTCAGCAGTCTTAATGACGCGTTGGAGAGCTTTCCTGTTCTCTGCGGTGCAGCCAGAGTACCATACTGTGATGCAGTATGTGAGAACTGACTCGATGGCTGACCTGTAGAAGCTCACCAGCAGCTGTTGTGGGAGACGTGTCCTCTTCAAGCACCTCAGGAAGTGAAGCCTTTGAAGTCCTTTCTTGGCCGCCGCCGTGATGTTGACGGTCCAGGTCAGGTCATGGCTGATGTTGACCCCGAGGTACCTGATGTTCTGCACAGCCTCCACTGTCTCGCCGTTAATGGTGATGGGCTGATGGACGAAGGTCTTCGGTCCCCTCCTGAAGTCCAGGATCATCTCCTTTGTTTTTGCTGCGTTGAGGATCAGGTTGTTCTCACGGCTCCAGCTCACCAGGTTCTCTACCTCTGTCCTGTAGGTGGCCTCGTTGTTACTTGCGATCCTGCCAACCACGATGGTGTCATCTGCAATATGGCGTTGGCCTCGTGGGTGGGTTTGCAGTTGAGAATGTAGAGGGAGAAGAGGAAGGGGCTCAACACACAGCCCTGTGGTGTACCGATGTTCAGGGTGATGCTGGAGGAGACCTGCCTCCCCATGCGCACAGTCTGTGGTCGGCCGGTGAGAAAGTTCAGGACCCAGCTGCTCAGGTGTGTGTTGAGGCCCAGGTGGTCCAGCTTGGTGACTAGTTTATGGGGGGGGGGGGGGGGGGGGGGGGGGTGGTGTTAAAGGCGGAGCTATAATCTATGAATAGCATCCGTACATAACTGTCCCGCTGTTCAAGGTGTGTCAGGGTTAAATGGAGGGCCAGTGACATTGCGTCCTCCGTCGACCTGTTTGCCCTATGGGCAAATTGGTGGTGGTCTAAGGAGGGGGGGATGCTGTTCTTCAAGTGTCCCAGTACCAGACGTTCGAAGCACTTCATCACCACCGGTGTCAGCGCCACTGGCCTATAGTCGTTGAGGGACCTGATGGCTGATTGTTTTGGCACAGGGATGATTGTGGCTGTCTTGAGGCATGTTGGGACGGAGGCCTGCAGCAGGGAGGTGTTAAACAGGTCCGTGAACACCGCAGTCAGCTCCCTTGCGCAGTGCTTCAGAACCCGCCCTGGTACTACCTGTTGACCTATCTCTGGATAGGACAGACTCCCCTATGTAATCTATGCAGATTGTACCATGAACCTCTCAATAGGAAGACACCAGCCATAGTGTCCCTAACTCTGGGTGGGAGAACCTCATGAGTGTAACCCCTCCCCCCTTGTCTCCAGCTCTAAGACCACCTATGTTTACTCTACCCACAGTGATCCCACAGACATCCCCTGTGTAATCTCCCATTTTGCAGATCAACACTTACCATTGTCCTACCATTTGGCAATCCTCTTATTAAAAAATAATATTTACACTACAATAAAACAAGCCAGAACCCATAAATACAATCAAACATATATCCATACTAAACTATTATACAATTATGATACAATCCTTATTGAGGATATTCACACCCTGCGGAGCCCCTCGGAACTCCCTCAGGGTGTCTCCAGCTCTAATCCCACCCGGGCACGGACGTACCCCGGAAAAGGGGCAGGCAGCTGGCCCGGGTGTTTGACCTCTACCTTGGCCAGGCCCAGTGAGCAACCCAACCAGGGGGAAGACATCCCCTACGCACGGGGTCCTGGGTGTAAAAATGCAGCCAGAAGGCCCCCCTCCACTGCGACCTTTTACACACTCTTCCAGCCCGCAAAAGTGTGGCATCTGTCCACACAGATCACACTTACCATTAACTCCTACCCAGTTTGGCAGTCATCCAGTTCTTCTTGGCAGGCATAATCAATGTAGACTTGTTACTAGCTTTACTCTTATTTGGGATGAGCGCTTCCTGAAGGTAATTGTTATCTACTGCATCGTCACTTTTTAACCAGTGTCTCCAGTGGTTTAATCCAATCCAATATTCATCTACGTTTGAGGTTAACATTGATTCAATCTTCGCCCATCTATGTGTACACTCACGTTATGGGCTATTTCTACCAATTTCGGAAGGAATGCGCACACATTTTTGGGGTCAAGCATGAGAAATCCAAGAGCACACATGATGTACAATCAACCCTTGTATATCAATTTGGACATTAATTCGTGAAGGGCACTTACTTGCAGACATAAATGCCCATATTTATGCAAGAGACACCGTAACATGCTCCCGATGGATGATATTTTCTAGTTGAAGGATTCCCTGCAAAAAACTGCCTCAGTACCACTATTGGCGGCACAGTGACAGAGCTGGTAGAGCTGCTGTCTCACAGCACCAGAGACCCAGGTTTGATCCTGACCTCGGATGCAGCCTGTGTGGAATCTGCATGTTCTCCCTGTGACTGCAGAGGTTTCCTCCGGGTGCACCGGTTTCCTCCAAGATCGTAAAGACGTGCTGGTTTGTAGGCTAATTGGCTCTATGTAAATTGCTCCGAGTGTGTAGAGAATGGATGCAAAAGTGGAATAATGTAGAACTAGCATGAACGGGTGATCGATGGTAGGCATGGACCCAGTTGGCCAAAGGGCCTGATTCCATGTTGTATCTTTCAATCAAAGTCTAGGGAAAAACCCTACCAGTTCCCAATGAATAATGCATATCCTCTGTACACCACAGTGGTGATCCCCACTGTGAAATAATTCACAGATGCCAATGGCTGTGCACAATCTTGAAAGATTGTGATGTTTTGCCAATAGGTATATTTTATCACATCAGCATCCGGGTAGGTGAGATTCCTTTAACTTTCTAAACCCATGGGAAATGTATCGCAGAGGACACGGGTATCTGTGGCAGCAGCTTTTATTTTCCATGTGCTTTGGAAGGGAATAAAATGCATAAAAGAGTGTCTTGAATGAAAAAAAAGATTTTGCATGGTTCAATATACAAAATGAAGACAATTTGTCAATGTATATATGTGATGGAGTGTAAAATAAAGGGAATTGTTACCAGTCATATTTGTTAGAAATGCAACCATATTTGCAGAAATAAAAATGTTTCCATGACTGCAGTTTGCTGTAAGCATGTCCATCACACTGCAAAACTGGACAGCTTTGGTACAAGGTTTCTTAACGTGCGAGCAAGCCAGCCTCAGATCCAGCAAAGATAACCATACATCCTGGAATCCTAACTATTCAGTATGTTATCTAGTGTCAGCTATGGCCCAATTGGTAGCACTCTCCAAATTCCAAAGGTTGAATGTTCAGGTAGCAATCCAGAAGCCGACAATCCAGTGCAGTGCTTGGGAAATGCTCCACTATCAGAGATGCTGTCAGAGTGTTAGAATTCAGGAAAAAGCAGGAATACCCTGAAGAGTCTGAAAAAAGGTCTTGACCCAAAACATCACCTATCCATGTTCTCCATAGATGCTGCCGGAGCTGCTGAGTTACTCCAGCACTTTGTTTGTTTTTATGTATTAACCGCCACCTGCAGTTTGGTGTTTCTATTAAGCAGCAATAGCCACTCGGTTCTCTATGCCTGCCCCACCATGGAGAAATAGTCATACAGCAAGAAACAGGCCCTTCGGCCCAACTTGCCCATGCCGACCAAGATCTACGCTAGTCCCACCTGGCCCATATCCCTCTAAACCTTTCCTATCCATGTACCTGTTCATGTATCATGTGCCACCTGTTCATGTATCATGTGCCACCAATCTATAAAGATTATAGCCAATGTTTTATCTTTGCACCACAATCCTGCTCGAATCCCACATTATTTGATATCCAAAAAATCCATTCATTTCTGTTTAAGAAATACGTAGCATACGGAACCTGCAGCTCTCTTGGATAGAGAATTCCACAAATTCTTTTTTCTCTGGGTAAAGAAATTCCAGGTCCTAAAACCCTTATTTTGAGATTGTGACCACTTGCTTCAAACCTGCCAGCCAGAGGAACATCAACCCAGCATCTACGCTGTCGAGCTCAGTAGGAATTTCAGACATCTCAATGAGACCACCCCTCATTCTAATAAAATCAGTAGGGTACAGTCCAACTCAATTTGCTGCCCTCTTCAGGAGACAGTAGATAAATATTTCTCTTCTCTCAGGACTTTTGTCAACTTGAGCTGGTCTTTTTGCACATTTCCCACTGTATGTTTTTAACTTTCTCTTGCTCTACTTTCCCTTTCAATGCATTCATTCTCCTTTGCTGGATTCTTATATTTTTCCAATCCTACTTTCTTTGGAAACATAAGAAAACTTTTCAGTAGATATAATGTGCTGGAGTAACTCAGCGGGTCAGGCAATATGCCTGGAGAAAAAGGATGAGTGACGTTTCAGGTCGGACCTAAGTCCAGGACACCTCACATGCCCTTTGTTTTGACGTTCAGTTTCCATGACCCTACTCCTGCACCCATTAATTATGGACGTTAATTTTATTTCTTAAAAAACATCACCCCTCCTTTCTCTCCAGAGACGCTGCCTGACCCGCTGAATTACTCCAGCATTTTGTGTCTATCTTCGTTGTAAACCAGCAACTGCAGTTCCTTTCTGCACATAAGAAACCTTTTCCTTTGATCTAATACTATCCTTAACTTCTTGGATAGACAAAGCAAGGCTGCTTTCCTTGCCATATACGTATATTATAGTATGTGTAAACTCGAATGGTTCTTTAAGAGTTATCGATTTTTGGTTTTCTTTCATAGTATCCTGATGGAGCAACGATAAATCATGCCTCATGCCTTCACTGTTTGCATTATTCAGGAATAAGCCTCAAGTGTCAGATTGAAGCAAATCATTTAGAATCTTTATTTAAAATTCTATTGTTGTTTGGAGTCTATGAATGGGAGGAAAAGATAAGGTAAAAGAGCATCTTCTGTAGTTACATAGGTAAAGCATCATCATTATCCAATTTTCTATCTTGCTTTATGGGTATGCAATAAATTGAACTGCCAAATGTCTGCTGTGGTGGATATAAAAGAATCCTTGGTAATGCTACAAAGAAACGTAGTGTTATTGCTGGTGCCTGGGATTTAACTCTCAGTCATCATTGCTAAAACAATACAACAATCCTCCTTCACTCCAGCATAAACTCTGCTGGAAATTAGCTTCAATTTTGTGGCAAGGGAGTCTGAGAAGACATTTCCCCATTTGACTCTATTTAGTATTGGAATTGCCCTTTCGGTGGACCCATTGGTCAGGATCAAAGCTTGCATTTCATTATGTAGCAGGTGTAGAATGGAGATGTTTATCTAAGAAGAGACAAATTTGATATATTATTGGAAACAAAAGACCTTTGAGGGTGAAAGGGGCCAGGGACTACAGGGAGAGGTTGGACAGACTTGGTTTGTTTTCTCTGGAACGCCGGAGGTTGCAGGGAGACCCGATAAAAGGATATAAAATTAATGAGACGGGTAGTGAGGGTAGATAGTCAGAACCTCTTTTTCCCCAGGATGTAAAAATGAAATAATAGAGGGCATAGCTTTTAGGTTAAAGGGACAAAATTTAAAGGAGATGTGCAGGGCAACTTTTTTTACAGAGAGGGTAGTGAGTGCCTGCAACTCGCTGTCAGGGTTAGTGGTTGAGGTAGATACGATAGTGGCATTTAAGTGACTTTTCGATAGGCACATGGATGTGCAGGGAATGGAGGGATATGGATTATATGCAAGCAGATAAGCAATGGTCTTGGCATCATGTTTGGCAAAGACATTGTGGGCTGTTTATGTGCTGGACTATTGTACAGGAATTGATGCAGGTCTCCATATTTTCTTGGATTTGTTGCACAGAGGACATTGCGTCCATTGCACCCCTTGAGGCGAGGGGTGTTTGAGGTCCCTGGATAGTGTGAAGGAACAAGGTGAACAATGAGGTGCTGCATCTTTGAACATTTCAGTGGCTGGCTGGAAGTGGGTTACCTGTGAGTCAAAAGCCTTGCTCACCTATTCCCAGGTAAGAGGGCAAGGTCATAAATTACTTCTCTGCTATGTTTTGGCATTTCAACAGAAATCTTGTCTGCTCCTAGAGGCCATGTTGTGTATCCACTGTTGAATGGCCTTTTCAAGCTCTTCTCATGCTGGAATAGATATGAGCCTGTGGCAGTCCGTGTGCTTTGGGATGGATGCAAGGACACATACTTCGGGGACAAGATCTTGGCAAAGGAAATCCTTTGATGTATTCCTTAAGCGAACACACACTGCCCCTTTACGTCCTCAATAAACTTGGTGATCATGATGCATGTAAATTGGTTGTCACATTTCGTTCACTTCAAAAGTCAGCTATTGTTTGTAAAGCACTTTGTAACAATAAAAAAAAACCCACAAAAGGCTGAAGTAGCTCAGTGGGTCAGGCAGCATCTCTGGTGGACAAGGATAGATGATGATTTTCAGGCTGGAACTTTTTAACAGCCTCCAGTTTCTTGTCGCTCTTTCACACTTTAGTACAGAGGTCATAAAAAGCATTGTGAAAATGCAGGGGTTTCTTTAAATACTGTCTGGCAAGTAGCTCCTCTAAAGTGAATTCCCTTTCTTGATACTCTATTATCAGGAGAAACATTTGACTGGTTGAAAGCAATCTTGTTAGACAACAAATCCTGGAGTAATGCCACAGAAATCTCATGGCACTGTGAGGGAAAGACGATGAGGTATTCCAGAGATAAATCCCACAGCCTCATTTAAATCACTTACGTAGAAAGCATACTGTTTAGTTTGGAGTTTAGAAAAAACAGCGTGGAGACAGGCTCTTCAGCCCACAGTGTTCATGCTGACCAACGATCACCCGTATCCTAATTCTATTCTACACAAGGGACAATTTACAGAAGCCAATTAACCTACAAACCCGCACATCTGAGGAAACCGGAGCACCCAGAGAAACCCACGTGGTCACAGACAAGGCATGTAAACTCCACACAGACAGCATCCATAGTCAGGATGAAACCTGAGTCTCTAGAGCTGTGAGACAGCAACTCTACCGGTGTGCTACTGACAGCATGGTTTGGGAACATCTCAGTCTAAGACTGAGAAATTGCAGAGAGTTGTGGATGTAGTCCAGTTCATCACACTGACTAGACTACCCACCATTGACTCCATCTACACTTCATGCTGCCTTGGAAAAGCAGCCAACATAATCGTGGACCTTTTGCACTCTGGTCATTCCTTCTCCCTGCTCCCATCTAGCAAAAACTTGAAAGCGTGCACTACCAGACTCAGGAACAGTTTCGTCCCCTCTGTTATCAGACTTCTGAATGGTCTTTCCATAAACTGAGATACAGTCCCAAATTTCCAACTTACCTCATTGCAGACATAGCATTTTTTTCTGGACACAGTTAAACTATAATGCTGAAAACTATATTATTGCACACTGCTTTTTTTAAATCTTTTAACTCTACCTATTGTATGTGAGTTTGGCTTGATTATATTTATGTCCGTATAATATCTGATTTGATTGCATAACATGCTAATTAAAAGCTTTTCACTGTATCTCGGTCCATGATGGTAATCAACCTAAATCGATACCAATCCATCTCTTGATCCACAATAACGTATTGGTTAAATATACTGGTAAAATGGACATACAGTATTTGTATTTATGGACCCTGAGATTCATAGAAAGGACAGTTCTGATGCTGGATCCTGCACTGTTTCATTTTCTGCTGATGCTGTCTGACCTGCTGATTCTTTTCAGCATTTTCTCCATTGAATGAAATAATGATCAGGCTCAGGGGAATCTCCAAGTAAACACCACAATAGCGTTACCTGATCCAATGCACTTGAATCATAGAGGGTAAAGTGTGCAGGGAATTGCAGCATTGCCTCAGCCAACAGCTCCTATTACATTACGGGCAGTGTAAGAACTGCACCCATACAAAACAGCATTGAAAGGAATAGAGAGCATGTTAACACTTGGAGCAGTGTACAGACTTGAATCTACCTTGATCTCATATGATCATAATGAAAAAAGCTTAATACTAAAAAAAATCTTATTTGTTGTCAATTCCCTAATATACGGAAAAAAATATTCTTATGGTCTAGTGTTTCACATTTAACTGAAACCATTATGAAAACCAAAAAGTATTTTAGTTTAGATATACAGCACGGAAACAGGCCCTTCGGCCTACTGGGCCCACTCTGACCAGCACATTAACACTATCCTACACACATTAGGGTCAATTTGACATTTATACAAAGCCAATTAACCTACAAACCTGTGCGTCTTTGGAGTGTGGGAGGAAACCAAACATCTCGGAGAAAACCCACGCGGTCACGTGGAGAAAGTATAAACTCCATACAAACAGCACCTGGAGTCAGGACCGAACCTGGGTCTCTGGCGCTGTAAGGCTGCAACTCTACCGCTGTGCCATCGTGCTACACTTCCTACAAAATACCAACGTATCCAAGTTAAATGGCGATGCTCCCACAGCTCTGTAACTTCACACTGTGGGTTACATCAACTTTTGTTAACTCCACTTCACTAACTTCAAATCAAAGGTGTAGCTGTGGACACCTGTATAGGTTGAACCTATTTTGCTTCTCTATGGGGTAGGTGGAACAGTCTTCATTTCAGTTCTGATCAGCCTTTACTCTTGATGCGTTATCCTGTACATTGGTCACCATATGAACGAAAAAACAAATTGCTGGAGGAACTCAGTGGGCCAGGCAGCATCTGTGGAGGGAATGGACAGATGACATTTTGGTTCAGGACACTTCCTCAGACTACAGTCTGTCCATACCTTCCACAGATGTTGCCTGACCCACCGCCTTCCTCCACCACTTAGTATTTGCTGCAAGATTCCAGCTGCCTAAAGTTCCTTGTGTCCTCAGGTCATTGATGCTACAGCTTCGTATCCCTATATGAATTCCATACTTTCAGTACATTTATTGCCAATTTCTTGCCTGTTTCATGATCACATCTTCATGTGGTCTTTCTCTGACTCCTTCCTTCACCCTTTCAACTTCCCCATCATATCAGGGCATGATGAGCCATAAATGTGCATTGCAAGTCTACAGATTTCCTCAACCCTCCATTGACTACATGGCCTCCATCTCTGCTTCCTGTGCTTATGGAAGTGTATAAGATCATGAGAGGAATAGATAGGGTAAATGCTCAGAGTCTTTTACCCAGAGTAGGGGAATCAAGTGTGTGGGTGAGAGAGGTGTGTGGGAGGGGTATATGCGAATGGGTGTGTGTAGGGGAAGGGGTGTGTTGGCAGGAGGGTTGGGGGTTTGTGTGGGGCAGGAGCAGGGTTATGGGGGGATGGGTGTGTAGGTGGGGGGGATGTGTGGGGAGGGGTTTTTGTGGCAGCGCAAGGGGGGGGGGGGTTGGGAGGGACAAGGGTGTGGGGGCGGGAGTGTGGGTGGGGGGGGTTGTAGGGGAGGGGGTGTGTTGGCGGGGGATGTGCGGGCGAGGGCAGCTTGTGGGGGAGGGGTGTTTGGGTGGGGGGGTTTGTGGGGGAGGGGGTTGTGGGGAGCGATGGGTGGGTGTGGAGGGATGGGGCAGGGGGATGGGGGTAGGCGGGGGTGTGGGGGGGGGGGGGGTTGTGGTGAGGATGGGTCGTGGGGGGAGGGGTGTGGGGGGCAGAGGGGGGGAGTTGTGGGGGGTAGGGGATGGGTTGGGGGAGGGGTGTGGGGGCGGAGGGGTTATGTGGAGGGGGGTGTGGGCGGGTGGGGGGTTGTGAGGGGAGAGGTTGTGGGCGGGGAGGAATGTGGGGAAGATGGGTGTGTGTGCGAGGGAGTGGGGGAGAGAGTTTGGAGAAAAGATGGGGGAAGAGCCATGGGGGAGAGGGGAGTACCACGGGTGAGGGAGCAGGAGTCAGTGAGGGGGACCACAGGGGAAGGAACTGGAAGTGGCACAGGAAGGGGCGGACCTTCCCGGGGAGTGACAGAAGAAGAGACCAATCTGCGCGGCATTGACTGGCAGGAGAGGAGATCGATCTGCGCAAGTGCGGTTTTTAAGATTTTTAAACCTCACTAACTTTTACAATATACCACTGATCAGAACTTGTTGCACTCGCAGCACAGGAGAACGGTGAGTGAGCTGGTGAAAAATCGTAGCGTTATCGCGTACCGTGTTTGCGCAAATAGAAATAAAACGTGCAATCCGGAAGAGCACATGATCAGGGATTTAGTTATGTATGGATTTGCACAGGTACACGGATAGGATAGATTTAGAGGTATATGGGCCAAATGCAGGCAGGTGGGACCAGTGTGGATGGGGCATGTTGGTCGGCATGAGCAAGTGGGCTAAAGGGCTTGTTTCTGTGCAATATGCCTCCTTGACCCTGGGGATTCCATTCCATCCACTCAGTCTCTCGGCCCATTAAATCTGTTCTGATACTGAGACTCTGCAGCAGTCATTCAAATATATCATCCTTTTATTTACCATGGTTTTCCCTCCAGCATAGCCATTAGGGCTCAGTTGCAACTGTTCCATTTCATGCACTTTTTGATCTCATTTTCTACTTGGAGACTCGAGCTGTAGGTACGGTGAGCCTTTATTTAATCAATCTCAGTACAAGTATGCATGCAGGGAAGGTCAGGTGCAAGAATCTCCCTGAGAATCAAAATACTGTATACGCAATAGGTATAACGATATTGCATGGCAGGTGACTGAATGCCCATCAGATGTAACAGGACAGCTTTACAGGAGTTTGATTAGGTCACGTTTGGAGTATTGTGTGCAGTTCTTGTCACCCCCATAACAGGAAGAATGAGGAGGCTATGGAAAGGGTGCGGAGGAGGTTTACCAGAACGATACCTGGAGTTGAGGGTTATTACCTACAGGGAGAGATTGGGCAGACTTGGATTGTTTTCTCTGGACGTCAGATGTTGTGGAGAGACCTGATGGAAGTATATACAATTTTGAGAGATATAGATAGGATAGAACCTTTTTCCCCAGGGTGGAAAGTGCTAAAGGGCATGGCTTTAAGGGCATGAGGCAAGAAACAATTGTGGCATTTATGTGGCTTTTGCATATGCATACAAGTGCAGGGAATGGAGGGATATGGATTTTGCGCAGGTAGATAAGAGTTGGTCTTGGCATCATTTCAGCATAGACATTGTGGGCAGAAGGGCCTGTTCTTATGCTGTACTCTTCTATGTTCCACCACCCTCCAACTCAACTAATCGTTCTCGGTGAGTACATTTACCAGGGTTAGGTAGCCAGGTAGCTATCTGGGACCTCCCATGGTATCTAGCATAGGTTTAAGACAGAGGACTCCTCTTGGTATCTGAAAAAGGGTCCTGACTCAAAATGCCAAATCAGTCTGGTGAAGGGTCCCGACCCGAAGCATCGCATATCTACTACGTTCTCCTGAACAGTTGCCTGACCTGCTGAGCCACTCCAGTACTGTGTGTTTTCTTTTGAACAACAGCATCTGCAGCTCCTTATTTTTAAATTGCTTTACCCCTTCAACATTCCTTTCTTTTTATCTTTTAAAACCATATGTAGATTTTTTTTTTGAATGCATGATCTCATATTTGCATTGAAATCCATCTGCCTTTGTTTGTCCCTTGCATTTGGCAATCTAATCACGTTTCATTGTAAATTATTCTCATTCAGATTACATGCTATCTGCTGCAAAACCCTCCTGCTATTGACAAACGTGCATTTGGGATCACTCTTGTTTCACTTTGTCATTAGTAAGTAAACTGCACAGTTGACATCTGAATTCTGGCCCTTGTTGACCATGAATATACCAGTTTTCAGATGGTTCTATATTGCCATTGTTAAGCTGAATGCATAATTCCCTGTTGATATTCAGTATGTATTGTTCTCTCAACGGTCTGGGCAACATTCCTACTTCACACAAAATTACAGAAAGAAAAAAAATCTCATTGGTATTTTGTCGGATGGTGTCTTATTTTTTTGCCTGCTCAATGAGAGCTCCAAAAGTAATTAAGTGATTGGGAGATACTGTAAGAACACAAGGCACAATTTAGTTGCAAATCCTTACCTCACCTCCAAAAGCATGTTTACCTTCAGAAGAAAGATGCAGGAACAATGCAAATTGTTCGTAGATTCACTGACAGATGCCATGCCGGTTAAAGTACATCTCATCAAAAAAATCCTCGTATAATATCAAGCATAATTGTTACGCAATCATTGTGCAAGTGACATGTGAGATGAATAACTAGTTAATGTGTTTTCAGTGTGGTTGCCTGGGATGTAGGGCTTATGTAAGATGGCAACGCGAGCTGAATGAATCATACAATAAACCCAACTAGCCCAAGATGCACCATTTACACCAGTCCCATTTTCCCACATTTGGCCCATCAAATGTCTTAATATCATCATATACTTATCAAAAGTCTGATCTTGTTAGTGTGTGTGTGTGTATATGTGGTTGTCTTTACATCTTCGCAAAAACACTACGTGGTAACGATTACATTTTTACATATTCCGATCGACATTTTTCCCGTCGAGGCCGGGATCGCCTGATCTGAACATTTCATGCTTTATTTCTCGACTTATTCGTGATTCATTACGGATTAAAAGTCTAAAAAAGTCAAAAGACTGAAATTAAAACCACCAGCTTCAAATGATGACGTCACAAAAGCTCAGCTAGCACAGACCAGCCTCAATGAAAATTTCATCCTATATTTGATGTTATTCGTGATTAAAGCTTTAAAAATGCCTACTTTCACAAGATTTTTACATATTCTGATTCACATTTTTCTCCTTGAGGCAGAGATCACTTTTACTGAACATTTTATGCTTTGTTCCTCGACTTATTACTGATTAAAGTTTAAAAAAATCAAAATACTTTGAATTTCAAACCGAACAGCTTCAACTGATGATGTCACAATGGCTCGACTAGCAGGGGGAGGGCAAATTGTTATTGCAACACGCAGGGCAAGTGCAATTGGAATTTTTTTAAAAGATCACTGCTGAGGAAGGCAAGGGGAGTGCTGGAATCTTACGTTCGGGAACGGCTTGAGTTGGAGGACTACGCCTCCCGTGGTGGCTACAGGTAGGGAATGGGTGCATTGGGGGAGCAGACCCAACGGGTCTGCACTTGGTCTTGTATCCCTCTAAAACCTTCATATCCATGTACCTGGCTGAGTGTATTTTAAATGGTGTTCTGGTACCTTTCTCAACTACCTTCTCTTGCAGCTCATTCCATATACCCGCCACCATTTATGTGAGAAGGTTGCCCCCCAGATTTGTTTTAAATCTTACCCTCTCACCTTAAACCTGTCTTCTGATTTTTGATTCCCCTACCCTGGGTGAAGGACTCTGCATTCACCCAATCCATTCTCCTCATGATTTTATACACATCCACCTGTCATCCTCCTGTGCGTCAAGGAATAAAGTCCTAGCCTGTCCAACCACTTCCTATAGCAATCAAATCCTAGCAACATCCTTGTGAATCTTCCCTGCACTCTTTCCAACTTAATGACATACTTCCAAGAGCAGGGTGATCAAAACTGAACACAATACTCCAAATCAAAATAGGACGTACATGGTAAATGGTAGGGAATTGAAGAATACAGTTGAACAGAGGGATCTGGGAATAACCGTGCATAGTTCCTTGAAGGTGGAATCTCATATAGATAGGGTGGTAAAGAAAGCTTTTGGTATGCTAGCCTTTATAAATCAGAGAGCATTGAGTATAGAAGCTGGGATGTAATGTTAAAATTGTACAAGGCATTGGTGAGACCAAATCTGGAGTATGGTGTACAATTTTGGTCGCCCAATTATAGGAAGGATGTCAACAAAATAGAGAGAGTACAGAGGAGATTTACTAGAATGTTGCCTGGGTTTCAACAACTAAGTTACAGAGAAAGGTTGAATAACTTAGGTCTTTATTCTCTGGAGCGCAGAAGGTTAAGGGGGGACTTGATAGAGGTCTTTAAAATGATGAGAGGGATAGACAGAGTTGATGTGGATCAGCTTTTCCCTTTGAGAATAGGGAAGATTCAAACAAGAGGACATGACTTCAGAATTAAGGGACAGAAGTTTAGGGGTAACATGAGGGGGGAACTTCTTTACTCAGAGAGTGGTAGCGGTGTGGAATGAGCTTCCAGTGGAAGTGGTGGAGGCAGGTCCGTTGGTATAATTTAAAAATAAATTGGATAGGCATATGGATGAGAAGGGAATGGAGGGTTATGGTATGAGTGCAGGCAGGTGGGACTAAGGGAAAAAAGTTATTCGGCATGGACTTGTAGGGCCGAGATGGCCTGTTTCCGTGCTGTAATTGTTATATGGTTATATGTGGTCTCACCAACGTCTTGTACAACTGTAACACAACATTCCAACTTATATATGCACTGACTAAGGAAGGCCAATGTACCAAAAGCCTTCTTTATTACCCTATCTACCCGTGATGCCATGTATCAGAAGTACTAAGAATAACTATTTTTAAATATATAGTTCATTGTTACACTCTTGAATATGCCTAGTGATGAGCTATCACTGAAGATGAAACAATAACAAATTATGTTTTCAAATTGATAGGAGGATGCCAACAAATCTTATGAATGGTTGCTATTCAGACAGTTATACTCCTCTTTCAGGATAGCAATCTTGTATGTCTTTGGGAAACCTAGGCTTGGCAGTGGGACAAGGAACATATTTATTTAGAAGTTTGCAAACTGAAAATGCAACCCAGTTAATGCAGTTCCTAACCATTTGAGTTTTTATTCATTAGTAACTTTGGGCAGGACTCGGTATTTTGTCATTTAAAATCATTTATATGTATTTACATTTCGACTTTGCAGAAAAACACTGAGTTTCAACTTGGCTTCCATTCAACATCACTATAAGGAGAATATGGATAGGCGATGTTTTGGGTTGGGACTGAAGAAGGGTAATAACCCGAAACATCATCTATCCACGTTCACCAGAGGTGCTGCTGCCTGACCCGCTGAGTTATTCCCGCACTTTGTGGGGTTTTATGTAAACCAGCATCTGCAGTTCCTAGTGCCTGTAGTATAATTGTATCTTTATTGCATTTTGCTGCTTCTTATCCTTGGAAACTCCTCCGTGTTACAATGTTGACCAACCGAATCCTTTTCTTAGACACGTGTAGGGGAATAGTGGGAATTCCCTGCTTTTGTTTACTTTTCCAGTTCGCAATTATCATAACACGGAATGGAAAACTCACTTCTTCTTTCACAAGTGTCTCGATGATCATTATCCACCATGTTCTTTCCTGGCCCAAACCACAGTTCATTCCCGGGAGCCCAATGTTTTAATTCTGTGCAGCCCTCTGTACACTGGCTCCATTACCAGCGGCAGAGGCTTCTCATACCGCAAGCTGTAATATATCATTAATGGTTCGATATATCTTTATTGTCACGTACCTAAGTGCAATTATTTTTTTTGCATACAGTTCAATGAGAATGCTATTCTATATTAAGCGCAATCATACTAAAGGGGCTGTCCCACTTGGGCGACCTAATCTGCGAGTTTAGAAGAGTGTCTTCGACCTTCAAACTCGCAGTATGGTCGACACGTGGTTCTAGGAGGTCCTATGAGGTCGCTGCAACTCCTTCATGCTTGAGGGAAGTTCCCGAATACTCGTGGCCTCAGCTAGGTCACAGAAAAAGTTTCAGCATGTTGAAAGATTTTCCGCAAGTAAAATTTGGTCGGCATGGTTCTTTTGAACTCGTGGTGCAGTGGAGTGGGGTCGCTATGTAGTTACAGGTAGTCGAGGGCAGCCATAGGAAATCTCCTTCGCTGACCGGGCATTTTGATGGGCTCATTGGAGGTAAAATGCCCGCTAAACTTTATTATACTTTTTAAAAGTGTCTCCACTCCTTCAAGCCCCATTATATCCCCCTTCTCTCCCCTTCTCGCAGACCCCCCCCCCCCTTCCCCCCCCCCCCCTGCTCTCTCTAAAGGCCCGTTCACTGGCAGCCGTTTTACCTTCCTCTTCTTCGTGCAGACAGCGCTTCCCTGCCCCGGCCTTCGTGATGTGTTTGTGTGTGTGTGTGTGTGTGTGTGTGGTCGGTCGATCCAGCTCGCGGTTTCAACGCAGACGGTTGATCCAGCTCGAGGCTTTCCAGGAGAGTGCCCTCGAGCCTGAAAGTCGAATACACTCTTCTGGACTCGCGGATTAGGTCGCCCAAGTGGGACAGCCCCTATAATACAAGATGTAAGACAGTAGACCACACTGAGTCAGTACACAAGAGTCGGCAAAATCTCGCACTTTAGACTTTAGAGATACAGTACAGAAACAGGCCCTTCGCCCCACTGAGTCCTCGCCGGCCAGCGATCATCCCGTACACTTGGGACAATTTACAATTTTACCAAAGCAAATTGACCTACAAACCTGTTCGCCTTTGGAGTGTGAGAGGAAACCAGAGCGCCCAAAGAAAACCCACGTGGTCGCAAGGAACACGTACCAACTCTGTATAGACACACCTGTGTTCAGGATCGAACCCGGGTCTCTGGCGCTGTAAGACAGCAACTCTACCATTGTGCCACCATGCCGCCCCACTGCAAATGAGTCTCTCCAAATCTTTATTCGGTCACTTCCCCTTCTATCACTCTGTATTCTGATGCTCAATGTGTCACGGAAAATTTAATAATGCAAGCTCTCATTCATTTGAAAGATCTTCATATTTTTCATAAAATATTGTTGTTAGGTTTTAGCAATTGTAAATAGACCACTTCTCTATACTGCGTTGGAGGGAATTGATTAAAACTATACCACAAATCAAGAGTCTTGAGAGTTTTACTGTCATATGTCCTAGATAGGACAATGAAATACTTACTTGCTGCAGCACAACAGAATATGTAAACATAGTACAGAACGGGAGATAAAAGTTCAGTGTGTTTATAGACCAAGACCATATATATACAATAAATAAAAGATAAAGTGCAATAGTAATAATAGATTGTTATTGTTCAGAGCTTATTTGATGTTGTGTTTAATAGCCTGATGGCTGTGGGGAAGAGTCTGTTCCTGAACCTGGATATTACAGATTTCAGACTCCTGTACCTTCTTCCCAATGGCAACGGAGTGATGAGTATGTGATCAGGATGGTGTGGGTCTTTGATGATGTTGGCAGCCTTTTTGAGGCAGCGACTGCAATGGGGAGGTCAGAGCCGGTGATGGTCACAACTTTCTGCAGTTGCCGAATAATTAGGCATATGCCAATAACCAGCTTATTTGACTCACGTCACAACGGCGATCTCTAGCGTCAGAACGGGGGCCCGTCAGCCGCACCTGCGCAGTTGGGGGCTATGGGTGAGTGGTGGAATATTGCATTGGGGGACAGGGCACAACGGGTCCGCACTTCATCTAGTTTTTAATAAAAGCAGACTGAATGTCCCCTTGGGTTTATCCATCGAATGCCAACTATATCCTGCACTCTTGTATCTATCCCATTGCTCTGAGCTATTCTACTGTACTTGGGTTCGGCTTGATAATGTATCCGATTATCTAATATGATTGTCTGCATGCAAAACAAAGCTTCTGTCTTGGCACACGTGACAATAATAAACCTCCACCATCCAGAATAAAAGGCATATGTTTCCCTTTAACATTTTTCAGGGTGGCTTTAAGGTTGGAAATCACAGTTCAATCCACAAACTTTCAATGGTTACTATTCTCAAGCTAAGTTGGCAGTCTGGTATATTTGTGCAAAAGGCTTATTCAGTCAGTCTGCTGTCTCTGCCTTATCTGTATCTGTGTCCTCCTCCAGTTTTATTGATTCTGATTGTTTACATTGAGTTGTGGTGCAGCAACAGTCAAAGCTTGAACTGCTTTGAATTCTTGTCCAGTATTCAGCAGAACTGTAGGTGCCGTCATGCAATTTGCAGAATAAATTTTGTAATGCTTGAGCAAAGAGATTTACTATGCAAAAACACAAGCTTTAAAGCAAGAGTAATTAATTGACAGGAGAATAGACAGGGTGAATGCACAGAATCTTTGTCCCAATGTAGAGGAATCGATAACAGAACAGAAATAGATAGATTGTTGATAAGTACAAGTGTCAGAGGTTATGGGGAGAAGGCAGGTGAATGAGGTAAGGAAGGAGAGATAGATCAGCCATGATTGAATGGCGGAGAAAATGGGCCAAATGGCCTAATTCTGCTCCTATCACTTATGACCTTATGCACATAGGTTTAAGGTGAGTAGGGAAAGATTTAATAGGAACCTGAGGGGTAACTTAATCAGGCAGAGAATGGTGGCAGTATGGAGTTGCCAGAAGAGGTAGTTGAGGCAGGTACTGTAACAGTATTTAAAGGATACTTGGACAGGTGTATGGATAGGAAAGTTTTAGAGAGAGAGATGGGTCAAATGCCGGCAAATGGAACTAACTTAGATGGGGCATCTCAGTCAGCATGGACGAGTTGAGCCGAAGGGTCAGTTTTTGTGCTGAATGGCTCTATGATATCTCTGCAAGTACATGTGATATGCCAAAGTATTCTCCAAACACTTGAAGTGCCCATACGAGAAAGAACAGTTTCTTCCCAACTTGTTATCAGGCAACTCTCACTAGCTGGAGAGCGGTCCTGACCTCCCATCTACCTCATTGGAGATCTTTGAACTATCTTCAGTCAGACATAATCTTGCACTGAATAATACATTCTTTACCCTGTATCTGTTCACTGTGGAGGGCTTGGTTGTAATCATGCATAATCTTTCCGTTGACTGGATAGCACACAACAAAAAAGCTTTTCATTGCAGTGCGGTACATATGACAATAAACTAAACTAATCAGCACTGCACACTCTAGGCAGCCCATCTTGTCCGCACCAACCAAAATGCCCCATCTACACTAGTTCCACCTGCCTGCATTTGGCCCATATCCCTCTAAACCTATCCTATCCATGTACCTGTCTAAATGTTTCTTAAACGTTGTGATAGCATGTGCCTCAACTACCACCCCTGGCAGCTGTTTTGCATGCTATCCATACAGATCAAGTATACCATATATAGATACAATCAAGTCAAACTCGAGTACAGTAGATAGAGCAAAGCAAAAAGATGAGGTGAACAAAGTCTCTGACTTCAAACATTTCTCTTCCCACGGATGCTGTCCCACCAGCTGGCTACTTCCAGCATTTTTATTCTTTAGGTTTTGCGACGGATATACATTTCTTACTTTTTCCAATAATCCACTGTTACATAAAATTTAAAGCACCTTGTCTACTAATTAATTTTTTATAGGATTATAAATGACTTAAACCTGAAGACCATTTTTCAAGGAAGAAAACTAACTAGATCATGGAGGTAGAGGAAAAAAAAGTCAATGAATGTGGCCTAATTGTGTGTTCCAGTCAAATCGATGGGGGAAATGTGCTTTTAATCAACGTCAACCTAATGTCACTGCTGATTAAAATACTCAGCAATCAGTTATTAAAGATGCAGCAAATAAATATTGATATCCTATAATGGTAAGCCAACTCAAATGCAATACTTCAAGAGTCAAGAGAGTGTAATTGTCATATGTGCCAACAACAGAACAATGAAATTCCTACCTGCAGCAGCTTAGCAGGCCAATAGCACACAGATAAAATATAATAATCAAAAAATTCAATAAATCAATAATGGGTTAGCCCCACACTTGTCCCACACTGGTCATTCCATCTTCTCTCTGTTCCCGTCCAGCAGAAGGTACAGAAGCTTGAAAGCGCACACCACCAGACTCAGGAACAGCTTCTTACCCTCTGTTATCAGGTTTCTGAACCGTCCTTCCATAAGTACTGTCTGATTCACCTCTACCCCATTGTGGACTTTGTCTCATGAACTGATGCGCTACAACGCCGAGAACTATATTCTGCACTTATGTATCTTCCCCTTTGCGCCACCTATTGTACTTGAGTTTAACTTGATTGTATTTACGTGCATATACTGTAGTATCTGATCTGTAGCATGCGAGACAAAGCTTCTCACTGTATCTCAGTGCACATGACAATAATAAGCCTAAACCTAAAAACCGAAGTCCGTAACGCAACCAAAGACACTTACCATAGTTCATATTTGCGGATGTTAGTGATATGTAGTGTTCAAGAGCTTGATGGTTGTTGGGAAGAAGCTGTTCTTGGACCTGGTGGTCATGGTTTTCAGGTTCCTCTGCTCATTCTTGATGTAGGTGTGAAGTGAGAGTGATATTAGAGAGTTAAATAAGAGTGGCCAGGTTTGAGGGCCTTTGATGATATTGGCTGCTTTTTTGAGGCAGTGGGTCCTATTGGTCCCTTGGATCGTTGTGGAGGTCTGTACCCTTGATGGATTGGGCAGTGATCACCACTCGCTGTAATCTCCTATGTTCCTGGGCGTTTGAGTTACCGAATCAGGCTGTGGTGCAACCAGTCAGTATGTTTACTACCATCCATCTGAAGAAGTTCAAGAGAATATTCATTGACTTGCTCAATCTTTTAAGGAAGTAGAGGTATTATACTTGATACTTACCATGAACTTGATTTATACAAAGAGTGACAAAACCTAATTGGCACTCTCAGAAAACCTCCACCATGATATGAGATGATGGGTTTCCTTTCTGCTTTGTTCAATATTGTTTCAAATATTTGATGAAAAAGCACGAACAGACCATGTGAATAAACATAAAATGAACAAAAAAAGGATCTTGACCCGAAAGTTCGCCTATTCCTTCTCTCCATGGATGCTGCCTCGCCCGCTGAGTTTCTCCAACATTTGTGTCCACCTATAAAAATGTACCAGAATCAGCTGGAAATTGTGCTGATCAGGATGCAAGAGGAAGCAACACTCACATCACTGGAGACAATGTAACAAAGAATGAAGGAAGATCTACAAAACTTGACAGATTTCACTGATATGTAGATTTTCCCATTAAAATATCCTAAAATGGGAGACCAAGATTTTGTGGTGACTCAATATCATGTCTTTCATGTTACAGAGGGCAAGGAGATACAACAAAAACAGCATCAAAACAATTATGCAAGTTTCTAAGTGAAAAACCACAAGAAGAACAAGAACAGGTCAGAGATTTAGTAGGTTGCTGTCAAATATGTCAAATACTACAAGTACTTTTTGTTGCCAGTCTCCCATCCAAAGCACAAGTCAGCCAGGCAAGAATGGCAATCAATATATTCATAGGTTTTTCAAAGTTTTTCAACTTTCAGAAACCGTTCAATTGTTTTAAAAATATTCGGGTTAGTTCCGGGGTTATTCATAGAATCACAAAAAGAATTACGATTGAAGAACGAAAACAGAAAGGTGGAAGAGCTCAGTGGGTTAAACAGTATCTGCGGAGGCTAAAGGTGGAGGTCGATGTTTCATATTGAGATCCTGTACCATGACTGAGATGAACGGGAAAGATTTCCGATTTTATAGCGGTACATACATAGGACGGTGGTTTAGAGGATGTTAGTTCCAGGTTGTATCATGCTGCAGTGATACAGCATGGAAACAGGCCCTTTGGCCCATCGAGTTCATGCCGACCATCGAGCACCCGTTCACACTAGTTCTATGTTAACCCACTTTCGCATCCACTTCCTGCACATTAGAGCCAATTAATCCACCAACCACCACGTCTTTGGGATGTGGGAGGAAACCGGAGCACCAGGAGAAAACCCACGCAGTTGCAGGAAGAACTTACAAACTCCACACATGCAGTACCCAAGGTCAGAAACGAACTGGGGGTTTCTGAATCTGGAAGGCAGCAGCTCTACCAGCTGCATCACTGTACCTTTAGGTGGTGGTTGGAACTAGATGGGGGAGGGGTTGAAGGGTTGATGAAACTCAATGCAGGAAGCGATTGGGACAGAGGCTGGTTGGTGATAGGTGGAACCAGATAGAGAGGGGAAGATGGGGAAATGGAGATAGGTGCATAAAGAAGGGATGAACAAAGAGAGGATAAAATAGGTTTACAGTGAGTCTATATGTGGGAGGAGGGCACTTGAGTGTGGGCCACCTTAAACTGGAAACTTCGGTGTAAACCAGCATCTGCAGTTCCTTCCTACACATGCACTCCAATTCTGGTGTGTTAAAACATGCCTGCGTTTAGCATTAGTGCGACCATCCCATGCAAACAATAGTGGAGCTGCCACGATCCATTCACGGAGTCAGGTGACTTACAAAGAGAAACAATGCCTCAAACAAGATCTACTTGTTTCTGGATGGGACCTCATCCAATTTCGAGCATCTGACACCATTCCGCCGCCTTGCATTCAGGAAAAAGTGTAAGCACTTAAAGGCACATGCCACATGGCAGTCACACTGCAGCTTATGTTGTTTGTGAATTTGTGATTCTGTTCCATTCTGTTTTGTAGTTTTTTTTTGCACAATCCACAAGCATTGCCACTTTTCATTTCACTGCACATCTCGTATGTGTATGTGATGAATAAACTTGACTTGACTTGACTTGACTTGGGGACGCAAGAAAGTGCAGATGTCGGCATCTGAGCAAACACAAAGTGCTGGAGGCAGTCAGAAACAATGGACAGATGACATGTGGAGAGGATGTTTCCATTAGTGGGAGAGTCTAGAACTAGAGGTCATAGCCTCAGAATTAAAAGACGTTCTTTTAGGAAGGAAATGAGGAGAAAATTATTTAGTCAGAGTGTAGTGAATGTGTGGAATTCTTTGCCACAGAAGGCTGTGGAGGCCAAGTCAATGGATATATTTGGCAGAGATAGATAGATTCTTGATTAGTATGGGTGTCAGAGGTTATGGGTAGAAGGCATGAGAATGGGGTTAGGAGGGAGAGATAGATCAGCCATGAGTGAATGGCGGAGTAGACTAGGGGTGGAAGATTGCAACCTTCACTTGGTCCGCCCTGTTTCAACTAATGCAATCAACTCGACGTGCACAAACATAAAATTAAATAGAACAAGTTGTCTTACAACTTTAGGCTGTGCACGCCACATGAAAGAAGAAGAAGGAGTAGACTAGATGGCTCGATTGGCCTAATTCTACTCATATTCCTTATGATGTTATGACATTTCTGGTCAGAGGATGGACCTCAACCCTAAATGTCATCTGTCTATTCCCTCCACAAAGATACTGCCTGACCCACTGAGCTCCTGCAGCATTTTATGTTTAGCTTCTGGTGTTTGCCTTACATTAGATTGCATTTATACGGTGCAGTAAAACACGATTTTCTGTTAAGCATTCATGCTTTATTAGATCCCCAATAAAATTATATTTTGATGTATGCCCATTATATCTGCACTCAGTTTGGAGATTGTGCTGATTGGCACAGTGATGTAGCTCCTAGAGCTGCTGCCTCACACCTGCAATTGAACTTGAACCCTGACCTCCAGTGCTATCTGTATGGAGTTTGCAGGTTCTCCCTGTGTCCAGGAGTTCCTCCCAGTGCTCCAATTACCTCCCACATCCCAAAGGCACTCTGGCGGTAGGTTAATTAGTTTTGAGCCACAGCGCTGCAGTTTAGAGCTACATCTACAGAATGGAAAAACAGGCCCACCGAGTCCACACCGACCATCGGTCACCTGTTCCCACTAATCCTATGTTATCCCACATTTGCATCCTGTAGGATAGGGGAAGAGAAGAAGTGAAATGCCCCCCCCCCCCCCTCACCGCCGCTATTGTCTGAAGAAGGGTCTTCACCCCCAAAACGTCACCTGTCTGCTTTTGCCAGAGAAGCTGCCTGACCTGCTGAGTTTCTCCAGCATTTTGTGCTATCTTCACGTAGCTTTAGGTTGTTGTAGTTGAATATTATTGCAGTGAGCGGTAGCGAGTGCAGTGGGTTTGGACAGCACTCCTTTTTCACCTGTGGGGCTTACACAGATCGATGGGGTGAACATGTCACTTTGAGCCACAGTGAGAGTTCTAGTGAAATCAATCTGAGCAACCACTGCGGGATTTATTTGTGAACCCAGGTTCACAGTTAAAATATCATCCGCATTATTTATTGTGCTTAGTACGTAGTACATGTTAGGGATGTGAAAGTGGGATTAGTGAGAATTCTCTTCCAAGGCAAGTGTACCTGAGAACTGAATGTTGAGAGTCAAAAGAATATAATTTTCACTAGACCAAGTGGGATCCATTGGGCCTCGTTCCCCCAACACAATATTCCACCACTCACCCACAGCCCTCAACTGCATGGGCATGGCTAATTTCTCCTCAAGCCCCAGCACTCCCTCACCCTCCTCTTCACACTCCCTCTTTTTTCCCCTCTCTTCCTCCCCTTCCCCATTCCCTCCCTCACCTCTCCCTCCCCCTCTTTTCCCCTACCTTCAGTCACTCCCTCCCTCCATAATCCCTCTCCCCTCCCTACCCCTTCCTTTCCATCTCCCTGCTCCCCCACTCCTCGCCTCTCCCCTATTGCACTCCTCCACAAAACACAATGTTTAAATAACATTTCTCCTCCCTTACTCCCTCCCTCCCTCTACTCGTAACAATGTAACAAATCTCTCATTGCACTGGGTGGAACACTGTCGTGTACCGTTTTGGCATAGTTCAGGATATGAATCACACGCACACACACATACACACACACACAGACATCCAGGCAGACAAGATGAGAGTTTTTGTAATATATACTAGACCAAATGGGACACGTTGGGTCCCTGTCACATGGGAGGCCTGGTGCCCAAATGCAACCTGTTCCCAAATACAATATTCCACCACTCGCCCATAGCCCACACGGGAAGCCAGGTCCCCCAATGCAACTGTTCGCCAAGGCAATATTCCACCCAATGTAATATTCCACCACTCACCCATAGCCCCCACAGGAGGCCTCGTCCCCCAACGCAACCCATTCCCCAAGGCAATATTCCACCAGTCACCCATTCCCCCAACGCAATATTCCACCACTCACCCATAGCCCCCCAACTGCACAGGGGCTGCTCATTTTGCAAAACTCAGTGTACTGTGACTTTAAAAAAAACGGGTAGAGTAATAAGATTATTCCAAATTACAAAACAAGCACACTTCGAATTTGGGGATAAGCCACATAAATTACTTGCGAGGCAACTGAAGCAACAAGAAAAGGAAAAAACTATCACTAAAATTAAATCGGATAAGGGTGAGTTTCTAACACTGCCAAAGGATATTAATAAGAGGTTTGCCCAATTTTATCATAATTTATATACATCTAAAATAAATACAGATGTTAGTAAAATTACAAATTTTTTAGATAATTGTAATCTCCCAAAATTGGATAGTTTAGAACAAGAGCAATTAGGAGCACGGATTACTAGTGAAGAAATAAAACAAATAATAAACTCACTGAAAAATGGGAAGACCCCAGGACCAGATGGTTTTAGTAATGAATTTTATAAAAGATTTCAGGAGTTAACTGTTCCAAGATTATTCAATTTATACATGCAGGCTTATACCGAAAATAAACTACCAGAAACCCTAGCAGAAGCAACAATAACGCTTATACCAAAAAAAGATAAAGATTTAGATGAACCAGGTTCTTAATAGAGTTATTTCACTTCTAAATACGGATCAGAAAATTTTAGCAAAGATTCTAGCTAGAAGACTAAATAATTATATTAACAATTTAATAAATACAGATCAAAAGGGATTTATAGCCAAAAGACAATCATTTAATAACTTGAGAAGGGTTTTCAATATAATGTACTCTCACAATGAGGACAATGAAAATATTTCAGTTGTTACGCTGGATGCAGAGAAGGCATTTGATCAGGTAGAATGGCAGTATTTATACAAGGCACTCCAAAAATTTAATACGGGAGAGAATTTTATTAGATGGGTTAAACTACTTTACGATAGACCTATGGCAAGAATATTAACTAACAATACGCTATCTCCAAAATTTTACTTTTCAAGGGGTAATAGGCAAGGTTGTGCCTTATCACCATTGCTATTTGCCCTTATGATAGAACCGCTGGCCGAAAGGATTAGAAAACACCCGAATATTCACGGATATAACACTAAGGACTCAAAGAATAAAATTTCATTATACGCTGATGATATCCTTTTATATATTACTAATGCACAAACGAGTATACCCACATTATTAACATTAATTGAGGAATTCGCCTATTTTTCAGGATATAGAATAAATTGGAATAAAAGCGAAATTATGTCTTTAAAACCACAGGATTCGAGACACTTACTAAAATTCCCCTTCAAAATTGCAACAGAAAAATTCAAGTATCTGGGTATTCAAATCACGAGAAGACACAAATCATTATTTAGTGCCAATTTTATGCCACTATTAAATAAACTGAATGATATGATTAAATTTTGGAAAACGCTCCCGTTCTCATTGATAGGTAGAATTAAAGCTATAAAAATGACTTTCTTACCACATATTTGGTTCAAGCGATCCCAATATATATTCCAAAATACTTTTTCAAAAAACTAGATTCTACTATCACTAATTTTATATGGGATTACAGAGCACACAGAATTCAATGAAAGCATTTGTGTAAACCTAAAGAAGTTGGGGATTTATCATTACCTAACTTTATGTATTGCTACTGGGCAGTGCATATTAAGAACATAATGTACTGGTTGGATAGTTCCACTCAGCAGTTGGAGTGGATAAGAATGGAGAAAGAGGAGTGCTATCCGCACAATATAGGAACGATCCTGCTCTCACCAATAAAATTGAATAGTATAATATATAAGAAGAACCCAATTATTCACAATACAATAAGAATTTGGGAACAAATAAAAGTATCCTTGAAATTAAATAAACTATCAGTACTAACCCCACTAGTGAACAATCCCGCATTCAAACCATCTCTCATTGACAAAACGTATCAACAATGGGATAGACTGGGGATTAGGAAAGTAGGGGATATGTATGAATTGGGCAAACTGTTATCATTTCAACATTTAAAATTTAAATTTAAACTGAAGGATAATCAATATTTTAAATATATACAGATATGTAACTTTATGAAGAAATATATAGATAGATTTCAAACTATATTAGACCCTTTAGAAGAAGCAATGAATATTATGGCTGATTCACAAAAACTAATATCATACTTTTATAATAATATATTAAATAGAGAATTACCCTCAACAGAAGCACTAAGAGAAGATTGGGAACATGAGCTAATGATAAAGATCTCGAAGGATAGATGGGAAAAGTATCTGATGAACACACATAATTGTTCTATTAATGCAAGACATCATTTAATTCAATTCAAATTATTACATAGACTATATTATTCAAAAACGAGGTTGAATAAATTTTATCCAAACGTCTCTCCCAGATACGATAAATGTTTGTTTCAAAACGCTAATATAACACATTCATTTGTAGGATGTACAAAGTTGAATAAATTTTGGAGCGATATATTTGATATATTTACAAAGCTTTTTAAGTCCACAATAGAACCTAAAACGGAATGGATTATATTTGGAATAATAGTAGAAGATATCAATTTAAATAAAGACCAAAACATTTTTTTTAATTATGGGTTAATAATTGGAAAGAAATTGATACTTCAAATTTTGGAAAAATACAACCATACCAACTGTTAAAACGTGGATTAGGAATATGATGGACATAGCATGCCTTGAAGAAATGAGGCTCCGACTAATAGATAAATATGACCAATTCTTAAGGAGTTGGTCTCCTTTCATCGACTTTTTGGAATCATGTGATGCAGTGGTACCGTAAAGATTGCTGATTTCAGTTCATGATCTACATCTCCGAATAAAGATTTGAAAAATTCTCTTTTAAGGGGCCTTCTCTCCTATTTCTACTTTCTACTTTTTCTTTTTTTTTATATACACTTCACGTTTTTCTCTTTACCATCTATTTTTCCTCTTTTTCCCCTTTCTATTGTTTTCTTTTTCTTGTCTTACTTCCCTTCTCAAAACATAAAAGTAGAGGTTGTACATAGAATGGATTACGGTATGACATAGTTGGCACCTAAAATTAGGTTCCACTGTACTGTTTTGTATTGTATTAACTTCTAATAAAATAAACAAAAAAAACCCACAAAAAAAACGCAATTGCACTTAACCATATAACAATAACCATATAACATTACAGCACGGAAACAGGCCACCTCAGTCCTTCTAGTCCGTGCCGAACACTTATTCTCCCCTAGTCCCACCTACCTGCACCCAGACCATAACCCTCCATTCCTTTCCCGTCCATATAACCATCCAATTTATTTTTAAATTATAAAATCGAACCTGCCTCCACCACCTCCACTGGAAGCTCATTCCACACAGCTACCACTCTCTGAGTAAAGAAGTTCCCCCTCATGTTACCCCTAAACTTCTGTCCCTTAATTCTCAAGTCATGTCCTCTTGTTTGAATCTTCCCTACTCTCAGTGGGAAAAGCTTATCCACGTCAACTCTATCTATCCCTCTCATCATTTTAAAGACCTCTATCAAGTCCCCCCCTTAACCTTCTGTGCTCCAAAGAATAAAGACCTAACTTGTTCAACCTTTCTCTGTAACTTAGTTGCTGAAACCCAGACAACATTCTAGTAAATCTCCTCTGTACTCTCTCTATTTTGTTGACATCCTTCCTATAATTAGGCGACCAAAATTGTACACCATTCTCCAGAATTGGCCTCACCAATGCCATGTACAATTTTAACATTACATCCCAACATCTATACTCAATGCTCTGATTTATAAAGGCCAGCACACCAAAAGCTTTCTTTACCATCCTATCTACATGAGATTCCACCTTCAGGGAACTGTGCACAGTTATTCCTAGATCCCTCTGTTCAACTGCATTCCTCAATTCCCTACCATTTACCATATACGTCCTATTTTGATTTGTCCTGCCAAGATGTAGCACCTGACACTCATCAGCATTAAGCTCGAGCAAGCAGGACTCAGTGTACTTGGATAGCAACAATGTTGTGAGCAGGGCTACAATCCCATTGTGACATCATAGCTGTAAGCACAGGGAAGATTATTTTTTCCTCAAATTGTGGTTTTGTACATCTAAAAATGTCAATAGCTTGTAAAATATAACATAAATCTGAACGAAACTTGACACAAACGACAGCAGGACAATGGCGAGTAAGGTGGTGTAAACATTTTAGCGCTATCGTGTACCATTTTGGCGTAGTCCCAGGATCACATGGGCATGCATAGATTGAAACAAAATGAAAGTTTAAATAATATACTAGACTAAGTGGGATCCATTGGGTCCCTGTCACACGGGAGGCCTGGTCCCCCAACGCAACCCATTCCCAACACAATATTCCACCACTCACCCGTTCCCCCATATTCCAGCACTCACCCATAGCCCCCAACTGTGCAGGGGTGTATCCTCAACACTGCCTCCCCCTCCTCTTGCTTCGAGGACTTTAAAAAATGATGCAATAGCCCCCTCCTTCTCCTGTTGAGCTAAAAACTTGCTGGAAGGACTGAGTGTTCCCCGATTGCAACTTAGTATGCAACTTTGTTGCAAGCTGGGCCAACAAGGATTTAGCTGTTAAATTCCTCATAAACTTGAATTTTTTTAATTAAAAATTATGAATAACTTGTGAAATATAACATCAATCTGAACGAAACTTTATAGGAATGACCGCAGGACAAAGGTGCGTAAGGTACGCTACTGTGTACTGTTTTGGCCTAAGTCCCACAAGATAGATAGATAGATAGATAGATAGATAGATAGATAGATAGATAGATAGATAGATAGATAGATAGATAGATAGATAGATAGATAGATAGATAGATAGATAGATAGATAGATAGATAGATAGATAGATAGATAGATAGATAGATAGATAGATAGATAGATAGATAGATAGATGTACTGAGAAATAAACAGAGACACGCTTATTTCCTGCAGCTTTACAGATTCATTAACTCATCAGATAAATAGAAAATAATCATGATACAGTAAATTTATAATCAGTGATACTTGGTACCATCTTCATAAGTTATAGAAGCAGAATTAGGCCATTCGGCCCATCAAGACTACTCTGCCATTCAATCATGGCTGATCTATCTTTCCCTCTCAACCTCATTCTCCTGCCTTCTCCCCCTAACCCTTGACACCCATACTAATCAATAATCTGTCAATCTGCGCTTTAAAAACACCCAATGACTGCCTCCACCGTCGTATGTGGCCAAAAGTTTCCATAGATTCACCACCCTCGGACTAAAGCAATTCTTCCTCATCTTCTTTCCAAAGGTACATCCTTTTATTCTGAGGCTATGACCTCTGGTCTTAGACTCTCCCACTTGTGGAAACATCTAGACCATAATCGTGCAAAACATAGAATGTATTGCAAGCAAAACAAAATCCATAATAGATCATAGTTGCTGAGGTTGTGTTAGTGTTGTGGAGTGCTCAAGAGTCTGATGGTTACTGGGAAAAAGCTGCTCTTCAACCTGGAGGTAACATTTTCAACACTACTATACCTCCTTCCTGATAGTAGGAGTAAGAAGAGAGTATGGCCAGGGTGGTGTGGGTCTCTGATGATACCAGCTACCTTTTTGAGGCAGTGCCTCCTGAAGATACTTTTAATGGTGGGAAGGTCAGTACCTGTGATGGACAGGGAAGTGTCTACTTTCTGTAAACTCCTTTGCTCTTTGGTGTTCTAGTTACTGGAATAGGTCAAGATGCAACCAGTCAGTATGCTCTCTACCATACACCTATAGCTGTTCAACAGAATGTTCGGCGTCATACCAAAACTCTTCAATCTTTTAAGCAATTAGTGGTGTTGTGAGCTTTCTTTGTAATCAATGTGCCAGAACCAGGACAGATTTTTGAGATACGCACACACCGGTACTTAAAGCGGTTGTCCCTCTACAGCGCAGTCCCATCTAGGAAGACAGGTTCATGTTCCCCGGCATTCCTTCCTGGAGTCAACAAACAGCTCCTTGGTCTTCCTAAAGAGGATAATTGTTGTTCTGGCATCATTCAGTGAGATTATCAATCTCCCTTCTGTACTCTAACTCATCGTCCACCATTATTCATTCAACAATGGTGGTATCGTCGGCCATTTTAAACATGGCGTAGGAGCTGTGTCTGGCTGCACAGTCATGGGTATAGAGAGAGTAGAGCATGGGGCTGAGCACACAGCTTTGAGGTTGTTGATTGTCCATTGTTAACATAGGACATAGAACAGTACAACACAGAGATGGACTCTTCGGCTCACAATGTGTGTGCCCAACATGATGCCTAGCTGAATTGATCTTTTCTGCCTGCTGGTGATCAATACCTCTCCATTCCCTGCCTACACATGTGCTGATCTGCTAGCTTCTTAAATGCCACTATGATATCTGCCTCCACCCCTGGCAGTGCGTTCTGGGCTCCCACCACCCTTTGTGTGAAATCCTTGCCTCCCACATCTCCTCTTATAATTATGCCCTCGAGTGTTGGACATTTCCACCCTGGGGGAACGGTGTCTACCCTACTTATGTTGAAAAGTGACCATCCTTTACCTGATCAGGTATGAACGAAAGGTCACAAAAACAATGCCTCAAGCTCTTGACAAACTTATTGAATAAAATAATTTGAAAAGCTATTTGCCTATCTACTTTCAAATTATTAGCCATCACCAACTATGCCTAAGCTTTTGATTTTATACTCAGTAATACGTTGGTTAATGTTAATGTTACTCAGTAATTCACAGAATTTTGAATATTGTGGGAGTTGGGAGGTACAGCGTGGAGACAAGCCCTTCGGCCCACTGAGACAATGGCGGTGGAGGCAGATACGATAGTGACATTTAAGACGTTTTTAGACAAGCACGTGGAAGTGCAGGGAATGGAGAGATACGGATCATATACAGTCAGATGAAATCAATGTAACCGGGCCATCATGTTTGGCACAAACATTGTGAGCCAAAGGGCCCATTCCTGTGTGGTACTGTGGTATAGTCTATGAGACCACACTGAGCACCGATCACCCGTTCACACACATTCCATGTTATCTCACTTTCACATCCACTCCCTACACACTGGAGGCAATTTACAGAGGGCCAATTAACCTGCAAACCTGCTCATCTTTGGGATGTGAGAGGAAACAAGAGCACCCGGTGGAAACCCACACGTTCTCGGAGAACGTGCAAACTCTACACCCAGACAGCATCCGAGGTCAGGATTGAACCCGGGTCACTGGCGCTGTGCCACTGTGCCACCGCTTTAGTCTTTAGATGATGGTGCTAAATGTATATGACAGTGCTTGGTGCCAGCTTCACTCATCTCCAGGTGGCTAGTTCCATTTAAATCAACGGAACTGAAAGGGTGTAGGTGAATACACATGCAGCTAATATCATGCACACATTTCAAGCCAGTAACTGAACACAAAATTGTCCAATAATATACACATCCTGGTGAATTTGTAAGCATTGGGCATGAGTGAATGATGCACTGTCAAACAGAATAAAATGTTCATAACATCAATCTGAATTTCTTATAAATATGTTATATGAATTACATGTAATATTTTCAGTGCTGATCCTAGTTTCTTGTATCAATACGAAGAAACTGACTTAGAAACATAGAAAATAGGTGCACGAGTAGGCCACTCAGCCCTTCGAGCCAGCACCCTCATTCAATATGATCATGGCTGTACCCTGTTCCTGCTTTCTCCCCAAATCACATGATTCAGTTAGCCCTAAGAGCTAAATCTAAAGGGCCTATCCCACTGACTTAACTTTTTCAGCGACTTGCCGGCACACGTCATAGTTGCAGCAGGTCGCCAAAAAGTTTCAAAATGTTGAAAATCTAGAGACCTCCAGAAAAAGGTACAACTCTTTAAGCAACTACTCACCACCAAACAGGCGTCACCCCGCGACAGTAGTAGCCAAAGAGTCAGACTGAAGAAAGGTCTCGTCCCGAAACACCACCCATTTCTTCTATCCAGAGTTGCTGCCAGTCCCGCTGAGTTACCCTAGCATTTTGTGTCAATCTTCAATGGTTCCTTTATTACCACGTGTACCAAGGTACAGTGAGATTTATTTTTTGCACACAGATCAGTAAGATTATTGCCTTACATAAATTCAATCCCCGGTTAGGTACATAATGAATAGATATAGCTCACTGAGTGCCTATGTAAGAGTCGCCAGGTATTGGCACCATTTCACCAGTCCCAGCTGCAGTGGCCATAAATACCCATCATAAATACCAGTGGTCATCACCTCCATCTGGTTGTCCCGCAGACCGTCAACCCTCTCCTTGCCCGGCCATCTTCAATCTTCGTGCCCTGCTGGGGTGCCTCCCACAGCTGAACTTGAGGGCGTGGAAGGTAAAGGGCCTGTCCCACTTGGGCGACCTAATCGGCGAGTTAAAACGAGTGACTTCGACCTTCCAGCTCGAGGACACTCGTCTGGAAAGCCTCGAGCTGGTCTGCGTTGAAACCGCGAGCTGCATCGACCGACCGCACACACACAAACACATCGCGAAGGCGGGGCCAGGCGCTGTCTGCACGATGAAGATGAAGGTAAAACGGCTGCACAGTAAAGGTAAGTCCGTTAGAAAACGTGGGGGGGGGGGGGTAGAAGGAGAGAGAAGGGGGGTGAGAAGGAGAGAAAAGGGGAGAGAAGGGGGAAAAGAAGGAGTGGAGACACTTTTAAGAAGTATAATAAAGTTTAGCGGGCATTTTACATTACCAGTAGGGTTTTCCTTGGTCCTGAAACTCCAATGAGCCAATCAAAATGCCCGGTCAGCAAAGGAGATTGCCTACGGCTGCCCTCGACTGCCTGTAAGTTCCATAGCACTACGAGTTAAGGGCCTGTCCCACTTTCACGACCTAGTTCACGACCTTTTTTACTCGTGGACATTTTTCATCAGGTAGAAAAATGCCCCGACCTACTTGATGCCACGAGTACCTACGACTAGCATCACGACCTACCTACAACATACCTACAACCTCCTACGACCTCGTGACGACCATGCTGCGAGTATGAGTCGAGGGCAATCTCGTCTAAATTTGCAGATTAGGTCGCCCAAGTGGGACAGGTCCTTAAAACTCCCCGGTTCATTTTACGGGCCCTTTGACCAGCATCCGTGACCGACCTTCTCCGCCTCCTCTCCGGTTCCCGGTCTTCGGGGGCGAGCTATTCCGGGCTCGGCGGCTTCCCTTTCCCGGTTCCATGGTGGGCAATGATTACAATCCTTAAGTTGCAAAATGTTTTTAAAGATGGGGAATATATTAACTGAAAGCACAACACTTATAATTAAAAACAATAAATAGAACATTGATTGTATAAAAAGAAGTGATTTTCCTTAATTGTTCGTTTCATTCTCACTGATCTACAACCTCCATTCTACTTTATGTTTACGTTTAGAGATACAGCTTGGTAACAAACCCTTATGGCCTGTCCCACTGAGGCGAAGTTTCAGACAACTGACCGGTGACTGTCAAGTTGCCGGCAATCGCCTGAAAACCTGCAACTGGAATGGCGACTGTCAGAGTGGAACACACACACACACACATCGCTTCTTTCACCAGCCCGTTATGCAGGTGGGGGACAGGGCAAGCGGGGGGAGCGCTGTCTGAGTGAAATTCACATGATGCAAAGCCAAGGTGATACAGACACACACAGGAAGGTTGGCGTTGTAATTAAGATAGCTAAAGCACTATTATTGCTTTATAAGTGTACGGTGAGTCATTTAAAAGAGGGGGTGGGGGAGAGGGGGGGGAGAAGGAGTGGTGACAACTTTTAAGATGCCAGAGATAAACGGCAGTGAAGTTTGGCGGACATTAACCTTGCCGGTCAGTTATCCTTGGTTCTGAAAACTACTGCTTACGTTATTTTTCCCCAGTGAGCCAATGAAATTCACCAGTCAGCACCGGCTACAACCTACGAGAACCAACGATAACCTTCGACCTCCTGACAACCCACTAGGACCTCCTGGCGACCCACCTACGGCACGAGAATTCTCGCTACTCTCTATGGCGGCTTCATTCTGGTCGCCGCTAAACATGTTGAAAAATTCGCAGCGACCATAATGAGGCAGCGGCTAGTTCCCAGAATGCGGGAACTCGTCACGACCATGAAGGCGACTCCCCGGCAACCACCCGCGAACATGTGGCGAACATGTGGCGACCGCAGTCTCATGCAGTTGCCTAAAAAGTCGCCTAAGTGGGACAGGCCCATTAGGGTGCACACTGAACAGCGATCATCCGTTCACACCACCTGTTCACACTAGAGAATGTACAATCTCCTTACCGACAGCACCCGTAGTCTGGATCAAACCCAGGTCTCTATAAGGCAGCAACAATACCACTGTGCCGCCCAGTAAGTTCAGGATTCCCACATTGGTACGAAACCTACCAGCTTTTTAAGATCAGAAATGCAGACAGTTCCATGTGGAACTGGAGGCAACCCTCAGCCTAATCTATTTTACAGGTTTTTGAAGTCCAGAGATAATTATTGACCTCCACCTCTCCTTTTTCTGTGAAATAGTATCATGAGAATTTTTATATACAGCTGAGCGTGTGGCCCAGTACAGGAGAGAGGTGTTAGCCTGCAATTAGGGCTCAGATCTCTGGAGAAATGCTTCAGCTCACAACTTTTCATATGAAAGGTAAGTGTGCTCTCACTGATTGCAATACCTGTCTAACAAGCAGGGCAGGAGAGGGCAAGCCTCCAAATTTTCCATAACATGTAATGTGAGAACTCCATGGGGAAAAATATATATATATATATATATATACGTAAGGAGGAGGAGTCAGCAAAAGATGGTATAGGAAGTGGAGAGGGAATACTGACAAACTCAGATACGGAAGACTGTGTTGTTTTGGAGATATACGGTGGGAACAAAGGGTGACATCATAAACCTGGTGTGTGTGAGAGAGAGAGAGAAAGGGTGAGTGAACTATTTAGTTTCATTTATAGAAATACAGCATGGAAACCGACCTTTTATCCCACTGAGTCCACACCAACCATTAATCACCTGTTGACACTAGTTCGTTTGCATCCACTCCCTGCATAGACTCGTGCAGCATGGAAATAGGCCCTCTGCCCACCAAGTTCACACTGATCATTGACCACCCACTCACACCAGATCTATGTTATCCAACTTTCTCATCCACTCCCTACACACAAAGGGCAATTTACAGAGGCCAGCGAAACTTCAAACCCGTACGTCATTAGGATGTGGGAGGAAACCGGAGCACCCGGAGGAAACCCATGCAATCACATAGAGAACGTGCAAGCTCCACACAGACCAGATCCAAGGTCAGAATCGAACCTGGGTCCCTAGCTCTGTGAGGCAGCAGCTCCACCAGCTGCACCACTGGCTTAACTACAAACACAACTCTAGAAGGCAGAAAGCAGAACCTCCGTAGAACTTTAGACTCTAGAAATACAGCGCAGAAATAGGCACACTGAGTCCGTGCTGACCAGCGATCACGCCATACACTACACTATACACCACACAATTTACAATTGTTTTTAAACTGAAGCCAATTATTCTACAAACCAGGTGTACAGGCAGTTCTTACTTTCTCCTCCCCTTCTCAGCTCTCCCTCAGCCCACTGGATCCACCTCTTCCTTTCTTCTCTCCCCCCCCCCCCCCCCCCCACCCTCACATCAGTTTGAAGAAGGGTTTCAGTCCGAAACCTTGCCTATTTCAGATTCAGATTCAGATTCAGATTCAGATTCAATTTTAATTGTCATTGTCAGTGTACAGTACAGAGACAACAAAATGCATTTAGCATCTCCCTGGAAGAGCGACATAGCAAACGATTTGAATAAATAATAATAAGTGTCCGGGGAGGGGGGTGGTGATTGGCAGTCACCGAGGTACGTTGTTGAGTAGAGTGACAGCCGCCGGGAAGAAGCTGTTCCTCGACCTGCTGGTTCGGCAACGGAGAGACCTGTAGCGCCTCCCGGATGGTAGTAGGGTAAACAGTCCATGGTTGGGGTGAGAGCAGTCCTTGGCGATGCTGAGCGCCCTCCGCAAACAGCGCTTGCTTTGGACAGACTCAATGGAGGGGAGCGAGGAACCGGTGATGCGTTGGGCAATTTTCACCACCCTCTGCAATGCCTTCCGGTCGGAGACAGAGCAGTTGCCATACCATACTGTGATGCAGTTGGTAAGGATGCTCTCGATGGTGCAGCGGTAGAAGTTCACCAGGATCTGAGGAGACAGATGGACCTTCTTCAGTCTCCTCAGGAAGAAGAGACGCTGATGAGCCTTCTTGATCAGAGTAGAGGTATTGTGGGTCCAAGAGAGGTCATCGGAGATGTTGACTCCCAGGAACCTGAAGCTAGAAACACGTTCCACCTCCGTCCCGTTAATGTGGATGGGGGTGTGCGGGCCGCCTGTGGACTTCCTGAAGTCTACAATGAGCTCCTTGGTCTTCTTGGAGTTAAGGGCCAGGTTGTTGTCAGCGCACCATGCTGCTAAGTGCTGGACCTCCTCCCTGTAGGCCAGCTCATCGTTGTTGCTGATGAGGCCAATCACCGTTGTATCATCTGCATACTTGATGATGGTGTTAGTACCATGTACAGGTGTGCAGTCATAGGTGAAGAGGGAGTAGAGGAGGGGGCTCAGCACACAGCCCTGTGGAACGCCGGTGTTCAGGGTGAGGGTTGAAGAGGTGTGCTTGTCTAACCTCACAGACTGGGGTCTGTTGGTTAGAAAGTCCAGTATCCAGTTGCAGAGGGAGGGGTCGATGCCCAGGTTACCGAGTTTGGTGATCAGTTTTGATGGTATAATGGTGTTGAATGCTGAGCTGTAATCGATGAACAGCATTCTTACGTAAGTGTCTCTGTTGTCGAGGTGGGAGAGGGCGGAGTGAAGTGCCGTTGAGATGGCATCCTCCGTACTCCTGTTCTTGCGGTAGGCAAACTGATAGGGATCCAGTGTGGGGGGTAGGCAGCTTTTGAGATGTGCCAGGACCAGCCTCTCGAAGCACTTGGTGATGATGGGGGTAAGTGCAACTGGGCGGAAGTTGTTGAGGCTTGCCGCAGTGGAGTGTTTTGGCACTGGCACGATGGAGGTGGTTTTAAGGCAAGTGGGGACAACTGCTTGGGCAAGTGACAGGTTGAAGATGTCAGTCCAGACGTCTGTCAGCTGCGCAGCACAGGCCCTGAGCACGCGCCCGGGGATGCCGTCAGGGCCAGCAGCCTTACGTGCATTAGTCCTACTCAGTGCCACGTACACGTCGTAGGGGGTGAGTGTGAGGGGTTGGTGATCGGCAGGTAGCACAGCCTTGATGGCTGTCTCTAGATTGTTCCTGTCGAAGCGGCCATAGAAGTGATTAAGCTCCTCAAGGAAGGAGGCGTCGCTGGATGTGGGGGTGATGTTGGAGGGTCTGTAGTCCGTGATGGCCTGGATGCCTTGCCACATGCGTCGGGGGTCGGAGTTGTTGTTGAAGTGCTCCTCAATCCTGAGCTTATGGCAGTGCTTGGCCTTCCTGATGCCCCTCTTCAGGTTAGCCCTGGATGAACTGTAGGCTCGAGCATCGCCTGACCTGAAAGTGGTGTCCCGTGCTTTCAGCAGTAGCCTGACCTCGCTGTTCATCCATGGCTTCTGATTCGGGTATATGGTCACCTGTTTGAGGGAGGTGACACTATTGATGGTGGAGTTTATAAAGTCCAGAACAGAGGATGTGTAGGAATCAATGTCCGTGTGAGAGTCAAGGGTGGCCTGGGCTGCAAACGCCTTCCAGTCAGTGTTTCCAAAACACTGCTGAAGTGTGAAGTCCGCTTCCTCTGACCAGACTTTAACTGTCCTCACAGTTGGTTCAACCCGTCTGATGAGTGGGGAGTACTTAGGGAGCAGGAACAATGAGACGTGATCAGACTGACCAAGGTGGGGGAGGGGGATGGCTTTGTAAGCTTCAGCCATGTTGGTGTAGACTTTGTCCAGTGTCTTGTTTACTCTAGTGGGGAAGGATACATGTTGGTGGAATTTGGGGAGTACAGTCTTCAGGTTGGAGTGATTGAAGTCACCCGCAACAATGAAGGCTGCCTCGGGGTTGTGCGTCTGTTGTTTGCTAATGGCAGTATGCAGCTCTTTCCTTCGTTCCATAGATGCTGCCTCACCCGCTGAGTTTCTCCAGCATTTTTGTCTACCTTCGATTTTCCAGCATCTGGAGTTCCTTCTTAAACATCTTTAAAGTGTGGAAGGAAACCGGAGCACCCAGAGAAAACCCACGCGGTCACAGGGCGAATATACAAACTCCATACAGACCACATCCGTCGTCAGGATCGAACCCGGACCTCAGCGGCTCTATCAGCTGCGCCATTGTGCCATCCACACCCCAGAGACATAATGATCGAACCAATTTCTATGTTAGCCATTAACACGTTGTCAAAATCATTATTTAAATCTTGCATAAATAATTTAATATCAATAAGTTGTCTGTGAAAGACAGCATCCACAATCAGGATCGAACCCAGGTTCCAGACGGTGGGGCAGCAGTTCTACCGCTGTGTCACTGTGCCACCCTGGATGTTTCTTAACATTTAAAATTTTAAATGATGTTAACCATCATTAGAATGTAACCACAACAATGCTTCTAAACCACAGTTTTGAAGATGATATCATGACTTTCACCTTCATTGTATCAGCAACAGTGAAGGCTTAGAGGCCAGCGTTATTAGACCTGGTGCAACATCCAAAGCACTTCCATTTGAATGGAGATGGGCAGTGGGAATAAAGTGAGTGATTAAGAGAAATCACATTTTTTTATAGTTACTAGACCAAGTTTGTTGCTTTTAATTATTTGAAATAGTGTATTTTGTGGGTATAGTTGAAGTGTATTACTGTAACTAGATTGTAAATCTAGACCTAGTTTTGTTCAGTTTCTGGATAGAGCACGGAAATAGAGCTTTTTAGGGCGGCACAGTGGCGCAGCGGTAGAGTTGCTGACTTACAGCGTCAGAGACCGGGGTGGGAGATTGCAACTTTCACATGGTCCGCCCTGTTTCGACGAATGCAATCAATCTGGCGTGCACAATCAAGTAAGATCAAATAGAACAAGTTGTCCTACAACTTTAGGCTGTGCACGCCATATGCAAGAAGAAGAAGAAGAAGATCCGATCCTCACTATGGGTGTTGTGTGTATGGCGTTCACCTGCTCAACGTTTATTGTCAAGGCAGACAATACAATACACAATATACAATACAATACAATACAATACAATGTACAATACAATATACAATACAATATACAATACAATATATATTACAATTATACAATACAATATACAATACAATATACAATACAATATACATTACAATATACAATACAATATACAATACAATACCATTTATTTGTCATTTGAACCGCACATGAGGTTCAAACGAAATTTGGTTTCTGCAGTCATACAAGAAAAGAACCAAGACACACACCAACACAATTTACACAAACATTCATCACAGTGAATCTCCTCCTCGCTGTGATGGAAGGCAAAGTTGTGTTTCTTCCCTGCTCTCCATTCTTCTCCCGATGTCAGAGTAAAAGCCCCGGCGGGCGCTAGCAAGTCCGCGGCCATTTAAAGCCACGCCGGGCGATGTAAGGCCCCGCTCCAGGTCACCTTCAGCCTCGCTAATCGGGCGGGAGAAGTCGCCGTTGCCGATGCCCCGCAGAGCAGTCTCCCACCGGGGACCCGCGAGCTCCCGGTGTCACCATCCACCGGAGTCGGGTCGCAGCAGCGCGCCACCGCAGCTGTCCACACTCCGAACTCTCCACGCTCCGAAGCCGGCCAGCTCCACGATGGTAGGTCTGCAGCTCCGCAGGCTCCGTGACTTGAGCCCCCAGGTCGTTCCAGTTGGAGGCTGCTCCACGGTGCTAGGCCCCAACGACAACGGAGACCCGACAAGGGAAAGGTCGGGTCCCCGTGCAGGGAAGAGATTTAAAAGTTTCCCCCACCCACCCCACCGCCCCCCACACATACACATTTAAAAGCCCACTACAAACAATACCCTCAACGGGACAAAAAAATATATATATACAGACAGACTGCAGAGGCCGCTGCGACATCAGTCGCGCCGCCCATTGATTCGTGCCACAGTGCCTGTAGCAGATCAGGCATTGATCCCACAAGTGATTCCACCTGAGGAGGTTCAATCCAGGTTGCAACAGAAGCAAAACAATGGTTTGACAAGACAAGTAGGCCACCGTTGACCAAAGGGCAGGTGATCCGCTTACAGACTGACAAAGGCCACGACCGTATTGGAGTAATTTCTGGAATTACTTCAGAGCCACGCTCATATATCGTCAGTGCCAATGGCGGCACCTACAGGCGTAACAGGCAACATATCCTGCCTGTGAACGAGCCAGTTCCTCCTCCGTATTACCCAGATCGTACAAGTTCACTTCCGCCTGGGTCTAGTGGCACTCGCATGCTTCTGCCAGCACAACAATCCATGTCCGCAACGGCTCCTCTGCCTGCCCCGTCTTCGCCTACACAAACCTGCACATTTTTGGGAAGTGGAGGAAACCCTCCACCCAGAGGAAACCCACACAGTCACAGGGAGAACATGCAAACTCCACAGCACAGACAGCACCCGAGATCAGGATTGAACCCGGGTCTCTGACACTGTGAGGCAGCAGCTCTACTACTGATGCAAACTATGGGGCAAAGGAAAATTGCACTGGACGACTGTGAGTTCAAATTATTAATACAGTAAATCCTCCTTGTTACGGACCTTACTTGGTTATATATGGACTATCGGCAATAACAGACACAATTCTCCCCTCAATGGTCCATTATAACGAGAGTTTACTGTGTCATATGAGACAAGGTGATTCAAACTATTGGGAAGTATTAGGTACCCCTAATACGGTAGAGTTGCTGCTTTACAGCGCCAGAGACCGGGGTTCAATCCTGACTACGGGTGCTTGTCTGTACGGAGTTTGTACCTTCTCCCCGTAACCTGCGTAGGCTTTCTCTGGGATCTCTGGTTTCTTCCCACACTCAAAAGACATACTGATTTGTAGGTTCACAAAAATGCTGGAGAAACTCAGCGGGTGCAGCAGCATCTATGGAGCGAAGGAAATAGGTAACGTTTCGGGCCGAAACCCTTCTTCAGACTCAGGTAAAAAGCTTTTTGTTGCGGGCTAACCAGTCAGCAGAAAGACAATACATGATTACAATCGATCCATTTACTGTGTAAAGATACTTGATAAGGGAAACTAAACTAGTAACCAGGAATGTGTAGCAAGTTTATGATTAATATTTTCACCCCAACTAATAAGCTCGTACTTGTGGTTCATCAGCACAGCATATGAAACTAACATCAAGATTTGCGAATTAATAAAGATTGGGACCTGGGCTTCGCATTAAACTTCTTGATGACATAAATTCAGTCCCTCAGTATCCCTAATGATGTCTAGATCTGAAATGCACAAGTCTTTTCAATTACAGGGCTTAATAGTGTATAATTAGAAATTCTTATCACAGTGCTGTAAAATGTTTATATACCCAGAACAGTTGCAGAGTGTTAATTGTTAACACATGCTTCTCGTTTTGCTGCCAGCTCTATTGTACTTTTACGAGATTGCAACATTATGATGATTTTTAAATATCTACAGAGTACAACTAATTTCTCTCCCTCAAACACCCTTCCACATTATTCCTAGTTTCCTGGTCCCTTGACTCCAGAGCCATCCAAGGAAGAGAAAGGCAACTGATCTCAGGCTGAGAACCATGGATTGAATCACAGCATAGAAACAGGCCATTCGGCCCAACTAGCTTCATGCCAACCTAGATGATCCATCTGATCTAGTTCCATTTGCCCATGTTTGGCTCATATCCCTCTCAAACCTTCCAATCAATGTACCTGTGAAAGTGCCTTTTAAATGCAGTTAGAGTCATATATCGCGGAAACAGGGCCTTCAGCCCGGCTTGCCCACATCGAACAACATGCACCATCTACATGCACCATCTAATGTTACCAAGTTTGTCCAACCTATCCTTACAGCTAATGCCCTCTAATCCAAGCAGCATTCTGATAAACCTCTTCTGCACCCTTTCCAAAGCCCCACCTGCTTACGTTTAGTCCATCTATATAATTAAAAGTCTCATCTTGACCACTTCCTGTTTGCACTGCATATTGGTTTTAGAAAAAACGCTACCGCTTACGGCTGTGATTTTTGGCTATCTTACTCAGAGTCCCCTTCCGCTGTGCAGGACAAGAGAATTTTTGCCATCGATGAAAAATAAAAGAGTTATTAGTGGTTTAAAAATCTCTCTCCTGTCAATCACCGCCATGAAGGCCACGCCCCTTCCAGTGGGAGGGGGAGGGACTATAAAAGCCTGAAGTGTGGGCGTGGCTCAGTCTCTGCAAGATGGGGGAGGGAGACGTCACTTTGGTGGCCTTGCACCCTGCTTGAAATGGTAGGAAACTGCATTTGAATTTGGTGGCCTTGCTCCCTGCTTGAAATGGTAGGAAGCTTCATTTGAATTTGATGGCCTGCACTCTGCTTGAAATGGAATTTCAAGGACTAGCTGCGAGTCAACTGCCAGCCCACCAGCTGTGAGTGAGTGACCTGCCAGCACACCAGGCTTGAGCGACTGAGCTGCCAGCGCAAGAACACCATTCGGTCCACAATGTCCATACTAGCCCTCTGGAAACCAGTTCCTTCAGCCCATACTAGCGCTCCAAAGCTCCCCCTTCCCCCCCCCCCCCCCCCCCCCCCCCCCCCACCCACTGGCCACCACCAAACATGGGCAAATGGAACTAGATCAGATGGATCATCTAGGTTGGCATGAAGCTAGTTGGGCCGAATGGCCTGTTTCTATGCTGTGATTCAATCCATGGTTCTCAGCCTGAGATCAGTTGCCTTTCTCTTCCTTGGATGGCTCTGGAGTCAAGGGACCAGGAAACTAGGAATAATGTGGAAGGGTGTTTGAGGGAGAGAAATTAGTTGTACTCTGTAGATATTTAAAAATCATCATAATGTTGCAATCTCGTAAAAGTACAATAGAGCTGGCAGCAAAACGAGAAGCATGTGTTAAGGTGGAGAGGTGGAATTTGTATTGGGCCCTCCCGTGTGAACTTAGTCTAGTATCCCTTTAAATCTCTATCCTATCCATTTACTTATCTGAATGTTTCTTAAAACTTTGTGATAATTCATGCTATAACTAGCTCCTCCAGCAGCTCGTTCCATATTCCTGCCACTCTGTCTGATTCACCTCTACCCCATCACGGCCATTGGACTTTGTTTAAGGAGCTGATGGGCTACAATGCTGAGAACTATATACTGCACTCTGTATCCTCCCCTCTGCTCTACCTATTGAACTTGAATTTGACTTGATTATATTTATGTATGATATATCTGAGTGGATTGAATAGCATACAAACCAAAGTTTTTCACTGTACCTCGATGCATGTGACAATATCAACCTAAACCTACTTCCATTAGGTCTCTCCGCAAAGTCCGCGCTCCACAGAAAGCAATGTAGGTTTGTCTGATATAGACACATGGAATTGCAGATGCTGGTTCACCTAAATGTTACCAAGTTTGTCCAACCTATCCTTACAGCTAATGCCCTCTAATCCAAGCAGCATTCAGAAAAACCTCTTCTGCACCCTTTCCAAAGCCTCCACATCCTTCCTGTAATGGGGCACCTAGAACTGCACACTGCACACCTAACCAATAAATGTGATTTAACCATAAATGCAATCAACTTCAAATCAGAATCGTAATCATAATAATCATACTTTATTATCCAAGTATGTTTTGTAACATACGAGGCATTTGATTTGCCATACAGTCATACCAATAAAAAGCAACATGACACACAAAATACATTTTAACATAAACATCCACCACAGTGACTCCTCCACATTCCTCACTGTGATGGAAGGCGAAAAAAAGTTCAATCTCTTCCCTTCTTTGTTCCCCCGCGGTCTGGGCAAAACCTTCCGTTGGCTCCCGCAGCCAGCGGTCGGGCCCTCCGCATCGGCACGATCAAGCTCCCGCATCGGAGGGATCTCAGCTCCCCCACGATGGGCGATCAGACCCCGGGTCACGGCTGGCCGAATCTCCTGCGGCTTTGGAGCTTCCCGTCATTAGCCTCTACCCGAGACTGCAAACCCCTCGATGGTGAAATCCGCAGGCCACGGTTGGAGCGTCGATCCCAGGTAAGGGATCGCAGGCTCTTGTGGTAAGTCCACATCCCCGTGGCGGGGCTCAAAGATATTGAGAAAAAGGTTCCCCCGACCCCCTCCCCTACTCCCCACAGAAAACAAACTGGAGAAGATTACTACACTTTTTAAAACACACTAAAAAGAACAAAGACAAAAAAGACAGACAAACCGTTGGCGAGGCTGCCATTGTAGTGCATCCTATTATGTGGGATGAACTTCCTGACTCGTATACTCAATGCCCTGACTGATGAAGGAGAGTTTCTAATGTGACTTTTCGCCATCTCTGTACCTCACTATTGTATGAGTGGGCGGCATGGTGGCGCAGTGGTAGAGTTGTTACCTCACAGCGGCAGAGACCCGGGTTTGATACCGACTATACTGGGTGTTTCCTGTGCGGAGTTTGTACGTTCTCCCCGTGACTGCGTGGGTTTTCTTTGGGTGCGACTGTGTCCTCCCACACTCCAAAGACGTAGAGGTTTGTAGGTTAATTTGGCTTCGGTTAAAATTGTAAATTGTCTCTAGTGTGTAGGATAGTGCGAGTGTGCGGGAACTGCTGGTCGGCGCGGACTCAGTGGGTCGATGGGCCTATTTCCACGCCGTATCTCTAAACTAAATAATAATTATAAGAGCATTCTAAGTTGTCTCAAATAGTCCTTTGGACATTTCTGGAGTCTACTGCATTCAGGCACAGTTTCATTTGAGATCATTTAGTATTTAGTGATGTTGGAAACAGGATTCACAACATTTTAGTTCAAATTCCTTCCAGCACTGCCAAAAACTGATTACTGTAACTGCCTGTTTATCACAGTGGGAGCTGTATAATATCTCTTGTGGAAAAATTTGGCTGCTGGTTAGTTTATATAGTGATCCTGAATGCATTTCATAAAGCAATGTGAGAAATATAAAATAATATGAAAATGTATTGACGTATTTTTGGGGATATAATGAAAACAGAGTAAGGCTCAAAATGAAGCTACGTTCATCTTGTTGACTGTACTTTCCTCCAAATGGTTATTGACCTTTTCTTGCCTGACATACATTATTTCCCACGCTCAACCCAATCTTCAACACTTTGCACAAATCTGCTCTTTAGTGTTATGACCTTTCATTACTTTTGCCAGTGAGAATAGTGGTGCAGCAGATACAATAGTGACATTTGAGAGGCTTTTAGATGGGCACGTGGATATGTAGAGAACTGAGGGAGATGTATTGAGGGCTTTGAAGTGCTCTGCGGCATTATAAGATCAGGAAAGTCGCAAGGGAAATTCAAATAATTTATAGATGGAATTGCAAAGCGTGAAAGTCGCAATGTTACAAAATTTCGAGATTTAAAAAATCAAGTCTGCAATTTATCCCATCAGATAAAGCATAACAATAAGTTTAATTTGACACCTAATTCACTTTCATATCTCAAGTAATAAAAAAGTTATGGCCCTTTTCATACTCGGAAATTAGCATCTTGTTCCCTATTGATTTTCTATGGACATAACAAAAAAGCTGTGATCGTGGACAGTCAAAAGCCCATAACCTTCTTAAAAATTAAGAGAACTGAATGAAATTTTCAGTTACCATAGATTGAAGCATTCTGAAACAAATATAAAATAATCTTACTTGGATGACCTGAAATTAAAGCATATAATTAGTTAGTTACCCAATTGTAGCTAATTTCAAACTTCAATTACTATATCTAAACATCTATCCATTTCTTAATAAATGATTAACATTTTTAAATAGCCCAAGTGTCCAAATAATATTCACAAATAATTCATAATAAAACATAATTTTTAAATCACATTTACATCAATTTATAGGCCAAATGGAAGGAATTTAGTGTTCATTTGCTGTAAATTAAAGTCAATTTAAATCGGCTTTCTAGTGGGTTCCTGTGAACGCGCTGGTTTAGAACGTTCACATTGCGCTGGATTTGTGCCCTCAAGTGCCCAGAAAAATACTGCGGGATATAAAGAGCCCAAAATGAACTACTCGCTATAGAAAACTTTATATACAGGGTTATATACAAGCCCCATTTAATGTAAAAATAAGGTACATACCTTTAATTGTTTGCTTTATAAAACCCTGGGGCTGCGAGAGGTTGCGGAGTGAGAGAGTGATTTTTAAACTACTATAAATATTATACAAGGCCATAAAAACTAATAATACCTTTCGCGACGGGGTCTTTCAGCGATTTTCCGTTAATGATTTACTAGGCTGAACATTTTCGATTGGAACAGCCTAGTAAAAATCGCGTTTTAAACCCGCCCCCTCTAAACAGCGCCAAAATCGCGGACACGGGGTAGGGCAGATGCTCAGCCACGATTCAGGTAGGTTTTGTAACATACCTAGTGAAAGGAGGATATTTTGCCCCTTGTTTCTGTATGAGCTTAGTAACAGAGTGACCAATTAACTGCACCCTCTTGCTCTGCCAATGTCATTTTTACCCCTTTAGTACGTGGTCATTCCAGTGCTCTTATGAAAATCACTATTTCACTTGCTGCCCTTGATGATGGGAAATTAGTTGTTCTTAAGTGTTCGTATCAGCAGAGTATTTCATTGTGGAGTTTAAGCGGCTTTCAGATTGGCACATGTAAGTGCAGGGCATAGAGCAATATGGATCATGTACAGGGAGATGAGATCAGTTTAACTTGTCAACATGTTCGGCACAGACATTGTGGGTCGAAGAGCACGTTCCTGTGCTGTACTGATGATATATGTTCTAGTTCTAGCACTGAGCCATGAGCTCACTGCATCTCTTCGCTCAATGGGCCACTGGGTCGTGTTGCAACAAGCGAGTTTCAGTGACATCATTGATTAGCGCCATCTCTTCTCTGATTGGACCAATGGGTCAGTTGCAACAAGCGTGTTTCTATGACATCATTGATTAGCGCCAACCCTTCTCTGATTGGACCAATGGGTAGCTTTGTAACAAGCGAGCTACAATGACATGGTCGCTCAGAGTTACCTCTTCTCCCATTGGGCCACTGGGTTGCCTTGTAACAAGTGTGGGTCTATGACCTCAACAGCCATTGTCTTTGATGAGGTTCAAAGCCTTCCCCTTGCCACTTGCCCATTGTAGATGATGAACTGTTTGGTGCTTGGGATGATCTTCCGATTGGAGTGAATAATCTGGAATGACAAATTTATTGTTGACACACACCCACACACGCGGCCAGCCACACACGTACGATTCAGTTGATCCACAAAGTTGTGAAGTGATCGAAGTCTATTGGGGATGGAAACTGCTCACCAACCACAATTCCGATGCGAGGTTCAGAAGGAAACCGAATATCCTTTCGCAGCCTATTTAGCCTATTCCAATGTTCATATATGTTTAATGCTGGTTGTCTATATCTATTATTAATCACTATAAATCATCTACTAATTAATTAATTAATTAATTGTAGATTAATTAATGGACTATAGTATTTATAGTTTATAGTGTTAATTATGAAATAAACGATAAATGCTATAATTACCGTGATGGAACTAAAACTCAGGCGAAGCAAGGGTAGAGATCAAAGGAACTGCAGAGGCTGGAATCTTGAGCAAAGCACAAACTGCTGGAGGAACTCAGCGGATTAGTCAGCATCTGTGGAGGGAATCGACAGGTTACATATCGGGTCGGGGCACATCTTCAGACTGGTTGTAGTGGGGGGGGAGAGAAAGCTGCAACAGAGAGGTGGGAGAGGGACAAAATCTGGCAAGTGATGGGTGGATACAGGCAAGGAGAGGGTGGGTTGGATTGGCAGATGGATGGAGTAAGCAACAAGGGCTAGAGGTGAGGAGACAAAAGGATGTTGGATAAGGAGAAAAGAGGATAAATGAAAAAGCCAGAGGGAGGGATTGGGACATGGGGGAGGGGTAAGAGGAGGGATGAAAGGAAAATGGATGACGAGGATGGGAGATGAGCGTATGGCGGAGGGGAAGGGATAATGGAGATGGTGGGAGCAATGGAGTGTGCACCAGGGTGGCGTGGGGTGGTGGCAGGGAAACAAAACTACCTTGAATACACAAATCTGTTCACCTGACCAAGCAGAGATGAAATGTGTTAATAAAGTCCCTGAGAAAAAAACAATGACAGGAGTAAACATAGTTAACATGAAGCATCTCTGATGTTGACGCATTGTTGATGCATTGTTATTGCTGGAAGACCAAACTGAGTTCTTCTGAATCTGTTGGTTTTGTGTGAACGGAAATTTGACGAGAAGCACTTAACACCCGAGTTAGATGGCTCCTTCTTTCCACGAAATATGACTTCAGGAATGGAGACATAGATTTGCTAAAAACCATTGAACTTCTACAGAAACTGGACATTCCTATGGCCAACATTTACACAGAGAACTATGTGAAGGTCAGTATTGGAAATGGCGATTGCAACAGATCTATTCTTCAATATCTGTTGGTGTAATTATTTATAATTAAAGAAATATGATACAAAATAGCATGTGCGGGGCAGGTTTATACGCACGGGTGGTGGGTGCCTGGAATGCACTACCAGGAATATGTGAACACTTTTGATTTTTTTCCAATAAAGTCACTGTTGTGATATGGATCACATACTGTCAGAGATTAGTTTAACTTAGTGCCATGTTCGGCACAGACATCATAGGTAGAATGACCTATTCTTGTGCTGTAGTGTTTAATCATCAAGTTTAGTTTAAATGAAAATGGGGAGAAATTTATTTAATTAGGGGGTGGTGAATCTGTGGAATTTATTGCCACAGATGGCAATGGAGGCTATGACATCGGGTATTTTTAAAGCGAAGATTGATAGGCTCTTTGATTACTAAGGGTGTCAAAGATTTCGGGGAGAAGGCAGGAGAACGGGATTGCGAGGGAAAAATAGATCAGCCATGATTGAATGGCAGTGTAGATCCAGTGGCCCGAATGGCCTAATTCAGCTCCTATGTCTTATGGTCTTGGTGGTTGGTTAAATGCCATTGAGTAATCTTGCTGTTCTATTTGGTATTGTACAGGCTATTGACAAAGTGAAACATCGGAAGTTTGGGGCAGAGGACTTCATTTATATTTACAAGGTTTTCACCAGGCGATCATTGCCTCATGACTTATTCAAACAATATTCTTCTGATGGCAAAAACCTCACAACTTTTGATCTGCTGTACTTTCTGACGCATGACCAGCATGAGATATACGCAGATGAATACACAGCTTTATCGATAATGCAAAACCATGAACCTGTGATGAGATGTAAGTATTGATTCTTTCCTCAGTAGAATCCACAGCTCACAACTCTGGAGCTCACATTCCAAAGACGTGCAGATTTGAACGTTCATTGGCTTCTGTAAATTGTCCATTGTCCCTAGTGTGTAGAATAGTGCTAGTGTACGGGGTGATCGCTGATTGGCAGGGGCTCGGTGGGCCAAAGAGATAGCTTTCTACGCCAAATCTCTAACGTCTAAACCGCAGATACTGGTTTATTAAGGAAAGACACAAAGTGCTAGAGTAACTGAGCGGGTCACTGTGTAACATAGAACTAGCGTGAACAGGTGATTGATTGTCTATGCCGAAGGGGCTGATTCGAGGATGTATCTCTAAAAAGAATATAAACTGGGGAAATGCCTTTTATAAAAGAAGTCTAATATTGCAAACCACAAGGCCTGTTTACCATATTCTCCAAGAGAATGGTAAAACTCTTCCAAAGTCCTTAGAGGCAAAGACTATGAAGACTGTAGAATTGAAAACACCCCCCACGACCCAAAACATTGTCTGTCCATTCCCTCCACAGGTGCTGCTAGACCTGTTGAATTCCTCAAGCACTTTGTCTTTGCTGTGTTGTCCATGCTGACCAAGATCAGCTAGTCCCACCTGCCCGCGTTTGGCCCATATCCCTCTAAACCTTTCCTATCCATGTACCTATCCAAGTGTCTTTTATATGTTGTTATGGTACCTGCCTCAACTACATCCTCTGGCAGCTCATTGTGTCAAAGTTTGTCTTCTTAAAAAGCAGACCGCAACAAAATTAGTAAATGTAAACCAAGGCAATCTTCAATCAATTTGTCAGACGGGAGTGGCGAGATCTACAAAGGGCACACACGTTGCTCAGTGCTCCTCGGGCTCCACTCACAGAACAAAGTAAAGTTAGCGCAATTATACATTTTTCTTCTCAGTAAAACACTCCTACCAAGTCTGAATATGGCATGACTGAAAGATTCTATAGCCTTTCAGAATATAGGAAAAGCTGGGTCCAAATCAAGCTCATCCAATAACAAGTTATTACTTATCTCTGGAGCGTCAGCTATTTTTTACAATCTTGGCTTCTTTATGGACTTGAAAGAAGCACATGTTATTACGCAGGTTTCCATCTTAATGTCCTTATTAAAAAGACAACCTGTCCTCCATATTGTGTTCCATATAATTTACAATGTCATTCAGACTTGGCACCGAGGAATTCTTTTGTTCTTCTAGACCATGCTTTTGTAGAAGAACGACTCAATTTTGTAAACTATATTAGATTTGACTATTCACTCTTTAATTTGTATATACCTACCTCCTTCTCAGTGAAAATGTTACCCTCAGGTCCCTATTAAATCTTTCCCCTCTCACGTCAAATCTTCAGTATGTCCCCTGGCTCAAGATTCCCCTGCCCTGGGTGAAATGTGCATTCATCCTATCTATTCCCGTCATGATGATATACATACATTACTATAAGATCATCTCTCAGCCTCTTGCACCCTCAGGAGCCCCTTTTTATCCAGGGTAGGGGAATCAAGAACCAGAAAACACAGATTTAAGGTGAGAGTAGAAAGATTTAATAGGAACCTGAGTGTCTCCGAGGATCCTCCAGTGCTTCTACGCAGCGGCGGTGGAAAGCATCTTGTCTGGGAACATTACCATCTGGTTTGGGAATTGCTCTGCCAAGGACAAGAAGGCTCTGCAGAGAGTAGTACGTTCGGCCGAACGCACAATGGGAACTTCACTCACCCCCCTGCAGGAACTATACAACAGGAGGTGCAACTCCAGAGCAAACAAAATCATGAGAAACCTCTTCCACCCCTGCAACGGACTGTTCCAGCCGCTACAGTCAGGCAAACGCCTCCGTTGCCATGCAGTGAGAACGGAGAGGTTGAGAAGGAGTTTCTTCCCAGAGGCAATTCGGACTGTAAACGCCTTTCTCACCAGGGACTAACTCTACAGAACGTTTTTCCTTCTATTATTTATTATGTAAAAGAATATGTGTGTTATGATTGTGTTTATAATTTGTTTGATTGTTTTGTTGTTTGTCTTTTGCACAAAAGTCCGCGAGCATTGCCACTTTCATTTCACTGCACATCTCGTATGTGTATGTGACAAATAAACTTGACTTGACTTGACTTGGCAAAATGTTTTACTTTGTGTGAGGTGGGTGTATGGAACGAGCTGCCAGAGGAGGTAGTTGTGGCAAGTACAATAACAGCAATAAAAACATATTTGGATAGGTATATACCGTAAATAGGAAAGGTTGAGAGTGATATGGGCTCAATGCAGGTAAATGGGATATTTTGCTTGGTATGGATGAGTAAATGACCTGCTTCCACAGTGTATGACTCTGACTCTATTTCTTTTCATTTAACTTTTGATTGAGTGCAAGCAGAATAATATAACCCTGTTGCTGACAAACCTTTCCAACAAATATACTCCAGAGGACCTGAGCTTCATTCTTTTTAAAGAACTGATGAACTTTCAAAATAGCTGGAGAATCAGTCAAATGACCATAGACAGCATGTCAATGGAATGTTTGAATGGAATGAAATAATTAATTTATCCGCCCAAAATACTTTAACCAACTGGTGATAATATTAAATAACCATTTGTCTAATAAGCTACTAGGATATTGCTGGGCTCAATTACTTTATATTCAGTGGATTTCATATAACTTTGCTTTTCATACTCAAGTTTCCAAAGTTTTACTCCACACACCGTACATTACTGACGTTCCATTTCACACTTCTTGTATTTAATTTTGCATTGCAAGATCACTACAACTTTGTAATTAGCTTGTACGAAAGAAAGTATCAAAGGTATGTTTCATTACTTTTGTGTGCAAGTTCAGAGTCCTGCATTGAGCTCACCTGGAGTGACCTTTGGGGGAAACCTTTATGCTGTAGAACAGGAAGAATGATTGCTTTCTTTGACTCCACGCTTGTGCCTGCTTGTACGGAAATTCTTGCGCTCTTAAAGTCTTGTACCACAGCCTTGTGTGACAATTCACCCCCGGCAACAGTGCCAAGAATCAGGAGTGATTAATAGCCAGCCTGATAAAGTGCCATTAGGGTACCTCACCCCTGTCAGAATGCATCCTGGTGCGTTTCAACCCCTGTAAAAGAAGGGAGGAAGAGAAAATAGAAATAAAATCTAATTTTAATCATCATTCTGTCACGCAGCTAAGCTGAAAAGAAAGTTGATGAGCCCCTGTGGCTTCCTGAGATACATAACCTCCACAGACTGCTGCATCTTCAATCAAAATCACACCAAAGTCCACCAACGCATGGACCTGCCCATGACGGCTTATTTCATAGCATCTTCACAGGACACGTTCACCAACAACCAGTCAATAGGACAAAGCGACATCAGTGGATATATCAGGTAGATGATATGTAGCCTCAAATGATTCCTAATTATTAACATGAGATTGCAATGTTGTAATTCATGTGTCAGAGACCGTAAAATAACAGGACAATGTTAAGTGTTACTCATTCTTTTATGTACTCAACAATATATTTTAAGTTAATTGCTACTAAAGCTACAAGTTTTATCACAATAATAAACACAGAACATAGATCAGTACAGCACAGGAACAGGGCCTTTAGTCCACCAAGGTGGCACAGCTGGTAGAGCTGCTGACTCCCAACGCTGGAGACCCGGGTTCGATCCTGACCTCGGCAGCTGTCTGCGTGGAGTTTGCATGTTCTTCCTCTGTTGGTTTCCTCCAGGTGCTCCGATATCCTTCCCCATTCCATAGACGTGCACGTTTGTAGGTTAATTGGTCTCTGTAAATTGCCCTCAATGTGAGAAAAAGTGGGATAACATCGAACCAGTGTGAACGGGTGATCGATGGTTAGTGTGGAGTAAGTGGGCCGAAGAGCCTGTTTCCATACTGTATCATTCAACCAATCAATTCAGTTCATTCAAATCTGCATATCTAAACCAGTGTTTATTTGCAGACAAAAAGATCCCGGTCTGTATATAACTCAATGCTATTGGTTGCAGTAAATCAATCTTGTTTATATGTGAACTCTCACAAAATAAACACTGATGTAAACTAATCCCATTTGCCTGCACATGGTCAATATCCCTTCATTCCCTGCCTCTTAATTTTTCTGTCTAAATGCCTCTTAAATGTTGCTTCATGCTTGCTTCTACCACCTCTCCTAGCACTGTGTTCCAGGCACCTATAGCCCTCTGTATAAAAAAATCTGCCATACCTATGACCTTTGAACTTTCCCCCTCTCACCATAAACCTATGGCTTCATGTCTTTGACAATTCCAACCTGTGGACATTTTTTGTCTACCTTATATATGCCTCCTATAATTCATAAACTTCTCTCATGCCAGCCCTCATTGTCTGGCGGTTCAGACTCAATTTCTATTCCTTTTCTCCAGAGATGCTGCCTGACCCATTGATTTACTCCAGCTTTTTGTGTCTATACCCAGCAATCTCTTCCCCTGCTTCTGCCCCATCTGGTCCACTTTAATGTGTATGAAGGAACTGCAGATGCAGGTTTAAATGGAAGATAGACACAAAATGCTGAAGTAATCCTGGATAGAAAGAATGAGTGACGTTTCAGGTCGAGACCCTTCTTCAGACTCAACTTAAAGAGTCTGAAGAAGGGTCTCGATCCGAAACATCACCCATTCCTTCTCTCCAGAGATGCTGCCTGTCCCGCTGAGTTACTCCAGCATTTTGTGTCTTATAATAATAATAATAATATAATGTAATAATAATCTTTATTGTCATTGTACAAGACAACAAAATTTTGTTGGAGCAGTCCTCCAGCTGCACAGGAATATGAGTATAAAATACGTTTAAAAAAGAACTATTAAAAAATTAGACTAATTTTAAAATTAGACTATAAACATATAGGACGGGTGTGTGAGAGAGAGGTGTATTTTGTCCACCTTAATGTTTTACAAGGCATTCAACAACTCCTCCCACTTTATATTGACAGCTCTAGAATATCAACAAATCCCTCCATAACCTTAGCATCATGCATGTCCTTCTCCTTGATGGTGAAATGCCAGAGTCACCTTCATTATTCCACAAAACCAACACCAACTTTGGAATTCTCCTGCATTGTGTGGCTTAATGCTGGAATCAAAGTTTAGTTTAGAGATACAGCATGAAAACAGATCCTACAGCATGCCAAGTCCACGCCGACCATCGATCATCCATTCACGCTAGCTCCATGTTAACCCACTTCCTCAGCCACACCTTAGGGGAAATTTACAGAGGGCCAATTAACCTACAAACCTGCACATCTTTGGGATAGGGGAGGGGGAAGCAAAGCACTTGGAAGAACCATCTGCGGTCGCAGGGATAACGTGCAAACTCCACACAGACATCAGCTGAGGTCAGGATTGAACCTGTGTCTCTGGCACTGTGAGGCAACCCATCGACCCACTGTGTGCCCCTGTGCTGCCCTAAAAGTTGTTCCCAAAAATTCAGCCAGGTTTATATTAGGGTGTTGGAGAGGCAAGGAATGCAGATGCTTGTTTATACCAAAAAACAGCTTCTGAAGAAGGGCCCGGACCCGAAACGTCACCTGTTCATGTTCTCCAGAGATGCTGCCTGATCCGCTGAGTTACACCAGCACTTTGTGTTCTTTTTCATCAGCATTTTCTTTTTGCGGTCTTCCCTGCTGCAATCAAGCTGAAATTTGTGCACCATGGCTATTTACCAACGCAAATTATTCACAGAATCATATGCTTGACTACACGAGGACTGCTTAAGTTTTAATGGCATTCTAAGCCATTCTTACTGCTTATCACACAATCCCACTCTACATAATTAACAATGTATGAGGAGAACAGGTTGCTGAAATGGAAATATAAAAATTCAAGTGATTTGAACATATTTCTTATTTTTTTCGGAAGCATGTTTATGATATTTCGGTTTCCAGTTCCATCAAACGTCTGCAGCTCAAAATTCATTTAGTGTCGCTTATAAAATTAACACATTGGTAAGAATTCTTTAACATGACTGGCAGCACAATCAATTGGATGACGTCACAGTTGCTGGGTTCCAAGAACAGCAACAGATAATCAGAAAATGAGACCTTATCCTTACAAATATTACTCAGGTCTTTGTGAAAGCTTCCTTTGTGATTGTGGGGAGTGTCATTATTTTGCAGTAACCACAGATTCTGGCTCATTCTGTAATTATATTAATGCCACATGTGACTTTATGAAAGACGTTCTCTTTAGTTTAGTTTGGTTTTGTTTTAGTTTACAGTTACAGCATGGAAACAGGCCCTTCGGCCCACTGAGTCCATTCTGACTTTCCATCACCCATTCATACTGGTTTTATGCTATCCCATTTTTGCTTCCCTTTGCACAATTAACTTGCACGTGGGAGGAAACCGGAGCACCCGGAGTAAACCCACGTAGTTACAGGGAGAATGAGCAAACTCAACACAGACAACACAATCGAAGTTGAGATCGAACCCAGGTCCCTGTGAGCTGTGAGGTAGCAGCTCTTCCAGCTGTGCCACTGTGCTGCCCCTATTTGTTGCCAATTGATGGATTTTCCCACGATCTGTTCAAGAAGCACAGTTATACGTTGACATTAGAGATAACTAGTGGAAATTCCTTAACATGTGTTTCCAAAAGTATTATGGGATCGTTTCCTGAAAGATAAAAGGATGCTTATTTTTGTTCATACCGATAGAGTTGTCTTCATTCATAAAAAAAAAAGTTAAGATAGCATGATGCAGCTGTACAAGTCATTGGTGAGACCACACTTGGAGAACTGTGCGACACTGGTCGCCCTGCTGCAGGACGGATGTCATTAAGTTTGAAAAGATTCACTGGAATGTTACATGGGCTGGTGGGCTTGTGCTTTAGGGAAAGGGCGGATAGGCGGGAGTTTTTTTTCTTTGAGCGTCAGAGGCTGAGGAGTCAAGGGCCTGTCCCACAATACGAGTTTACCCAAGAGCTCTCCCGAGTTAAAAAAAAATCAAACTGGTGGTAAGTACGTAGAATGTACGTAGCAGGTATGTCGGAGCTCGGGACGTCTCTTAGTAGCGGCTCGTAACGCTAACGGCATGTACTAGGGGAGATTGAGAGGGATCTTATAGAAACTTACAAAATTCTTAAGGGGTTGGACAGGCTAGATGCAGGAAGATTGTTCCCGATGTTAGGGAATCAGGAAGGGGACACACGGGGGTCACACGGTAAGCTCGTGATGTTTTTTCAACAGTTTGAAAAATGTTCACGAGAGCCCCCAGTACCTACGAGCGGCTATTACCGTAATTCTCTGAGTTCGAATCAGGGGAAACTCGGGAGAACTCTTCTTGAATTACCTCGATCAGTGGGACAGGCCCTTAACTTTAATGAGGTGTTCACAATCCTGTGGGGCAAGACAGACATCAGGGATAGCCTTTTCACTCAGATGGTAGTCCGTATCTTATGAGAGAATAAAAACAATGCCTTTAAAAGATATTTGGACAGGTATATGGATAGGACAAGTTGAGAGGGATATGGGACAAATGTAGACAATTGGGACCAGCTCAACATGCTATAAGTTCACAAGTTCAATTTGCCGACTTGGTCGAAATGGACAAGGTGAGTTGAAGGATCTGTGCTGTACAGCTCTATGAATCTATGATAGACACAAAATGCTGGAGTAACTCAACGGGTCAGGCAACATCTCTGGACAAAAGGAATAGGTGACATTTTGGGTCGAGACCTTCTTCAGAATATATGACTCAGTGTGTTGATTGATAAAAGCATGGCAGAAAGGATGTTCACCAGTGTAAATCCCCTGTACTAAACTATTAAAGAGATTTTTTTTAATAATTAGAAGAAACTGGGAGCATGACAATGTGTTTAAGAAAGAACTGCAGATGCTGGAAAAATCAAAGGTAGACAAAAATGATGGAGAAATTCAGCAGGTGAGGCAGCATCTATGGAGCAAAGGAATAGGTGACATTTCAGGTCGAGACCCATCTTCAGACTGATGTGGAGGGTGTGGGTGGTGGGGGGGGGGGGGGGTGGGGGAAGAAGAAAGGAAGAGGTGGAGACAGTAGCCTGTGGGAGAGCTGGGAAAGGGAAGGGAAGGAGGGAGAAAGCAAGGACTACCTGAAATTGGAGAAGTCAATGTTCATACCGCTGGGGTGTAAACTGCACAAGCTAAATATGAGGTGCTGCTCCTCCAATTTGCGGTGGAACTCACTCTGGCCATGGAGGAGGCCCAGGCCAGAAAGGTCGGATTCGGAATGGGAGGGGGAGTTGAAGTGCTGAGCCACTGGGAGATCAGGTTGGTTAGTTGGAGCAGGCGAAAGATCGCCAAGCCTACGCTTGGTCTCACCGATGTAGAGCAGTTGACACCTAGAGCAGTGGATGCAATAGATGAGGTTGGAGGACGTGCAGGTGAACCTCTGCCTCATCTGGAAAGACTGCTTGGGTCCTTGAATGGAGTCAAGGGGGGAGGTAAAGTGACAAGTGCAGCATTTCCTGCGGTTGCAAGGGAAAGTACCAGGGGAGGGGTGGTTTGGGTGGGAAGGGACGAATTGACCAGAGAGTTACGGACGGAGTGGGCTCTGCTGAAAGGCAAAAGGGGAGGAGATGGCAAAATGTGGCTACTGTGGGATCCAGTTGGAGGTGGCGAAAATGTTGGAGGACAAGGCAGTCAGTTATCTTAATCAAAAGCACATTGTGACAAGCAGGTACATGTCTGAAGAAGGGTCTCGACCCGAAATGTCACCCATTCCTTCTCTCCAGAGATGCTGGCTGTCTCTCTGAGTTACTCCAGCGTTTTGTGTCTCTCTTTGATTTAAACCAGCATCTGCAGTTCCTTCTTACACGCACCGTGTAAAGCAGAACGAGTCATCAGTTTCTTGTGAAGTGCATCAGGTATGTAGAAAGAAGAAAGGCAAATTAATATGAATTTATTCTGGTGCATGGATGTAAAGGAACATATCCCATCGCTGAAAGAAAATATGCAGAAAACATTAGATATAGAACCATTTTTCCCTGGGTTTTCTCCTTAGAAAATGGAGTGAGCGGCTCAAACTTAGTCCAGAGAAGGAATAACTGTGGGCGACTCAGTGGTGCAGCTGGTAGAGCTGCTACCTCACAGTGCCAGAGACCCAGGGTTCATTCTGACCTCGGGTGCTGTCTCTGTGGAGTTTGCACATTCTCCCTGTAACTGTGCGGGTTTCCTCTGAATGCTCTTGTTCCTATGTTATCCCACTTTCTTATCCATTCCCTACACACTAGGGGCCTAACCAGAGACCCAGGTTCAATCCTGACTACTGGTGTTGTCTGTACGGGTTTATGTTCTTTCTGTGACTGCATTCTCCAGTATCTCACATTCATTTGGCTTTTCATCGCTGGTCTTTGTCCAACCATAAAGCCCCCCCCCCCCCCCCCCCCTCCCCCCCCCCCCCCCCCCCCCCCCCCCCCCCTCCCCCCCCCCCCCCCCCTCATCCCCCCCCTTGTATCCACCTATCACCTATCACACTCACCAAGTTTTGTTATGCTACCCCCCCCCCCCCCCCCCCCCTTCCTCCCCCACTTCTCTTCCTACCCCAATCAGTCTGAAGAAGTGTCCAAACCCAACACGTCACCTATCCATGTTTTCTGGAGACGCTGCCTGACCCACTGAATTACTCCAGCACTTTGTGTCTATGTTTTTTTAAACTAAACTACACTTTGGGGAAAAATAAATACACAGCCTTCTAGTTCCTCTCAGTTATTTATGACTCATTTAGCTTGTCTGCTTCTGCTTTCTCTTTCACCACCTCGTTATCCAGTTCCCAATGCCAGCTTCATCACGAGTCTATCTTTGTCCTAATTAAATCTAAAAATCAATCTATTTCACAAATTATAACTCTGAATGTGAATTAAGTTACGTTCAGCTCAAGGTACCACTCTAATTGCAGCCTCTCAATGCTATCTGCTGATTCAAGGCATGTAATGTTATTGTAATTGTACAAAAGATTTCGGGAAGAAATAGTCAGAAGTAGGCACTTTGACCCACCATGTTCACACTGAATACTAAGGACCATCTTAACGCATGTGCACATGGGGCAGTTGCCCGGGGCCCCACGAGTATAGGGGAGCCCCATGCTAATCTATGTATTGTAGAACATGAAAACGGAGAAGAACATCGCAAGTGCATGACAGCATATTTGATTCGGCATAAAGAAACTGCAAGTGTAGGGGCCCCAGTGCACTGCTTTGCCCGGGGGCCTATAATGCTGTTAAGACAGCCCTGTGAATACTGAGTACCCATCAGAACTAATCGCATTCACCAGCACTTGATCTGTTTCCATGTATACCTTGGTGATTCAGGTGTTTCGATTTGTCTAAAGATGCAGCGTGGAAACAGGCCCTGTGGCCCACTAACCCCATGCCGACCCTCAATCATCCTACACACTTGGTGCTATTCACAGAGGCTAATTAACCTTCCTAACCAGAAACCTGGGTTCAATCCTGACTACAGGTGCCGTCTATATGGAATTTGTACGTTCTCGTTGTGACCACATGGGTTTTTCCGCTGGGTGTCCCAGTTTCCACCCACATCCCAAAGACGTACAGGTTTGCAGCTTAATTGGTCTTTGTGGATTTCCCCCCCGTGTGGAGAGAGTGGATGAGAAAGTGGGATAACGTAGAAATGATGTGAACGGGTGATCGAAGGTCAGTGTGGACCCAGAGGAAACCCACGCTGCGACATGCAGAACATGCAAACTCTGCACAGACAGCACCTGAGGCCAAGATTGAACTTGGGTCTCTGGCACTGTGTGGCAACAGCTCTACCCACTACTCCACTGTGCCGCCAAGATTGCCAAGATATGCCCCATTCACAAAGGCAGGCCAACTCTGATCTGGCTAATTACCAATCCATCAGTCTACACTCAATTATCAGAACCTGATGGAATCCTGTCGTTGGTTTTATCAATTTGATGCTTGTATTACATTCAGCCAGGAGCCTAGCGATCATCTTTGACAAATAAAACTTATGGAACCTGCTAAATGTAGCTCATATGAACACCATCACGTTTCATAAGTTCATATGTGATAGGAGCAGAATTAGGCCATTTGGCCCATCAAGTCTACTCTGCCATTCAATCATGGCTGATCTATCTCTCCCTCCTAACCCCATTCTCCTGCCTTCTCCCCATAACCCCTAATGCCCATATTAATCAAGAAACTATCTATTTCTGCCTTAAAAATATCCATTGACTTGGCTTCCACAACCTTCTGTGGCAATAAATTCCACAGATTCACCACTATCTGACTAAAGAAATTCTTCCTCATCTCCTTCCTAAAGGAACGTCCTTTAACCTGTTCCCTGCCAAGTTTTTTTCCCTGTGACCATAATCTGAGTATACTCGGGATGGGACTGAACATATTAATTCTGAGGCTATGACTTCTGGTCCTAGACTCTCCCACTAGTAGAAAAATCCTCTCCAGGTCCACTCTATCCAGGCCTTTCTCTATTCAATTGAGGAATTCCCTACAAATCACAAGTACTGTATATGGTTATTCCTTCATTGTAACTGGGTCGACATCCCAGAACTTCCTGACTAAAAGTACTGAAGAAGCTCTTTTGTAACTACTCAAGGGCATTGAATGCTGGACTTATTAACATGCCCAGATCCTGTAAATGAACAAATATGAAGGATTTGGAAGAACAGCAGGATTAGATCAAGGGAAATCAGCAGAGAAATATGAATCCATTTCCTCTGAGAAACTCAACTGGATTTAAGCAGCAAATTTGTAGAAATGTACTGTTTGGTGAATTCAGAAAGTGGTTGGATTGTCTCGTGAGTTTTTACATCTTATGATGACCTTTTAAAATTGTATGTTGATTATGCATATAATGAATCAGGTTGACCTTTTATATTCCAAGCAGCTTTGACTGTGTACTGTTGCTTCGAGAGAAGAAAGAGAGAGCGTGAATGAAAGAGACGCGAGAGAGAGAGAGAGAGTTGAGAGTAAGAGAAAGGGAGAAGCGAGAGAAAAAAAGGGGAGTGAGAGGAGAGAGAGGGGAGTGAGGAGAAAGAGAGATAGTGAGAGAGAGGGAACGAGAGATAGTGTGAGGGAGAAAAAGAGAAGAAAGAGATAGTTAAAAGAAAGAGATCGTTGATGGCTTTGATTTATCCTCTTGCATAACTTTCATTAATTTGTTCTATGTACATTTTCACATCTCTTGTTTCCATCTCCCCTGACTCTTAGTCTGAAGAAGGGTTTTGATTCAAACATCACTATTCCCTTTCTCCAGAGAGACAGACAGACGGACAGACTGACTTTTTTTTAATTTATAAGAATAATCTTAGCTTAAACTACTCATGGATCCACAGACTTACTTGGCTAGCTCCCACAGCAGAATTAGCATCTGTATTTGAGGGATGGGATTTATCATCAACAGTTCCTGCACAAAACTTTGACAGAAACATATGCTGGTAATTTGGCAGCGCCTCATAAAATGATTAAATAATGCATGGGAAATCACATTGAGTCCCTCAGACTTGGTTCCCAAATTCCCAACGCTTGTTCCCACTGCGCAACTTCCTTTGCCATGACTGTTAATTAGTAAAGTCTATCCCACTCCACTGACTTGAGTGCATTTGGCTCAACAAACTCTTCAGTGCAGTACTCAGAGGATGTTGTGATATCTGAAATTCTATCGTTTGGATTAGTTTAGTTTAGTTTATTGTCACGTGTACCGAGAAAGACAAAACATGATTACAATCGAGCCATTTACAGTGTATAGATACATGATGAGGGAATAAATTGTGTTCCCTTGTGCTATCATGTACACTATCTAATGTACACTATCTAATGTACACTTTCTAATGGTACCATTCTGAAAAAGAGGGACGGGTTCCCCTTAGTGTCCAGGGAAAGATTTATTTTTTAATTAACATTTTCAGGTAAGGTAGAAACCACCTGCCGCGTATAAGCCACAAGTATATACTTGTGTCATTATTACAGGTGAGACACAAGGAACAGCAGATGTTGGAATCTAGAGCAAAACACAACGTGCTGGAGGAACTCAGCGGGTCAGGCAGCACATGTGGAGGACATGGACAGATGACGTTTCAGTTCAGAACACTTTAAACCCGCTGAGTTCCTCCAGAACCTTGTATTTCGCTCATTATTGAATTACTATGCTTTGAAAGTACCTGGTGAATAATTTTGAGAGCTTATGATGTTGTGAGTCCTGCAAGATTGCCTTTATTTTCCAGGGCTAGTTAGCTAATTATTAAACAATTAAGCTAATAAATTTGTCAAGCCTCATATTTTCAACTACTTCAGTGACTAATAGCGTATGCATTATTGTTAGGTCAACGAAGAGAAAATGAATGGGGCATTTTGGTGGTGTTTAGATAGATACATGGATATGCAGGGAATGGAGGGACATGGATCACGTGCAGACAGAGATTAGTTTAACTTGGCATCATGTTCAGCATGGGCACTGAAGGGCCTGTTCCTGTGCTGTACTATAAATGTTAAGACAGTGGCCTCCAAATTCACTCCCTATATTTTACTCAATTCTGTTGATGTGTGCAGTATTGCCAGATAAGGGATATACCAACCTATCACAATGTTGCCAACTATTTGCAACGTCTATCCAAGATTAATTTTTACCTCGTTGTGATTAACTAAGGTAATTTTAATGCCAGTAATAGCGCCCATTATAAACCGCTTAAATGTCTAATACATCTTGAAGCAATTTGAATCAATCTTTCACAAGATGGCTCTTATCCCAATTCTTGTAATCGATGCAGAGACAGATTTAATAAGCAGAGGTTCTGTGAAATTAAGACCAGTTTATGGTCTTATTACATTTTTTTTCCCTATGTCCAGGATATTGTGATTATTTTAAATCAGTCTTATTTAAAAAAAACTGAAAGAGAAGTATCATCTACATTATATACATCCTGTGCAACCGTGAATCTCATTATCAGTAAAACTGAACATCAAACTGATTCTAGTTGAGAGTTGGATGTGCTTTCCAGGTGAGTTGGATGTGCTTTCCAGGTGAGTTGGATGTATTGACAGAATCCTCCTCGTGGTGATCCCTGGAAGCGACGACACCATGCACTCTGTGATGCGTCGGGCGACAATTCTGTCAACATGTTGGACGACGACAGAAGCCAACAGCGAGCTACATCGTCTGACACACGAGCAAACGATCGAACTTCCGGTTGCGTTGGACTCCATTCCAGTGGGTTGGACGTCTTTATCAGTTCAGTTGGATGTCCATGCCAGTTGTGTTGGTCATCAGTTGCTCCGCCACTTTCATTGCCTCTCACATTCCACCTGAACAATTATGATCTACTTGGAAACCTATCACATAGTTTTGTGTGTCATCCCCTCTGGCAGCTGTCCATTGATTGTAGGCGTTGAACATTCTTCATCAGTTAATGACCCGCGCCTCCATTGCCCAACTCCAACCCCTCCCTCTCACCCCCATGAATATCCTTTGGTCTTTATGCTTTATTCCTTTCTATCTCTAATATTAAGGCTTCTTCAGAAACTCGCTGGCCATTCTCATACAAAACCACAATAATCCACATCGTCCTGACACTTAACTACTGACTCTTCATATTTTGCCAGCTCACCATATTATAACACCCCCCTCATCCTATTTGTCAGTAAAGGCTGACACTTCCGTCTTCCTATTCTCAGGCATTCTCTTGGGATTGAGGATGAATTGCTTCTGCTCTGGTTCTGTGGGATCTAAGGCGTCTAATAACGCCAATGTGGGAAGTCATGGGGCAAGTGATAGCTGATGGGGCGGGTGATATGTGAGGTGTGTGCAATTCTTTTGTCTCTCATGCCAGGTCTCTGTGTTCTCCTGGTACATGGATGGCATCCAGGTTCGCAGTTGGGCAGCATGGTGGGACAGTTGATAGAGGCTCTACCTCAGAGCGCCAGAAGTCCAGGTTCAATCCTGACTGGGTGCTGTTTGTATAGAATTTGCACATTCGCTATGTAATCGTGTAGGTTTCCTCTGGGTTCTCCAGTTCCACCCCACATCCCACAGACTTCCATTTTGTTTTCAAGATACGGTGTAGAAACAGGCCCCGAGTGAAGCGCTGACCAGCTGACCCATTCACCAGTTCTATCCTTCTCGCTACGGACAAAGTACAACAGCCAATTAACATATACAAACCTGCACATCTTTGTAAAATGGGAGCAAACTGGACCACCCAGAGAAAACTCGCACAGTCATGGGGAGAACGTACAAACTCCGTACAGCAGCACCCGTAGTCAGGATCGTATCCGGGTCTCTGCCGCTGTGAAGCAAAAACTCTACCGCTGCGCCACTGCGCCGCCCGTACCTATCTGTGTCTTCCAGTCTTCCAGAGATGCTGCCTGACCCACTGAGTTAGTCCAATACCTTTTGGTTGTACCTTTTATCCAGTGTCCCAGCTTCCACTATAATCGGTGTCAGTTATAACCTATCTAAATGTAGACACACCAGAGGTGGTGACAAAGTGGTCAGACAAAATCCTTAACGTTGACTCAAATGAAGGTTAAGGTTAAGGTCAAGGTCAGTTTATTGTCATGTACCAGTTAAGGTACAGTGAAATTTGAGTTACCGTACAGCCATACTAAGTGAAAAGCAACAAGACACACAACCACATAAAAGTTAACATAAACATCCATCACAGTGGATTCCTCATTCCTCACTGATGGAAGGCAATAATGTTCAAGCTTCTTCCTCTTTTTCTCCCGCGGTCGGGGCAGTCAAAACATCCGCAGTCGGGCCGATCAAAGCCCCCGCAGCCGACGATCGAAGCCCCCCGCCGGGTGATTGAAATTCTCGCGTTGGGGCGGTTGAAACTCTCTTCGCGGCATGGAGTTCCCGAGTCGGCCTCTTCTTACCAGAGACTGCGGATTTCACGATGTTAAAGTCCCCAGGCCCCGCGGTTGGTTGGAGCTTCGATCCCCGGCAAAGGGATTGCAAGCTCCACGATGTTAAAGTCCCGCAGACTCCAATGGCTTGGGGCGCCCATCGGGCTCCAGTAAAGGGCGCCAACTCCACGATGTTAGGCCGGAGTGGGGACGGAGATACGATACAGGAAAAAAAAAATCGTATCTCCGTCAAGGTAAGAGATTGAAAAAAAAGTTTACCAAGCACCCCCCACAAAAAACAAATCATGGAACACTAAACATACATTTTAGACAATAGGTGCAGGAGTAGGCCATTTGGACCTTCGAGCCAGCACCGCCATTCAATGTGATCATGGCTGATCATCCCCAATCGGTACCCCGTTCCTGCCTTCTCCCCATATCCCCCGACTCCGCTATTTTTAAGAGCCCTATCTAGCTCTCTCTTGAAAGCATCCAGAGAACCCGCCTCCACCACCCTCTGAGGCAGAGAATTCCACAGATTCACAACTCTCTGTGTGAAAAAGTGTTTCCTCGTCTCCGTTCTAAATGGCTTACCCCTTATTCTTCAACTGTGGCCCCTGGTTCTGGACTCCCCCAACATCGGGAACATGTCCAAACCCTTAACAATCTTATATGTTTCAATGAGATACCCTCTCATCCTTCTAAACTACAGAGTATACAACACATACTAACAATAACAAAAAGAAGAAAGACAGACAGACTGTTGGTGAGGCAGCCACTTGAGTCTCTTCATATCGGGCGGAACAGAATTGATGGATCCTTTGGTTTATTTACAAGTTCCTCCCTTGAGCTGATGAACAAATATTTATCCAGGTTGAATACCACCTCAATGCAGCACTGAAAGAAGCAACAGCTCATCCCAACACCACAAGAAATTGCAGAGAGTTGTAGATGTAGCCCAGTCCATCACACAGACCAGACTCCCCACCTTTGACACCATCTACATTTCATATGCTCATAAGTTCTAGGGAGCAGAATTAGGCCATTCGGCTCATCGAGTCTACATGGCCATTCAATCATGACTGATCTGTCTTCCCTCTCAACCCCATTCTCCTGCCTTTGCCCCATAACCCCTGACACATTTACTAATCAAGAATCTGACAATCTCCGCCTTAACAATATCCATTCATGTTCCCTTAGGAATGTAGTCAAGGAACACTCACACCCTTGTAGTTCTTTCTTTCTCCCCTCTCTTGTCGGGCAGAAGAGACCAAAGTTTGATAGCATGTGCCATCTGATTCAAGAACAGCTTCTTCCCCACTGACCGGAGCTCTCGAATGCTAAGGATATATTTCTGGTGTACCTCATTATAGCCCCTGCACTGTTGTTTCATCTAAACTTTCTCTACAGCTGCACTCTGGTTATTATTCTCTCTTTGCATTACTGCCATTATGTGACAGAAGGATTCAATGCCTTGGATATTTAAGCTTAAGGCTCATTGAGTATTTAGCATTAGCTTCCTGTTGGGGCTCGGCAGCTTAGCCTGAGGTTTGTGTGCTTCCAGATTTCAAAGCAACGTGAACGGCGTGTTCCACAATTGAAGCTCAGCTACTGGTGTGAGACTATTGTCCTCGATGGACAATGTGACGATTGCTGCCCACCAACTCGTTCCTCTCAAAAATAAGCTTTGCACAAATCACACAAGAAAAAATATTGCCGTAACATTTTAGAAACAGACCCTTCAGCTCTTTGAGACTGTGTGGCCCAACTACTACTCATTTATACATTAACCGCTACCCTAATGTAGTTTATTCTTCCAACATTCTCATCAACCCTCCAATTCTACCACTCCAGGGACAATTTACAGGGCCTAGCATAGTTTGCAACCTATCAAACTGGAGCATCTGAAGGAAGCCCATCCGATCACAGAGGGAACATGCAAACTCCACACAGACAGCACTGCAGGGTCACAAATGAATCTGGGTTGTTAGAGCATGAGGCAGCAGTTCAGAAAGGAAGTGGAGGCTTTGGAGACAGTTGAGAAGAGATTTCCCAGAATGCTGCTTGGATTAGAGAAAATTAGTTATGAGGAGAGGCTAAACAAACATGGGTTGTTTTCTCTGGAGGCTGAGGGGAAACTTGATAGGAGTATGTGACATTATTAGACGGGGTAGACAGTCAGAACCTTTTTCCCCACTGTGAAGATTTCAAAGACTAGTGGATGTAGCTTTAAGATGAGAGGGGCAAAACTTAAAGATGTGCGGAGCATGTTTTTTTACACAGAGGATGATGGTGTCACAGAGGATGACTCTATGACTGTGCAGTAAATGAAACTTCTTCTCTTGTCTGGAAGGAGAAAGGTTACCTTAATAACCAAACTGAAGCCGACAAAGTTTTCGCATGTTGCTTTTTTTTCTTCGAGCATGGACAGCATGGCGGCACAGCAGTGGAGTTGCTGCCTTACAGTGGCAGAGACCCGGGTTTGCTCCTGACTACAGATGCTGTCTGTATGGAGCTTGTACATTCCACCCAGTGACCTGCGTGCGTTTTCCCTGAGATCACCAGATTCTCCCTCACTCTAAAGTACAGATTTGTAGGTTAATTGGCTTGTAATAATTGTAAATTGTCCCTAGTGTGTGCAGGATACTGTTAGTGTGCAGGGATCGCTAATCGGTGCGGACGTGGTGGGCCGAATGGCCTGTTTCCGCACTGTATCCCTAAACTAAACTAAACTAAATTAAACCTGTGAGCTCACAACAAGATCCATTGAGGCTGGGCCGAATCCTCAAAAAAAAAAATCAGAAAGCATCTGAAATTTAGTGAAAAACTAGACCAAGGTGGACCCATAGGGTCCCGTCCCCTCAACGCATGGTTGCGGTGGGGGGAAGGGGGGAGGGTGCGGCCTTTGGCATCGCACACGCACACTAACCCACCCCGTGATATTATATTAATATTATTAATTCGCTCCTTTTACTCCATCCCCCGCCCTATCCACTCACGCATAACCCCCAACTGCGCAGGTGTGGCTCGAGAGGGGGTGGAGAGGGAGAGCGAGAGGGACGGGGTAGAGATTGAGGGGTGGTGGGGGGGAGGGATGGCGTCACAGGATGCAATACTCCACCACTCACCCTTAGGTCCCAATATTCACCACTCCCTAGAGAGGGGGCAGAGAGGGGGAGGGGGGGGGGGGGGAGAGGGGGGGGGGGGGAGGGGGGGGGGGAGAGAGAGGGGGGAGAGAGGGGGGAGGGAGAGAGGGGGGCGCAGAGAGGGAGTGGGCAGAGCGGGAGAGGATAGAGCAGGGATAATCAGAGAGGGAGGAGACAGAGAGGTAGAGGGGGGCAGAGAGGGAGGCCTCCCTCCTCCCTCACCTCCCCCTCTCCTCTCTCCTCTCCCCCCACCCCCCCCCTTCCCCCCCCCCCCTCCCCCCCCCCTCCCCCCCCCCCCCACCCTCTTTCTCTCTGCCCCAGGGAGGGGGAGGGGTAGAGGCAGCACCTACCCAGGTCGTAGAGCTGGCCTCCCCACCAGGCACCAGGCCTCCCCACCAGGCACCAGGCCCCACCAGCTAGGCTGCAGCTGGCGTGGACCAGAGTGAGGACCGGAGCGATCTGAGGGTGGAAAAAAGCAGCGGAGGGCCAGCCGATTGTGGCTTCCACGAGGGGAAGTGCACCCACGTAAATATCCAAAATCAGAGTTTTATAATAATAGATATGATATTCTGGCTCAGTACACAGAACTGCACTGCACAGGAACAGGCCCTTCAGCCCACGATGTCTGTGCTGAACATGTTGCCAAGACAAACTACCCCTCTCCCTCCCTCTATACCCCCTCCTCTGCCTGTATGTGATCCATATCCCTCCATGCCCTGCATATTCATGTACCTATCTAAAAGTCTCTTAAATGCCACTATTGTATCTGCCTCTACCACCACCCCTGGCAGTGTGTTTCACCCTCTGTGTAGAAAACAGGCCCCACGCATCTCCTTTAAACGTTGCCCCTCTCACCGTAAAGCTCCGCCTTCTAGTCTTTGGCATTTCCATTTAGGGATAAAGGTTCTGACGGTCCTTTCTGGTTGAGGTAGATGGAGGAAATGTGGATAGCTTTAGAATCAAATTAATCTTCACTGCCTCTGTAGTCATTGTAAAATAAACACAGGTGGACAGTCCGATTTGGGCTTAAATTAAATTAAATGGGTCAAACATCCACCATTTTCACACAAAGGGAAATGAGTATGGAATGAGCTGCCAGAGGAGGTAGTTGAGCCACGGGCTATCACAACATTTAAGAAACAGTACATGGACAGGTACATAGATGAGACAGGTTTATAGGGACATGGACCAAACGCAGGCAGGTGGGACTGGTGTAGCTGGGACATGTTGGCCGGTGTGGGCAAGTTGGGCCAAAGGGCCTGTTTCCACACTGTATCACTCTATGATTCTCTACAAGACTTCTTTTTAGAGAGAAAGGCTGACTAAAAGGATTGCAGACATCTTTCAGTTCAAAAGCATTGTTGCATGGCATGATCTACAGTACTTATGCACACAAATTATCACCATAATTCCCGATATGTCAATACAAAGCTCATAATATAGGTTTGCTGAAATCTTTCTGCAGATTTGCTTCATAAAATACCATAATAATGTTAATGTTAAGTGCAGAGGAGCACATTCTCATGGAATAAGTATGGGAAATTCACAGAATCTTTTACCCAGGGCAGAGAAATCAAGAACCAGATGACATAGGTTTAAGGTGAGAGGGGAAGGATTTACTAAGTTTAAGTTTAGGGTTGTTATTATTGTCACATGTACAGAGGTACAGTGGGAAACTTTGTTATCCAAACAGTTCAGATTCTCCATGCATAAATACAATCATATCAAACTCTTGTAAAATAGGTGGAGCAAAGAGGAAGATACACAGAGCAGAATATACTTCTCAGCATTGTAGGCATCAGTTCCAGAGACAAAGTCCAATGTCCTTAATGGATTCGAGGAATTGGGCACTTGGTTAGAGAAGGTATAGAAGGATATGGATCAAGCACAGGCACATAGGATTAGTTTAGATGGAGAGCATGGACGAGATGGGCTGAAGGGCCTGTTTCTGAGCTGTATTACTCTATGGCATTTGATTGTAGTATTAACCCTGATCCTCACTGAAGTTAATTTTAGATGAGTGCCCAGTGTGACACTAGAAACGACAGCGATGTAACAGCTGTACTGTCATGCTGGTAGATATATCGAACACGGGAAGAATGATCGAATGGCTTAGGCTAAACTGATAGAAAGATAAGCATGTTAGCTGTAGCTGCATTGCTAATTAACATAAAAATTCTAATAAGAATCTGAGGAAGAATTTAGGAGCTGGTTGAACACCTGAATGTGGTGCCGGAGAAGGTGTTGGAACCAACATTTAAGAAGCATCTGAACTGCACCACAGTTGTCAAGGCATACTGGGCTGCAGATCAAATGCTAGTAAATGGGATTAGTATACAGTAGGTCGATATGGCCAGCATGGACATGATGGGCCGAAGCTCCTGTTTCTGTGCTGTTTGACTACAGGACTGTGATACTTGTGGCACATGGCAATAAATAACTGATTGAGAGGTGGCCATTATAGATTGTTTTATGAACTTTGTTCCCAGGTTGTGCAGGGATTGGAAGCATTGGTTTGTTTCGAGGATGTAAGATTAACTGTAAAGCAAAACAGAAAAGGATGATTGTTTTTTTCTCACAAAGAACAGGAATTTTTCTTAAAACATAGACGCAAAATGCTGGAGTAACTCGGCGGGCCAGGCAGCATCTCTAGTGAGAAGGAATGGGTGACGTTTCCCATTTCTTCGCTCCAGAGATGCTGCCTGTCCCGCTGAGTTACTCCAGCATTTTGTGTGTATCTTCGATTTAAACCAGCATCTGCAGTTCTTTCCTACAGGATTTTATTCTTAACCATGAGAAGAATAAACACATGAGACTTGAGACTGCAGGTTGGAATCTTGAGCAAAAAAACAAACTGCTGGAGGAACTGGAGTTGGAGGGTCATGCTACAGTTGTATAAGACGTTGGTGAGGCCGCATTTAGAGTATTGTGTTCAGTTCTGGGCACCATGTTATAGGAAAGATGATGTTAAACCGGAAAGGGTACAGAGAAGATATACGAGGATATTGCCAGGACTAGAGGATCTGAGCTATAGGGCGAGGTGTTGAGTAAGCTGAGACCTTATTCCTTGGGGAGCAGGAGGATGAGGGGTGATCTTTTAGAGGTGTATTAAACTTAAGAGGAATAGATCGGGTCGATGCACAGAGTCTCTTGCCCATAGTAGGTGAATCTTGTCCCGAGTAGGTGAATCGAGGAGCAGAAGACATATTGTTAAGGTGAAGGGGAAAAGAGGGCTAACTTTTTCCACACAAAGGGTGTTGGGTGTATGGAACAAGTTGCCAGAGGAAGTAGTTGAGGCAGGGACAAAAACATTCAAGAAACAGTTAGACAGGTACATGGATAGAACAGATTTGGAGGGATATGCAGCAAACGCAGGAAGGTGGGACTAGTGTAGATGGGACATGTTGGCCGGTGTGGGCAGGTTGGGCTGAATGGCCTGTTTCCACATTGTATCACTCTATGACTCTGACTCTAGTTCAGGCTCTATCAGTGCAGGGAAACAAATAGACGACGTTTTGAGTCGGGGCCTTTGTTCAGAGTGACGGAGTATGCGGATGAAGACTAGTGGAAAGTGATGAGTGGAAGGGGTGGAACAAGAGCCAGCAAGTGGTAGGTGGATCCAGGTAAGGAGGGGTTGATTGGTGGCTGAGTCAGCAAGGGGGAGAGAAGGGCGAAGATAGTCACAAAGGTAGGAGGTGAGATAAGTGGAGGAGACGCAGGGATGCGAATGGTGGAATCTGACAAGGAAGGTGAGGAGTGTATTGGAAAATGAGGGTGGGGGGGTGTGGGGTTGGTGGGAAGATGGGAACGGCAAGGATAGGTGACCCAGGAGGGGTAGGAGTGGATGATGACCAGGCCAAGATATACTGTATGTGTGACATTACCCAACAGATATCAGTTAGCACTGTCGCGGTGAAGCCTACCGCACATTGATGTCCACCTCAGAGGGGTCTATCTGTTGGTACAGTTCTTAGTTGGACAATGTGGATCAGGAAACTCACTCAAGTTCCATACGCCAGGAAGAAAAGTTGATTTCACTTTGTATTCAGGAGAAAACGGAATGGGCAACTGTATTTGTTCACATTACACAGGCATTCATAGAGTGTCTTGATGTTGCATCTCTCCGTACAGCGTCGTCCCCCTCATGACCTGTGATATTCTTGAAACAGCAGCACTTTCCAGGAACAGGAAGAGTGCAGCAACAAGGAATTGCTGATTCTAGGTTACAAAAAAAACCTGACACATAGTGCTGGAGTTAAGGGCCTGTCCCACCAGCATGCGACTCCATGCGGCAAGCGCGACCTAACGTGGTCGCTTGAGTCGTACGGCCTCGCGGGGCCGGTCCCACTTCGATCGCCGGAGCCTTATGGAGTTGTCCGGAGCTGGTCCCGACATCGCGTGAGGCTCCGATAAACTGACCGCGTTCAAAAATTCCGCGCGGCAACGGCCTGCCGGCCAGCAGCCACCTCGACGCCGTACGCACCGCCTCAACGCCATACGTCACGCGCGAACTACCCGCGGACTTCGCTCGAACTTCATGTCACTCACTCAACCTCCGCGCAGCCCCCGCTTCTGGTTTGGTCGCGCTTGCCACATGTAGTCGCATGCTAGTGGGACAGGCCCTTTACGTCGCGCTTGCCGCATGGAGTCGCATGCTAGTGGGACAGGCCCTTTAGATCGCGCTTGCCGCATGGAGTCGCATGCTCGTGGGACAGGCCCTTAACTCAACAATTCAGGCAGTATCCCTGGAGAACATGGATTGGTGATGTTTCAGTCATCCCCAGCACAACCAATCTAAAGAAGAATCCCGACCCGAAATGTCTCCTATCCATGTTCTCCAGAAATGATGCCTGACCCGTTGAGTTTCTCCAGCATTTTGTACCTCATTCCACGGTTTAGTTTTGTTTAATTTAGTTTAGTTTGGTTTGGATTTGTTTGGTTTCATTTACTTTAACTTAATTTAGTTTAGTTACTCCAGCACTTTGTGTCTTTTATTTAACAGGAAGAGTGTATTGTGCATTTGTACCTTCGAGGGATGGCTGCTGCGGTGTCGAGTGTCAATAGGCCAAATCAATTCTCAAACCAATTTAACAGGTCAAAGCTCGAAACAAAAAGCTCTCGGCAAGAGGGAATTGAGATATTGCTCTTTGGAAATATTGCAAAAGAATATAATGCTACTTTGAACAACAAAAGCCAGGGTGACAGACAGCATTGTTCTATCACCATTGCAAAAGTGAAAGGAATTTTTAGGTTGCAAATTTAATTGTGTACATTGAGGCTTTTGTTTAGAGACATCGCACGGAAACAGCCCATCGATTCCACGCCGACCGTCGATCACCCGTTCGCAGTAGTTCTATATTATCCTTCTTCGTCATCCACTCCCGACACACTAGGGGAAATGTACAGAGGGCCAATTAACCTTCAAACACTCACGTCTTTGGCACGTAGGAGGAAACCCACGCGGTCATAGGGAAATCGTGCAAACTCCACACACAGGCATCAGGATGGAACACCAAACTCTGGCGCCATTAGGAAGCAGCTCTACCAGCTGCGCCACACCTAAATTTAGAGAATTAAAAATTTTGAGAAGTACGAATTGGAGAATTTTAAATTAGACAATCGCCAACGAGAACAAAATGACTTTTGTTTTATCACTTTTAACTGTAGAAAACCACAGCAAAAAGAATCAATGTAACAAATAGGAAAATACCTTTGTGTAGCACCTGTACCTTTAATTTAAAACCATTCTTATAAATTCAAAGTTTAGTATCAGGAAGAACACCCCCAACATGCTCCTGAAACGAGAGATGTAATTCTTTAAATCAGGTATATTGTGATTGTTTTACATGTGTTCTGGTTGTCACTGGTACAAGTTAAGTAACGGATTCATATTTTTGTGCAAGTCAGTGGCATTGTGTATTACCTGGGAAATGAGATGGAGAAATTTAAGATTGTTAATTCAGTTGAAGTCACATTATTTTTTCCTTGGTTTCTTCTAAGTGCTTTGAAGCGAGGCTGCCGTTGCTTGGAATTGGATTGTTGGGACGGTCCTGAAAATGAGCCCAGAGTGTATCATGGCTTTGCCTTGTCTTCCATGATTCTGGTCAAGGACGTCATTGAAGTTATTAACATGCATGGATTTGAGGTGAGCACAGTTTTGTTTAATAACCGGCAATTGTGGTAGCGGCACAGTGGCGCAATGGTAGAGTTGCGCCAGAGGCCCGGGTTCAATCCTGACGACGGGTGCTGTGTGTACGGAGTTTTGACATTCTCCCTGTGACCACATGGGTTTTGTGCTCCAAAAAGGTGCAGGTTTGAGGGTTAATTGGCTTCAGTAAGTTGTAAAATTGTCCCTAGTGCGTGAGTATATAATAGCATATAGTGATCGCTGGTTGGCACGGAACTTACTGATCCAGCGTGGCCAGCAGAGATCAGCAGAAGCTGCTGCAACAACAATGGGAGCTTGGCTGCAAGGAGAACCCAGAGAAAACATCAAGGGAAGCGGGGGATTCGGAATAGGCTGAAAGCCCAAGCCTTTCGTCCCCCTCTGCCCAGCATTCTTCTGGCAAATGTCCAGTCCCTGGAAAACAAGCTGGGTGACCTCAGGACGAGGGTCAGATTCCAGAGGGACATAAGGGACTGCAACATCCTCTGCCTGACTGAAACATGGCTGACCTCACTGATTCCGGATCACGTAATCTGCCCAACCGAGTCCTTCACTGTCCACCGTGCTGACAGAACAGAAGCATCTGGGAAATCCAAGGGTGGCGGAGTCTGCTTCATGACCAATAACAACTGGTGCAACCCTGGAAATATCAAGATGCTTTCCCGTTCCTGCTCGCCGGGCCTGGAGAACCTGACGATCTCATGCCGCCCATTCTACCTTCCCCGGGAGTTCGGCTCAGTGATCGTCACAGCCGTCTACATTCCACCGCAGGCGGACACCGACGTGGCACTATCGGCCCTACACGATGTGCTATGTCGACATCAAAACAAGTACCCGGATGCGGCTATGGTGGTGGCTGGAGATTTTAATAAATCAAATCTCAAGAAGGTCATGCTGAACGTCTACCAACACATCACGTGTGCCACCAGGGGGGAGAGAACTTTGGACCACTGCTACGCACCGTTCAGGAAAGGCTACAAGGCCATTTCACTCCCTCCCCTAGGAAAATCTGACCACGCTGCTATTTTCCTGTTGCCGGAGTATAAACAGAGGATAGTTCGGGAAGCGGTAGAGACGAGGGACGTAATGCGGTGGTTCGACCAGTCAGAGGCCACGCTGCAAGACGCACTGAGTGATGTCGACTGGAATATGTTTGAAGCAAGTTCCAGTGACGTCAGTGAGTTCGCGGAAGCAGTCACGGACTTCATCGTAACAGTAACCGACAACATCGTCCCCACGGTAAGGGTAAGCACCTTCCCGAACCAACAACCCTGGGTAGATAGATCTGTTCGTGTGGCCCTGAATGCTCGCACCGCTGACTACAACTTGGGCCTGGCATCGGGAAACATGGACGTCTACAAGGCAGAGTCCTACCGACTGCGAAGGGCGGTGAAGGACGCAAAGAGAAGGTACAGAGACAAGATGGAGTTACAGATGGAACAGCAGGACACCAGAAGCCTGTGGCAGGGGCTACTGATTGTAACCAACTACCGGAGCACCCCTCCCTCATCTGCAAGTGCCGGCACCTCCCTAGCTGACGACCTGAACTCCTTTTACGCTCGTTTCGAGAGGGGCAACACCACTCCAGGTCTGCCGACTATTGACAATACAGCCAGCGGGCTGGCTACCGAAGCTGAAGGGAGAATGTGCACACATTCTCGCTGTCCGAGCACGACGTGAGGAGGGCACTGACACGGGTGAACACGAGAAAAGCTGCAGGCCCCGATGGCATCTCGGGGCGAGTACTCAAGTCCTGTGCTACGCAGCTAGCTCCAGTGCTCACTACATTATTCAACCTCTCCCTGGACAAGTCCGTGGTCCCTGCCTGCTTCAAAAAAACCATCATTGTACCGGTACCAAAAAATGCCTCCCCAGCCTGCCTGAATGACTACCGTCCGGTGGCCCTTACCTCGGTAGTCATGAAATGCTTTGAGAGGCTGGTGAAGAAACACATCTGCGCCTTCCTCCCTCGGAACATGGACCCGTTGCAGTTCGCATACCGTCCGAACAGGTCCACGGACGATGCGGTCTCCCAGGTCTTGCACACCGCTCTCTCCCATCTGGACAGCCAGAAGGGGGGCTACGTGAGGATGCTGTTCATAGACTAGTTCAGCCTTCAACACGATAGTCCCCACCAGACTGGCCGGGAAGCTAATGGAATTGGGGCTCAACACCTCCCTGTGTGCCTGGGTCCTGGACTTTCTCACCGCCAGGCCCCAGGTAGTCAAGATGGGAGGGAATACATCGAAGTCCCTCACCCTGAGCACAGGATCGCCCCAGGGTTGCGTCCTCAGCCCCCTATTCTACATCCCTGTACACACATGACTGTGTGGCTAGGTTCAGCTCCAACTCATTAATTAAGTTTGCTGATGACACTGTGGTGGTGGGCCTGATCTCAGACAACGACGAGAAGGCCTACCGGGAGGAGGTGGCTGATCTAGCACTCTGGTGCCAGGAGAACAGCCTCTTCTTGAACATCAAAACAACGAAGGAGCTGATCATGGACTTTAGGAGGGCACATCATCCGAGGACGTACACTCCATTGAGGATAAATGGGGATCCTGTGGATAGGGTGAACTGTTTGAAATATCTGGGAGTCCACATCTCCGAGGATATGACATGGTCATCACACGCCTCAGCACTAGTGAGTAAGGCAAGGCAGCGCCTTTACCACCTCAGGCAATTGAGGAAATTCAGAGTGTCTCCGAGGATCCTCCAGTGCTTCTACGCAGCGGCGGTGGAAAGCATCTTGTCCGGGAACATTACCATCTGGTTTGGGAATTGCTCTGCTAAGGCCAAGAAGGCTCTGCAGAGAGTAGTGCGTTCGACCGAACGCACTATGGGAACTTCACTTCCCCCCTGCAGGAACTATACATCAGGAGGTGCAACTCCAGAGCCAACAATATCATGAGAGACCCCTTCCACCCCTGCAACAGACTACTCCAGCTGCTACGTGTCAGGCAAACGCCTCCGTTGCCATGCGGTGAGAACGGAGAGGTTGAGAAGGAGTTTCTTCCCAGAGGCCATAGGGACTATAAATCCCTATCTCACCAGGGACTAAGTCTACTGAACGTTTTTCCTTCCATTATTTATTATGTAAAAGAATATGTGTGTTATGATTGTGTTTATAGTTTGTTTGGTTGTTTGTCTTTTGCACAAAAGTCCGCGAGCATTGCCACTTTCATTTCACTGCACATCTCGTATGTGTATGTGACAAATAAACTTGACTTGACTTGACTTGACTTGACTTGGTGGGCTGAAGGGCCTCTTGGCTCGTTGTTTCTTGGTTAAAAAGTCCAAAGTAAAGTCCAAAGTCTGTGAACCCTCACTGGAAGGGCTGCCACAATAACATCACTGAAACCAGGAGTGGCGGCTTCGTGCAGTAAACCTTGATAAATCTGTGGAAATAGAGAGTAACGCAATGGCCACAACACTCATTCAACTTATGGGCAGAGAAATAAACAACCATGAGCACAGTCACAAGGAACTACACATGCCACAATAACATCACTGACACTACACATGCCACAACAACATCAGCCTTCAGCCTTCAACACGATAGTCCCCACCAGACTGGCCGGGAAGCTACTGGAATTGGGGCTCAACACCTCCCTGTGTGCCTGGGTCCTGGACTTTCTCACCGCCAGGCCCCAGGTAGTCAAGATGGGAGGGAATACATCGAAGTCCCTCACCCTGAGCACAGGATCGCCCCAGGGTTGCGTCCTCAGCCCCCTATTGTACTCCCTGTACACACATGACTGTGTGGCTAGGTTCAGCTCCAATTCAATAATTAAGTTTGCTGATGACACTGTGGTGGTGGGCCTGATCTCAGACAATGATGAGAAGGCCTACCGGGAGGAGGTGGCTGATCTAGCACTCTGGTGCCAGGAGAACAGCCTCCTCTTGAACATCAAAAAAACGAAGGAGCTGATCATGGACTTTAGGAGGGCACATCATCCGAGGACGTACACTCCATTGAGTATAAATGGGGATCCTGTGGATAGGGTGAACTGTTTTAAATATCTGGGAGTCCACATCTCAGAGGATATGACATGGTCATCACACGCCTCAGCACTGGTGAGTAAGGCAAGGCAGCGTCTTTACCACCTCAGGCAATTGAGGAAATTCAGAGTGTCTCCGAGGATCCTACAGTGCTTCTACGCAGCAGCGGTGGAAAGCATCTTGTCCGGGAACATTACCATCTGGTTCGGGAATTGCTCTGCCAAGGACAAGAAGGCTCTGCAGAGAGTAGTGCGTTCGGCCGAACGCACTATGGGAACTTCACTCACCCCCCTGCAGGAACTATACAACAGGAGGTGCAACTCCAGAGCAAACAAAATCATGAGAGACCTCTTCCACCCCTGCAACGGACTGTTCCAGCCGCTACGGTCAGGCAAACGCCTCTGTTGCCATGCAGTGAGAACTGAGAGGTTGAGAAGGAGTTTCTTCCCAGAGGCAATTCGGACTGTAAACGCCTTTCTCACCAGGGACTAACTCTACAGAACGTTTTTCCTTCTATTATTTATTATGTAAAAGAATATGTGTGTTATGATTGTGTTTATAATTTGTTTGGTTGTTTTGTTGTTTGTCTTTTGCACAAAAGCCCACGAGCATTGCCACTTTCATTTCACTGCACATCTCGTATGTGTATGTGACAAATAAACTTGACTTGACTTGACTTGACTTGATGCTGGAACCTTGAGCTAAACAAAAATTAGTTGGTCAGGCAGCATCTGTGGAGCCAAATGGGCTGATGACGTTTTGTTGTCGGGACCCTTCTTCAAACTTTTTGTAATCGGGGGGCGTGAGAAAGAGCTGGAGAAGAGAGGTGGGGTGGTGGGACAAGGCCTTGCAAGTGATAGGTGGATACAGGTGGGGGGGGGGGGGGGGGGGGGGGGGGGGGGGAGTTGATCAGCAGATGGCTAGGGTAAGTGACAAAGGCTCATAGAAATATAGAAAATAGGTGAAGGAGGAGGCCATTCAGCCCTTCGAGCCAGCACCGCCATTCATTGCAATCATGGCTGATCGTCCCCAATCAATAACCCGTGCCTGCCTTCTCCCCATATCCCTTGATTCCACTCGCCCTTGATTCCACTAGTCCTAGAGCTCTATCTAGCTCTCTCTTAAATCCATCCAGTGATTTGGCCTCCACTGCCCTCTGTGGCAGGGAATTCCACAAATTCACAACTCTCTGGGTGAAATAGTTTTTTCTCACCTCAAGTCTTAAATGCCCTCCCCTTTATTCTAAAACTGTGGCCCCTGGTTCTGAACTCACCCAACATTGGTAACATTTTTCCTGCATCTAGCTTGTCCAGTCCTTTTATAATTTTATATGTTTCTATAAGTACCCCCTCATCCTTCTAAACTCCAGTGAATGCAAGCCTGAAGGAGGGGTTGGCCTGAAACGTTGCCTATTTCCTTCGCTCCATAGATGCTGCTGCACCCGCTGAGTTTCTCCAGCATTTTTGTGTACCTCCAGTGAATACAAGCCTAGTCTTTTCAATCTTTCTTCATATGACAGTCCCGCCATCCCAGTGATTAATCTCGTGAACCTACGCTGCACTGCCTCAATCACAAGGATGTCCTTCCTCAAATTAGGAGACCAAAACTGTACGCAAAACTGTACGGCTCGAAGTGAAAAGGGAAGTTTCAAGTGAGGGAGGTTGATTGGTGATGGTGGACAAAGGCCAGAGAGGACAAAATAGAAATTAGAATCAACGCAATGAACTGCAGATGGTGCAGTCTTGACTAAAACACAAAGTGCTGGAGGAACACAGATGGTCAGGCAGTATCTTTGGGGGGGAAATGTACAGGGTTCATTTAATCCTATCATTGAAGAACTACAAACCACTATAATACATCATAACCATCATGAATTTCATGCCAATTTCAGAAATATATATTGGGGAATATCGGCATTGCCTATCAAATCCAGAATTTCTTGCTTATCCCTATGTGTGAAAGTTCTGTCCCACAGTACGAGTTCATTCCAACAGCTCTCCCGAGTTTGCCCTGATTCGAACTTAGAGATTTACGATAATGGCTGCTCGTTGGTACTCGGGGCTCTCGTGGACATTTTTAAACATGTTGAAAAATCTTCACGAGTCTTCCCGTGCTTACCCGCCGTTATCCAGTCTTCCTGAGTACCTGCCGTTAGCGTTACGAGCCGCTAAGAGCCGTCCCCGAGCTCCGACGTACCCGCTACGTTCATTCTCCGTGCTTACCACGAGTTTGATTTTTTTTAAACTCGGGAGAGCTCTTGGAATTAACTCGTACCGTGGGACAGGGCTTTAAGAAAGAGCTGCAGATGCTACATCAAAGATGGACACATCATGCTGGAGTAACTCTGTGGGACAGGCAGCATCTATGGAAAAAAGGAATAGGTGACGTTTCAGGTCGAGACCCTTCATCAGACATCAATATGATATTTATTTAAATCACCTTCAATCTCAATTTTATCCTACTTTTTTCTTACTCTCTGCTGATTTTCCACGATTGATCTATTTTTAAGTGGTTACTGTTTTCATTCTTTATAGTTCAAGGAATGACTGGTTTATTCAGCTTCCTTTGCTCATAAACATAGAAAATCTTGTGAAGATACTGTTGTAAAGAATATTTTGATGCTCTTCTTGTCTGTTGTGAATGTTGGATGCTGCATTTCTAGTATTATTTGTGGACACTACAAAGTGTACAAGAGTTATTGACTCTGACAAGTTGACAGAAGACCACTGTGTGTTTCTTGATGATTCCAGCTTGGTTTTGCGGGCTGATGAACTTGAGTTGTGGCTGCATCTAATTTTCTGTTGTTATTTCTTTCATAGACATCCGAATATCCTTTGATACTTTCTCTGGAGATTAACTGTAACCCCATTCAACAACGGGTAATAGCCAACCATCTGGTCAATATCCTGGAAGATAAATTAATCCCCATGAACTATGCAGACGATGACCCAACTCAATTATCCTCTCCTGAGGTAGGAGTGATCAGTCATTGGTGGTGATCTTCATAACATCATTGCTAACTTGGTCACGAGGCATGGGTAAGCTAATATGAGCCATATGTAGACCAGAGACTGAGATCGTGTCTGAAGAAGAGTCCCGACCAGAAACATCACCTATCCATTTTCTCCAGTCATGCGCCATGTTCTCCGGTGAGACAGGAGAATGGGGATGACAGATGGCACAATGGGCTAAGTGTTCGGCTGGCGACCGGAAGGTAGCCAGTTCAAATCCCGCTTGGAGTGCATACTGTCGTTGTGTCCTTGGGGCAAGACACTTCACCCACCTTTGCCTGTGTGTAAATGTAATGTAATTATGTGAAGCACTTTGGGGTCAATGCAAGTTGACTAAAAATGTGCTATATAAATAAGATTATTATTATTATTATTATTATTATTATTATTAGGAGGGAGATTGAATGGCGGAGTAGACTTGATGGGCCGAATGGCCTAATTCTGCTCTTATCACATGACTTTATGACCTGCTGAGATACTGCACCACTTTGTGTCTTTTTTGTAAACCCGCATCTACAGTTCCCTGTGTCTCCAGTGCTAATCGGATTATTCTACCTTTTGACTGTCAGGAAAAACAATCCTTTTCCATTATGTATTGGAGCACACACAATATTTTAATCTTAGTCATTTTAAATGGGTAGAGGCAGAGGAACTAAACTGACCCACAGACAGATACAGGGTGGCTCAGTGGCACAGCTGGTAGTGCTGCTTCCTCACAGCACCAGAGGCTCGGGTTAGATCCTGACCTCGGGTGCTGTTTGGGTGGAGTTTGCACGTTCTCCCTGTGACCACCGGGTGCTCCGGTTTTCCTCCCACGTGCCAAAGATGTGCGGGTTTGCAGGTTAATTGGCCGTCTCGAAATTGCCCTTAGTGTGTGGGGAGTGGATGAGAACGATAACATAGAACTAGTATGAACGTGTGATCGATGGTCCGCATGGACTCGGTGGGCTGAAGGGTCTGTTTCAGTGCTGGATCTGTAAACTGGGTTTGCCTTCCTCATTGCCATAAACATGAGGGCACCATTTAGCATCAGAGGCAATTTACAAGTTTTATTATTTGACCAATCTTAATGCTTGGCAAAACAAGTAGATAGAGTGATAAAGAAGGTGTACGGTATGTGTAGGAAGGAAATGTAGACGCTGGTTTCAGGGCTGCCAACTCTCATGCATTGAGCGTGAGACTCACGTATTTGATGAAATTCTCACGCTCTCACGCTGATGACGGAAGTTCGCACGCTCAAAATATTATTTTTAAAAAGCATATAACTAAATAAATAAAGCCACACACTTCCATACTCACCAATGAGAATAGTTTTCTGTCGGCGGATTTCCCGTAAAGAACGAGCAATTTCTCCGGGGCTGCGGGGATGAATCTCGGGCTATGGCTCCACTCCGATGCCCGACCCCCGGGCCACTGTCCATCACCTCCCCCGGACCCCTGGGTCACTGACCCTCACCTCCCCTGGACCCCAGCTGGACACAGAACACCTGGGCCGGCCCGCATTCCCGGGGAGGGGGGGAGAGAGGGAAATGCTCCCAGGACATCGCCAAGTCTCCGCTCACTCCGGGTGTTGTCGCCGCTTCACCGACACACTCTCACACACAACCTAACACACACCCTTACACTGCACTGGCACACATACGGTTTAATGGGATATGGGCCAAATGCGGAGAAATGGGACTAGTTTAGATGGGGCATCTTGATCTGCATGGACAAGTTGGGATGAAGGGCCTGTTTCCAAGACTATGACATACTGTAGAAATGGTGCAATTTCTCTGGACAGGATTCAGGGGCATTTTATGAATATATTTGCAGGGTTGGAATTTTTTTTTTCACTTTGAAGAAAGTTTTGATGACAGGGATTGTATTCTCTGCAGCAACGGAGGTGAAGAAAAGACTTAGTTGAGGTGAATAATATTATGAGAATAGGACCTGTTTCGCTTAACAAAGAGTGTAGGAAGGATGGTGGTTTAAACTGAAGATAGACACTAAAAGCTGGAATAACTCAGCAGGATAGGCAGCATCTCTGGAGAGAAAGAATGGGTGATGTTTCGGGTCGGGACCTTCAGACTGAAGAGGTTGAAAACCAGCCATAAAACACAATGACTGGTGATGTGTGTTATCCAACTAAGGGCAGAAATCAGAATCATGTATTCATCTTTATTGACGTGACACCATAATAAATATATTACAGAAAAAATAATTTAATGGGGTGGCACGGTGGCGCAGCGGTAGAGTTGCTGCCTTGTAGCACCACAGACTCAGGTTTGATCCTGAATGCAGGTGGTGTCTGTACAGTATTTGTACATTCTCTTTATGACCACATGGTTTTCTCTGGATATTCCGATTTCTCCCACATCTGAAAGAAGTGCAGGTTTGTAGGTTAATTGGCTTCTGCATATTGTCCATGGTGTGTAGGATACAACTGGTGTATGGTAGATTGCTGGTCGGTGTGGACTTGGTGGGCCGAAGGGCCTGTTTCCATATATATGTTTTACATGTATATCTTAATTTCATTGAACCATATATGGTTGAGTATGTGGCATTATTTTTGTCTTGATTCTATAGTCAAAGGGTAAGGTTGATTGATTTCTTTGTGCAGAACAGTGATGGAAGTCTGACTCCTCTTGCCTTGTTTCTATGTTTTTGTTTCTCTATATATATGTATAACAGCATGAATTATAATCTGATTTCCATATATGAATATACTAAAGTCATTCATGTGCTACACCTATTGATCAGAGCCTGGCTCTACTGTGGAATGTAATTTAGCCTAACCTTATTCATACTTAATCCAATTTGAAGCATAAATGTTGCATTCAAGTGTAAGTTAAAAAACTCGCTACAGTATGCACCAGATTGCACAATTTCAAGCTGAAAAATGTAAAAGCTGTATGGTCGTGAGAGGTCACCCGTGATATGTCGCCAGGGGTCGCCTGTATGGTCGTGAGACGCCTCCTCTGGTCGTGAGAGGTCTCCAAAGAGTCGTAGCGTCTTTCTGGTCGCTGTTGAATTTTCAACATGTTGAAAATTTTGGCGACCTATCACGGGTGCCGGCAGTCACCTGAAAAGGTCGAGTAAGTGGGACAGGCCCTTTAAGAGGTGGAGGTTGAGGGAGGTGGAATGCAGAAACAATAGGGTGATGTAGAATTATTGGAACAGATGGGAAAGAATCTCACAATGAAACAGTTATAACGATCTCAAGTGTTAATTATCCCAATGTGAAGTACCGGCTGCAGATTAAAAGAAGGCTGGTTTTGGAAATACAAGGAACTGCAGATGCTGGAATCATTACTGAAGCACAAAGTACTGGAGTAACCCAGCAGGTCAGGAGGCATCTTTGGAGAACGTGGATAAGTGGTGTTACGAGTCGAGACCCTTCAGAAAAGGTCCCGACCCGAAATGTGAGCTATCCATGTTCCCCAGAGATGCTGCCAGCCTGACCCGCTGAGTTACTCCAGCACTTTGTGTTCATACCAATGGCAGAATCTTTGGAGGAAATGGACAGACGACATTTCAAGTCAGAACTCTTCTTCAAAATGATTGTAGTATTGGGGAGAAAGCTGGAGAAGGGAGGTGGATACAGGTGGGGTGGGTGGGTTGATTAGCACGTGGGTGGAGTAAGTGGCAAAGGCTGGCGGTATAAAGGAGACAAAAGGTTGTCAGATAAGAAGAGAGAGGATTGAAGTGTAAAGTCAGAGGGAGGGATAAAGGAGGAAGGGAATGCGGGGGGGATGAGAAAGGGTTTGGAGAATTGGCTGTGCACCAGGTGTGGGGTCTCAGGAGGGGGGGAAGGGGGATTCTTAACATTGGATAATTCAATGTTCATTCTTTAGAAACAAATAACTGCAGATGCTGGTTAGTACACAAAAAAACACAAAGTGCTGGAGTAACTCAGCTGGTCAAGCAGCATCTCCGAACATGGATAGGTGACGTTTCGGATCGAGATCCTTCTTCAGCTTTCAGAAGAAGGGTCGAGACCCGAAACGCCACCTATCCGTTCTCCAGAGTTCCTGCCTGACCCGCTGAGTTACTCCAGCATATTGTGTTTTTTTTAGTTCAATAATACCAACGAGCAACCCCGTAAACCCGAAAATTGTCAAGAATGCGAAACTGACCTCCATCTGGGGCGGTTAAATGTGATTATTATGGACACATACAAGATGGAGAAACATGTGGAAGCAGAAGAGCGATGGATTCACGAGGAACACAAGATTCCTAATCTGAGGAAAGACATTGTTGCCATAGAGGGAGTACAGAGAAGGTTCACTAGACTGATTCCTGGGATGTCAGGACTTTCATATGAAGAAAGACTGGATAGACTCGGCTTGTACACGCTAGAATTTAGAAGATTGATTGGGGATCTTATAGAAACTTACAAAATTCTTAAGGGGTTGGACAGGCTAGATGCAGGAAGATTGTTCCCGATGTTGGGGAAGTCCAGAACAAGGGGGTTACAGTTTAAGGATAAGGGGGAAATCTTTTCGGACCGAGATGAGGAAAACATTTTTCACACAGAGAGTGGTGAATCTCTGGAATTCTCTGCCACAGAAGGTAGTTGAGGCTAGTTCATTAGCTATATTTAAGAGGGAGTTAGATGTGGCCCTTGTGGCTAAAGGGCTATGGAGAGAAGGCAGGTACAGGATGCTGAGTTGGATGATCAGCCATGATCATATTGAATGGCGGTGCAGGCTCGAAGGGCCGAACGGCCTACTCCTGCACCTATTTTCTATGTTTCTATATTTCTAAGATGCAGAAGTGGGAACAGGCTAGAAGTCTGAAATCGGAGGAAAGGTCTCAACCCAAAATGTCACCGATTCCTTTTCTCCAGAGACGCTGTCTGACCCACTGAGTTACTCCAGTATTTTGTGTCTACAGTTGGAATCGGCCTTTAGGGTTTCACCACCTGGTTCACCACTCAATACAATCATTGCAAAAAACTAACCACTGGAGGAACTCAACAGGTCGGGCAGCATCTGTGGAGGGAGATGAACCGACAACGTTTCAGTTCGGAGCACCTCTTCAGTTTAACCCTCTGAGTTCCTCCAAAGGTTCATGTTTTTGCTTGAGATTGCAACATCTGCAATCTCGTGTGAACCTATTTGGTTGTTCTTTTACCTGGATGCCTCTTGATCATGCTGATTAAATTTGCCTTTTACCAATAATATCTGAATTTGCCAGTTTTGCCTCAGGAGAATAATTTGAACAGCTGCTGAGAACCTAATAGGGAAACAGATGTAATTATCCCACACATAACCCACCTTTTTTCCCCACCCCACTGCCCTGGGCCCACATAGACTCACACCTATTTCTCCCCTCCACCTGTCCTTGCACCTACAATCTTTCCTCTAGCTTCACAATTCACAACTCCTATGGGGACGAAGGCAAGAGAATGGAGATGAGAGGGAATAATAGATCAGCCCTGATCGAGTGGCGGAGAAGACTATGCACCGAATGGCCTAATTCTGCTCCTGAGCCTTAAGGTCTTACATCTTCAATCATTTTGTCACACACCTTCTGTCTTTTCATCTCTGACCTTTGTCCAACCATCAGCCGACCAATAAACCCTCCTCACCTGCATCAGCCTATTACCTGCCAGGCTTTGTCCTGCCCCTCCTCTCTTCCAGCTTTCTTCCCCCTCCCTACAATGTCTGCAGAATGGTCCCGACCCGAAACATCATCCATCCATGTTCTCCAGAGACGCTGCCTGACCCGCTCAGTTACTCCAGTGTCTTCTCAGATATAACGATCCTTTCACACCGGTACCTATACGAGTGCTGTACCAATCAGACAGCCTCCACCTACAACTAGTACCATCGAACAGATCAAAAGAGGAAATGGCAAAAACTAACCATCTTGTAGAATGCATAGGAGATCCATAAGAAATAAAATACAGGACGTTAAGCTGAACAGGAAGTCTGAAGAAGGGTCCCGACCCAAAACGTCACCTATCCATTTTCTCCAGCGATGATGCCGGACCCGCTGAGTTACTCCAGCACTTTGTGTCTATCTTAGGAAAGAATATAGGACCTACTGAATTAAGGAAGGGCATCAGCATTCAGGGCATGAACAGTTCTACTGTAAGAGTCAAATAGCGTTAATTGTAGAGTGTAAAGTACCTGCAATTAGACTGTATGCTAAATTCCTCCATGTCACTGTATATAATCACACAGGGGAACAGAGAACAGTAATGTTTGTTCAGAATTTATGACTACAGAAAAATCAGACTGATTGCAGAGTATAAATATTTAACACTGCAGTGTATAAAATAGAGTGGATATAGAGGTGAAGGAATAGCTGTGCTCCAGGCTGTTCGAAAATAGTGACTCCACCTCGTTAAAAAGGAATCAAAATGAGCAGAGAAATGTTTTAAACAAAACATGCATCACCCTAAACGAGTAGTCTACAGGTCTATGGACTGGTTTATGGTGCAGTGGTAGAGTTGCTGCCTTACCGTGCTTGGGAGACCCCAGTTCGATCCTGACTACGGGTGCTTGTATGTACGGACTTTGTACCTTCTCCCCGTGACCGCATGTGTTTTCTCCGAGATCGTTGGTTTCCTCCCACACTCTAAAGCCGTACAGGTTTGTAGGTTAATTGGCTTGGTATCAGTGTAAATTGTCCCTAGTGTGTGTAGGATAGTGTTTGTGTGTGGGGATCGCTGATCGGTGCGGACTCGGTTGGCCGTAGGTCCTGTTTCCGCGCTGTATCTCTAAACTAAACTAAATAGCGGTAAGTTGAGAGAATTGAGTTAAAGTTATGGAATAATAATTATGAAGATGATGGGAAGCAGAAATGTGTGGACATCTTGACTGCTTTGACAGCCAAACAAAACACAAATTGCTGGATGAACTCAGTTGCTCAAGCAGAATCTGAGTAGGGAATGGACAGACAACATTTCGGGTCATGACCTTACTTCAGACTGATGGAGTACGGGGAAGAAAGCTGGAAAAGAGAGGTGGGGGCGGAACAAAGCCTTGCAAGTGATAGGTGGATGCAGGTGAGGTGTGGTGTGTTGTGCGGGGGGGGGGCGGTTCATCGTCAGATGGGTGGAGTAAATGACAAAGGCTGGAGGTGAAAATTCAACAAAAGGGCATAAGATAAGGAGAAGAGTGAAATGTACAGCCAGAGGGAGGGAGGTGGGTGGAAGAAAGGGGGAAAGGGTAGGTGGGGAGGTGAAAAAGATGGGATATAAAGGCTATGGGGGTGTCGGGGATAGGAGATTAGCATATCAAGGTGGGGGAAGGAGCAGGTTGACGGGGGGGAGGGGGGGGCGAAGGATGTGTGGGAGATGGCGGGACAATGTTTCCTCTCTTTGTAGCTCTTTCAGCAAAAATGATTGACTTGCCAAGTGGCTAAACACCCTGCAATCTCTCCATTTGGATGGTAAATATATGGGACAGTTTTTCCAATCTCTTGGAAGTCCCCACCATCCTGCTCCATGAGACACATTCTCTTCCTCTTTCCCCTTCCCTCTATTAAGCTATGGATTAAAATTGCTTATATTTGGTTGGTAGAGTGGTGCAACTGGTAGAGCCACTGCCTCACAGAGCCAGGGACCCGGGTTCAATCCTGACCTCGGGGTGCTGTCTGAGTGTGGAATTTGCACGTTCTCCCTGTGATTGCGTGGGTTTCCTCCGATTTTCTCCAACATCTCAAAGACATTCCGCGCTGGATCACTAAACATGCGGGGTTGGCCTCTGTAAATGTGTAAAAAAGTGGATGAGAAAGTGGGATAACACAGAACTAGTGTGAACTGGTGATCGATGGTCAGCATGGACTCGATGGGCCGAAGGGTTCATTTCCATGTTGTATCTCTAAACTAAATCTGAACTTTAAATACTAGCCTCCCCAATCTTCTGGTCGAAGATTCACCGCCATCTGTAAGAATAAATACCTATGAAGATGGGTCACAAACCGAAACGTCACCAATGCATCTTCTCCAGAGATGCTGCCTAACTGGTTGTTACTCCAGCACAATGTGTCTTTTTTCTGTAAACCAGCATCTGCAGTTCCTTGCGGCTACAAATTCCTATGCATTACCGTTTTCAATAGCCAGTTCCTGATCCATGTAGTAACTAAGTTCTCTTTTTCAAGACTCTCCCACCAGTGGAATCATCGTAACATTGATTCTGTCATGGCCCCCTTAGGATGGAATATATTTCAATAAGGTTACCACTCATTCTTCTAAGCTCCAAATAATGCAGATGACCCTTTTTAGCATTTCTTGATGGGGACGAACCTCTCATCCCTGTGAATCTCTCTGGACTGCATCCATTGCTATCATTATTAAGCTGTATTAAAATTCGATGGACCAATTACCTACCATTTACTTAGCAGATGGCCTCGCTCCCAGAGCTCCTTCTCTCTGCCTCCTTTAACATCATTAGGCATTCATGGACTCCAAAACCTGTGAAGAGTGATATAATTCCTGCAAGTATTCTCAACATTTCTAAGCGTTGCCATGCCCACACCTTTCGCCTGCGCTTCCCCACGGCTGTTTAAATACATAGCGGGCACACACATGGAGTTTAGTTTAATTTAGTTCAGTTTAGTTTAGAGATGCAGCGTGGAAACAGATCCCTCGGCCCACTGTGTCCGCGTAAACCAAAGATCACCCATTCACACCAGTTCTTGTCCTACACACTAGGGCCAATTGACCTACAAACCCGCACGACTTTGGGATGTGGGTGGAAACCGGAGTACCCTGAGGAAACCTACTCAGTCACAGGGAGAACGTGCAAATTCACATAGACAGCACCCATAGTCGGGATCAAACCCAGGTCTCTGGCACTGAAAGACTGCTGATCAATTGCTGCGTCACTGTGCCTCCCCAAGTATACACTGTCCCAAAGGATAAAAAACAAATTCAATTCTCCCAGCCTTAGCTCCCATCACATGGGGTTCCCTGACAACTCATTTCAAGTCATAAAGCTGCAAAATTTATCTCTCCCTGTGGCACAGATGCTGCTATTATGTTACTACATCAAAATTAAAGTGTGTGAAATACAATGTGCTGGATGAAATCAGAGGTTCAGGCAGCATCTGTGGAGTGAGTAACTCAGCAGGTCGGGCAGCATCTATGGAGGGAATGGACAGACGACGACTTGGGTAGGCACCATTCTTCAGACTGATTGAAGTGTGGTCGGGCTAATTAACATGCAGAGCTACAGAAATGAGGTAGAAATGAGATTTGGGATCCCATTGTGACATCATTGTAACGTTGAATGCTGCTGACAGGCAGGGCAAGTGGAAAAGTGGTTTGAAAAGTGTTTTTTGTAAAATTTTAAATGTCATTAACTTGCAAAATATAACATAAATCCGAACGAAACTTGTTTCTTTTACATCACAAGACAATGTGAAGTGGGCCCAAATTTGTAGCACTATCGTGTACCATTTTGGCGGGGTTTTAGAATATCAACAAGATGAGAGTTTTTGTAAAATATAGATTATAAACTCTCATGAATATAGGTTGATTCAAGCTGAAAGGCTAGTCTTCATATCAAAGTTCAGTCCTGTCTTTATTTGACATGGGGTTAAAGAGTCATTGAGCTACAGAACAGAAACAGGCTCTCTTCTAAATTTGTCCATGCCATTGAAATTGCCAAACAAAGCCAGTCCCATTTGCCTGGGTTTAGCCCATATACCTTATGTTCATTTCCGAGCTGAATCAAATTAATTGTAACCAAGCCCTTTGGCCCATCAAGTCCACACTAACCATCGATCACGCATTCGTACAAGTTCTATGTTAACCTACTTTTCCTTCCGCTCCCTACAAACTAGGGACACTTTACAGAGGGCCAAGGGCGCTGAGTTACTCCAGCATTTTGTGTCTATCTTTGGTTTAAACCAGCATCTGCAGTTCCTTCATACACGAGCTTTCATCTGAACTGTTTGTGTGGCTCAGAACTACAACAGGTACTGTTCGAGAGCCATTCCATAACTCAACCGCGCGACTGATAAGGATTTGCGAAGGAGTTAATCGTTGAGTTGTCCAAAGGTTTAACTAGATTGGGTGATCATGTAAGCCAATGCATTCTTAAACTAACTGTGAGCACCCAGTACACAGCTGAGCTCATTAAACAAACCCATGGGAGAATCTGACTCTCTCACAGATACTTAACTCATATTCAATGTCCATAAGTCTGCGGAGATACTGATTTTTTTCTCTTACCAGAACTGGAAGCTGCACAATGGCGCAGCTGGTAGAGCTGCTGCCTTACGGTGCCAGAGACCCGGGTTCAATCCTGACCTCGGATGCTGTGCTGTGTGTCGACTTTGATTGTTCTCCCTGTTTCCTCCGGTTTCCTCCCACATCCAAATACATGCGGGTTTGTAGGCTAATTGGCCCTCTGTAAATTATCCCTAATGTGTAGGGAGTGGATGAGAAAGTGGGATAACATACAACTGGTGTGAGAGGGTGATCCATGGTCAGCGTGGTCCCGGTGGACTGCAGGGTCTTGTCCATGCTATATTGCTAAACTAAACTAAACTAAATATATCTCCTGTACAGTTATTATTCACCTCGCTGTCTGGTCAAATGTCATTAGCTGATAGATTAAAAAGAGAGTTAAGAAAATACAGTATAGATTTTTGTGTTTTTAGAATCCTGAGGACATCAGGATCCAAAATGTCCTTGGGGTAATAGTACCTAACCTCGGATTATATGGATGACACAAGGAATTGTAGACACTGATTCCCAAAGGAAGACACAAAGTTCTGGCGTAATTCAGTGGGTCAGGCAGCATCTCCGGAGAATGTGGATAGGTGACACTTTGGTTTGGGAGTTCTTCAAAATTTGGCAGACTAGCAGGGGTTGGAAGACCTACTGTCAAATCCTGAGCCCGAATTTGCCCTTGACTGTTTCTATCCCTCCATCTTCCACCCTGCAACACCTCCCAAAGGGGTGCAGGTTTGAAGGTTAATAAGTTCATGTGATAAAAGCAGAATTAGGCCATTTGGTCCATCGTCAACTCTGCCATTCAATCATGACTTATTTATCTCTCCCTCCTAACCCCATTCTCCTACCCTCTCCCATAACCCCTGACCACAGCTTAATTTACCTCTGTAAATTGCCCCAAGTGTGTAGGGAGTGGATGCAAAAGTGGGATAACATAGAACTAGCGTAGACAGGTGATCAATGGTCTGCAAGGACTCGGTGTGTGGAAGGGCCTGTTTCCATGCTGTATCTTTCAATCAATTGGCGCCGTAGGGAAAAGTAAACAAGGAGTTTTCAGCTTCAGAATGCCACCTACAGTACATCTGACATCATGGGCCTTTGAAGAATATGAAGGGATACTTATGGTGGCATGGTGGCGTAGCGATAGAGTTGATGCCTGGCAGCGCTTTCAGCGCCAGAGACTCGGGTTCGATCTCGACTACGGGCGCTTTCTGTATGAAGTTTACGTTCTCCCCGTGACCGCATGGGTTTTCTCTGAGATCTTCGGTTTCCTCCCACACTCCAACGACGTACAGGATTGTAGGTTAATTGGCTTTGTATAAATGTAAATTATCCCTATTGTGTGTAGGATGGCGTTATTATGCGGGGATCGCTGGTAGGCATGGACTCGGTGGGCCGAAGTGCCTGTTTCAGCGCTGTATCTCTAAACTGAACTAAACTAAATTATTTTCACGGAGGTGGTTAATAGCTGGGGTAGGTCACAACAAGGGGTATCTTGTAGTCAAAATTGTGACCTCTAATGTGAAACCGAGATACAGTTGTAGGGAGATGGGAAAAGTAGCATCCTGGAAAAAGATTAAACGGTCCACCATTCTCCCAAGTGCATCTAGTAAATGATTAAATTATTGAATGTTATCAATTTATTCATTAGTCATTCGGAATAATGGCATGGAGAATTATTGAAGAGAAAATATGAGGAGCAGACGGAAGAAAAATTAATTGGATATCTAGTTTTATGTCCTTTTTGTAAATCAATAAAACATCCCACCACCACAAAATTAACAAAATATTTTTTTTTTAACTTCTTATTTCCACCAATTTCTTTCAACGCGATTCTTTAATCCACTTAAAGCCAAATCTTCACATTTGGATTCTGGAGGTATAACGCAATCATTATAAAACAGATGGTTTCATTGAGTTATAGGCCATAGTTTCTTCAATGTGATTTACTTTGTTCGTATACACACAGCTGACTTTTAGAGGAGATAATACTAAAGTTTTTTTAATATTAATTTACGGGGTGTATAAACACATAAAAAAGCATCACATGATCTTAATAGCCTTGCTACCCTCATAATTGATTTTCTAAATGGCTAATATTGGTAATAGCAGTGTTTTCTCCCCGTGATGTTATGCGCTGGTAAGGTGTACCGGCCGACAACTCCAAAACTTATTTTCAATTTTTTTAAATTTTAATATTACAGACGACTTACTAAAGTTTGGATTGTAAAATGTATTTAATTAGGCAGTCAGGCTCTTAAACAGCCGAGGCAATTTATAGGGACGCAATCTGTCATAGACACAAACAGTAAGGAACGATATGCTTACTGGCAGACACAAGGATCTCCAAATGCTAGTTTACAAGAAAAGACATAAAATGTGGGAGTAACTCAGCGGGTCAGGCAGCATCTGTGGAGAACATGGATAGGTGACGTTTCACAGAGTGCTGGAGTAACGCAGCAGGTCAGGCAGCATCTGTGGAGAACATGGATAGGAGACGTTTCACAGAGTGCTGGGAGTAACTCAGCGGGTAACTCAGCGGGTCAGGCAGCATCTGTGGAGAACATGGATAGGAGACGTTTCACAGAGTGCTGGAGTAACTCAGCGGGTCAGGCAGCATCTGTGGAGAACATGGATAGGAGACGTTTCACAGAGTGCTGGAGTAACTCAGCGGGTCAGGCAGCATCTGTGGAGAACATGGATAGGAGACGTTTCACAGAGTGCTGGAGTAACTCAGCGGGTCAGGCAGCATCTGTGGAGAACATGGATAGGAGATGTTTTAGGTTGGGACCTTTCTCAGTGTTTGTGTACCGGGAACCTTTGGTCTACAACTAAAGCACCGGGTTTCTTCCCCCCTGCTCCCATCGGTCTGAAGGAGGGTCCCGACCCAAAACATCAACTGTCCATTCCCTCCACAGATGCTGCCTGTCTCGCTGAGTTACTCCACCACTTTATGTTTTACTCAAGATTCCAACATCTTGCAGTTCCTTGTTTTTTCATTTTACTGGGTATTACTATTGGTATTATTGTCACATACTGTATACCAAGATACAGTATAACGCTTTGTTTGGTTGCTATCCAGTCAATAAGACCATAAAATATAAGAGCAGAATTAGGCTATTTGACCCACCAGGTCTGCTCCACAGTACGATCATGGCTGACTTATTTTTTTCCCTATCAACCCCATTCTCCTGCCGTCTCCCCGTAACCTGGTGGTCACAGTGGCGCAGCAGTAGAGTTGCTGCTTTACAGTGAATGCAGCGCCAGAGACCCGGGTTCGATCCCGAGTACGGGTGCTGTCTGTACGGAGTTTGCACCTTCTCCTCGTGACTTGCATGGGTTTTCTCCGAGGTCTTCAGTTTCCTCCCAAGACTTGCAGGTTTGCAGGTTAATCGGCGTGGTGAATGTAATAATTGTCCCTAGTGGGTGTAGGGTCGTGTTAATATGCGGGGATCGCTGGTCGGCGCGGACCCGGTGGACCTGTTTCGGCGCTGTATATACTGTATATACTGTATTTACTAATCAAGAACCTATCAATTAAATCCACAGAATCACACCATATCTGAACATAAACAAGTCATGCACAAATACATTTAGTACAAAGAGAAAAATACTTGAGGGTAGAACGTGGTGTTAGTATGCAAGTACAACAAGCAATTAGGGAGTGTAAGAAAAAAAAAAGATTATCATAAGGGATAGGAGAAATAGGCCATTCAGGCCATCAAGTCTACTCTGCCATTCAATCATGGCTGATCTATCCCTCCCCCCCCCCCCCCCCCCCCCCCCCCCCCCCCCCCCCCCCCCCCCCTTATGTCTTGTAAACTCTTATAAACTTATGTCTTGCTAGTGGATCTGAATTTAAAAATAGGGATGTATTACTTTAATCAAATAGGGAGTAGATGAGACCAAATGGAGAGTCTTAGTACAGTATTGGTCCTTTTATTTAAGGAAGGATGAAAAGGCATTGGAATTTAAGAGGAAGTTTCCCTGACTAATATATGCAAAGGACATATTATTTTCCAATGAGAATCCATCCCTCTGGGCATGGACCTGGCCCAGTGATGAGAATACAATAGAGTGATGATGATAGGTTTGATTGAATTGATTGAAATGTACAACACGGAACCAGGCCCTTCGGCCCAGCGAGTCCACGCTGCCCATTGACCATGCAATCACACTAGTTGTGTTTTTTCACTTTCTCATCCAGTCCCTGCACACTAGGGGCAATTTACAGAGTGACTATTAACCTACAAACCCACACGTCTTTGGGATGTGGTAGGAGATCGGAGCACCCGGAGGAAATCTATGCGGTCAAAGGGAGAACATGCAAACTCCACACAGACAGTACCGGAGGTCAGGATCGAACCCGAGTTTTGGAGCTGTGACGCAGTAGCTCTACCAGCTGCGCCACTCTGCCACCCATAGACTATCTTGTGTAGCATGATTATTAAAGCAGAGAGTGGTGGGGGCCAAGAACGCGCTGCCAGGGGTGGTGGTGGAGGCTGACACAATATCGGTGTTTAAGAAGCATTTGTAAAGGCACATGGATATGCAGGGACTGGAGGGATATGGGTCACATGCTGGCAATGGAGATAAATTTAACCATCTCCTCTGGTTTACTGCAAAGGGCCTGTACTGTTCTATGTTCAATGTTTAGTTTTGAAAGGCCCATATCCCGATTGAATGCTGCATGTATTTATTTTTTTCCTTTTGCAGGAGTTAAAGCACAAGGTATTGATCAAGTGTAGGAAAGTCCGAACGTTGAGCTGCACTATGTCTTCGATATGGCACCTGGTGGACGAGGAGGAGGGACAGACCAAAGAAGAGTTCGATCCCGAGACGGAGTCGGAGGTCGTGAGTGTGGTCCCCTCGGGAATCCGGGCTTTCAGGATGAAGAAGGTAGAGTCTGAGGTGGTGCCTTGTGACTGGCCCTCACCACCACAGTGGAGAGAGTGGGTGGCCGGTTTCATTGTCAGGGGACTAGTGCTACACTAGGCTTCAGAGAATGGCCTCACTGAGTGGTTTGGGAAGTGGGGAACGTGGAAAGCATGGAGAGGGAATGCCGAGGGCAGGGGGGTGGGCTGGTCGTGGAGGGGAGGTCCAGGTTTGGAGGGGATGAGTGCAGGGGGTAGTGAAAAAGAGGGTTCATAAGATCATATTTGGCCGTTCGGCCCATCGAGACTTCTCCGCCATTCAATCATGGCTGATCTACTTTCCCTCTCAACCCCATTCTCCTGCCTTCTCCCCGTAAACTTTGAAACTCTTACTAATCAAGAACCTATCAATTCCCCTTTAAAAATATCCAATAACTTGGCCTCCACCGCCATCTGTGGCTATGAATGCCTCAGATTCACCACCCTCTGGATAAATAAATTCCTCCTCATCTCTATTCTAAAGGAACGTGCTTTTATTCTGAGTCTGCGCCTTCCTCTGGTCCTAGATTCTCCCACTAGTGGAAACATCCTCTAAACATCCACTCTATCTAAGCTTTACTTTATTCGGTAAGTTTCCATGAGGGACCCTCTTCATCCTCATAAACTCCAGCGAACCCAGGCCCAGAGCCATCAAACGCTCATCATATATTATCCAAACATACCTGGGATCATTCTCGTAAATCTCCTCTGCACCCTCTCCAATGCCAGCACACTTCCTCAGATATGGGGCCCAAAACTGCTCACAAATTCCATATGTGGTCTCCCTATAAAGCTTCAGTATTACATCCTTAATTATATTCTAGGCCCCTTGAAATGAATGCTTTGCATTTGCCTTCCTTACCACCAACTCAACCTGTAAATTAACCTTTTGGGAATCCTGCACCAGCAATCCCAAGTCCATTAGCACCTCCGATTTCTGAATCCTCTCACCATTTAGAAAGTAGTCTACACCTTTATTCCCACTACGAAATTGCATGACTGTACACCTTGCTACACTGTATTCCATTTGTTAGTTCTTTACCCACTCTCCTAACCTGTCCAGGTCCTTCTGCAGACTCGCTGCTTCCTCAACACTACCTGCCCCTCCACCTATCTTCAAATCATCCGCAAACTTCCATCATCCAGATCATTAACATATAACGTGAAAAATAGCAGACCCAACACTGACCCCTGCAGAATACCAGAAAAAACTCAACGGGTGCAGCAGTATCTATGGAGCAAAGGAAATATGCAATGTTTGGGCCAAAACCGTTCTTCAGACCTTCTTGAGTCTGAAGAAGGGTTTCGGCCCGAATCTTTGCTTATTTCCTTCGCTCCATAGATACTGCTGCACCTGCTGAGTTTCTCCAGCACTTTTGTCTACCTTCGATTTTCCAGCATCTGCAGTTCCTTCTTAAACACCTGCAGAAATACCATGTCACTGGCAGCCAACCAGAAAAGACCAGCTTTTTATTCCCACTCTCTGCCCTTTGACAGTCAGCCAATCTTCTGTCCATGCTTGGAAAGTAGTACATATCAGTGTAATACGTTTGATATTAGTAGTTCAGGATCAATCCAAGGTTTATACTTTGACAAAATAAGGCACAGACTGCTGGAGTAACTCAGCGGGTCTGGCAGCATCTCTGGAGAACATGGAAATAGATGATGTTTTGGGTTGGGACCCTTCTTCGGACTGATAGTGAGAAGGGGGAGGAAGCTTGAAATCGAAAGTGGACACCTGAAAGAAGTGGGAGCAGGACAAACCCTGATGAATGATAGTCTGAAGAAGGGTCTCGACCTGAAACGTCACCCATTCCTTCAATCCAGAGATGCTACCTGTCCTGCTGAGTTACTCCAGCATTTTTGAGTGAGTTCTTTTTTCACAAACCAGCATGTGCAGTTCTTTGTATCTCGTTTGTATTTCGACATCTTACAATTTCCCTTTGCAGAAAAGAAAGGTTGGACTTGCAATGGAATTCTCAAACGTCATAGTGTATCTAAAGCCGGTTGAATTTAAGGACTTCACACATTCAAGGAGCAATCAGCTGTTTTATGAAAGTAATTCAATTTCAGACCAGACGGCCATGAAGCTAGTAAAGCAATCGGGTAAATGTACATATGTTATGATCAATAGTTTATCATTTCTCCTGAAGTTTATGTAGTGATTAAAAATACGGCGTGCAATGTTTTCAATGTTTCCCTCATCTTATCTCGGCTGTAGTCTCAGCTGCTGTTGGCTCTGTTTTTTTATATGTATGTTGGGCAATGGCGAATTCATGTTTCAGAGTAGGCGGTAGGCGGCGCGACTCTGGTCAGCAGCGGCCTCTGCAGCCTGTCCGCGTTTTTATTATTTTTTTGTCTGTGTTTTTATGTAGTTTTTGTTATTTTATGTTGGGGTGTGTGTGGGGGGGCAACTGGGGTGTGGGATTTTAAATCTCTCCCTGCACTGGAGGACCTTTTCTCGTTGGGTCTCACGTTGGGGCCGCAACAGGAGCGGCCTCCAACAGCCAAGCCGGGGACTCTGGTGCTACGATTCGCCGTCGCGGAGCTGGCCGAGACCGGAGCGGGTGGAGCGGTGGAGGAGCGCTGCCGCTGCCGCTGCTGCTGCCGCTGCTGCTGCTGCTGCTGCTGCTGCCGATGCCGCTGCTGCTGCTGATGCGGAGGCTGCTACTGCGGGTCTGCGGACGGCGGCACCGGGAGCCCGCGGCTCCCTGGAGGGAGACCGCTTTTCGGGGCTCCTGCAACGGCGACTTCTCCCGCCCGAGTTGCGGGGTTGAAGAGCTCCTGGAGCGGGGCCTAACACCACTGCCCCGCGCGGCTTGGAATGGCCGCGGGACTCTGCGAGCGCACACCGGGGTCTTTAACACCAAGACCCGGTGTGCGACCTCGCACCACCCGGCATGGCTTTAATGGCCGCGGGACAATCGCCATCGCCAGCCGGGGGCTTTGACTTTGACTCTGACATCGGGGGGGGGGGAGAGTGCAGTGGAGAGATAAGTTTTTTTGGCCTTCCATCACAGCTATGTGATGGATGTTTATGTAAAATGTAATTATGTTGTGTCTGGGGTCTATTTGTGTGTAATGTATGGCTGCAGAAACGGCATTTCGTTTGGACCTCCAGGGGTCCAAATGACAATTAAATAGACAATTGACTATTGACTACCACAATATAGCAACTAAATCAACCTTATTGGAGTCAACACTACCACAGCCAAACTATTCCAGGCTGATACTGAACATGTTCAAGCACATAGAGTTATAGAGTGATGCTGTATGTGATGGCCCTTCGGCCCAACTTGCCCACACCGGAAATGTGATTGAGAACACATTTCATGGAATAGATAGAGTGAATGCACAGGTGGGGGAATCAAGGACCAGAGGACATCGGTTTAAGGTGAGAGGGGAAAGATTTAATAGGAACCTGAGAGACAACTTTCTCCTACAGAGGGTGATGAGTATATTGAATGAGCTGCCAGCAGAGGTAGTTGTAGCAAGTACTAAAACACAATTTAACACAATTTGGACAGGTACATAGATAAGAATTGGTTAGAGGGATCCAAGCCAAATGTGGGGAGGTGGGTAAAGTGTAGATTGGGCATCTTGGTGAGCAAGGGCAGGCTGGGCCAAAGAAACTGTTTCCGTGCTGTATGACTACATGACTCTATAGCAACTGAGTCAACTACAGGATGGTCAACCCTACCAATCCAAACTCTTATCGGCTGCTTCCCTGATATTGAACAGGTTCAAACACATACAGAGGTGTGATTGAAAGCTCAGAGGGAGGGTTACTCACAGCTGCTTGTTTTTAGATTGGTGTGATGTTTGACAGCACTGCAGTGACAGAACTGCTGATGCGGGTAGTACAGCTGTCTTGCAGTCCAGCGACTCTGCTGTCTGTGTGGAGTTTGCACGTTTTCCCTGTGACTGCGTGGCTTTCTTCTGTGTGTCCTAGTTGCCACACATCCCACAGACATGCAGGTTTGTAGGTTAATTAGCCTCTGTAAACTAATTTAAACTAAACTAAACTAAACCAACATGAGATTTCTTGTTTGCCCAGTCTGGTAATAAAATGGAGTAAGGATTGAAATGAGAAAAAGATGGGCGACATTTTTGTAAAGAAGCATTGTATTTTTTTGCTTGTATTTAAATGTGCCGTCTCTCTTCCTTCGAAATAATGTAATGTATCTTTCCATTCAGCATGTGAATTTGTGCAGCACAATTCAAAATTCCTTGTAAGGATTTACTCTGCAGGCAACAGAAGGAATCATTCCAACTACAAGCCTCATGAATTCTGGAATGTTGGCTGTCACATGGGTAAAGTATCACCCCTCACCCCCTCTTCCATCAAGTACTTGTAAACATTTGGTACACCCCGTAAATATTGAGGTCTTGCTAAAAAACCTAAAACGTCAACCATCCATTTCACTCCACTGACCCACTGAGTTGCTCCAGCAATTTGTGTTTGACACAATAGAACAAAGTACAGGGACAAGACAGGCCCATCAACCCATAATATCCATGCTGAACTTGATGCCAAGACCATCTCTTAACTACCTGCACATAATCCATATCCCTCCATTCCCTGCATATCCATGTGCATATCCAAAGGTCTCTTAAATGTCACTATCGGGGCAGTCACGGTGGCACAGCGGTAGAGTTGCTGCCTTACAGCAAAATGCAGCGCCAGAGACCCGGGTTCGATCCTGACCACGGGTGCTGTCTGTACGGAGTTTGTACGTTCTCCCCGTGACCTGCGTGGGTTTTCTCTGAGATCTTCGGTTTCCTCCCACACTCCAAAGACGTACAGGTTTGTAGGTTACTTGGCTTGGTAAAAATGTAAAATTGTCCAAGTTGGCGATAGGCAGAGTACTGCCCTGCCGACTACAAATTTCAGAAGGTTCAGAAGCTATCATACCTGCCTCCACCACCACCCCTGGCAGCGCGTTCCAGTCACCCACTACCCTCTGCGTAAAATATGTTGCCCCGCACATCTCCTTTAAACTTTGCCCCTCTCACCTTAAATCTATGCTTTAAAGATATCGATCAATAATCCAGCATCTGCAGTTTCTTGTGTCTCCATTTTACTGTTTCACAGAGAAATCTCCTCAAAGTATGCCCACTCTCCTCCTCTCTCTTCCTCTCTCCAACGAGAGTTCTGCAGGACCCTCTCTCACTGCCCCCCTCCCTCTCTGTGGAATCTGACACGAAAGGCTGACTATCCTTTCCCTCCACAGATGCTGCCTTACCCGCTGAGTTACTCATGCACTTTATGTTTTGCTCCAGATTCCTACACTGTAGTATATTTGTATCTCTAACACAAAGAGCTTTTAAGTCTCATTGAGATTTGGCAAATTATCACAGCACAGTGCCGCAGCTGGTAGAGCTGCTGCCTCACAGCGCCAGAGACCTGGGTTTCGGTCCTGAACTCGGATGCTGTCTGTGTGGAGTTTACACGTTTCCTCCAGGTGTCCCACTTTCCTTCCTCAATCCAACGACTTGCAGGTTAATTGGCCCTCTGTGAATTGCCCCTAGTGTGTAGGGAGTGGAAAGAAATTGGGCTTACATCGAACTAGTGTGAATGGGTGATCAATGTTTGGCATGGATTCGGTGGACCGATGGACTTGTTTCCATGGTATATCTTTTAAACTCAGCACTCTTCATTTTCTTCAGCTGCTTTCTTAAAATACATCTCGGGTTAGATTTATTATTGTCACATGTTCCGACTTACAGTGAAAAGCTTTGTTTTGCATGTGTAGATAATGCAACACATACATCCAATCAGGTCAAACACAAGTACAATAGGTAGAATGACGGGGAAGAGTGCAGAACTTCTGTACTCAATACTTGTTCTTTATGTCCACAGTTGCTTTAAACTATGAGGTTCCTGGACTGAGCATGGACCTAAACAGAGGCAGGTTTCAGGACAATGGAGGATGTGGCTATATTCGTAAGCCTGACTTTATGACCAAAGGCATGAATTTTGACCCCTTTGCTTCAAAACACAACTTTGATCCGGTGATCGCCTTAATACAGGTTTGTAGTTTGAGTCAGTCGTACAAAACAAGTTTTAATCAGTTTATCCAACTGTATCACACTGTATCATATATCACTGTACCCATATCTACCCCACAGGTTTCTGAACAATGGTTTGATTCAGTATCTGCCTTAATAGAGAGCTTTCATGCAAGATTTGTATCAATTGTAGGAACAAATTAAATCAGTGGTACTGAGTTTACATTGTCAGTGACAGGAAGTAGATTAGTACCATCGTTTTTTGCCGAAAAACAAATACTAATGTATTTGTTCATTAAATTTATTTTGTACCGTGCGTTGCTTAGAATGGTCAGAGGACTCTTTATTATGACCATTGAGACAAAAAAGTACTGATTCTTTTGGTTTTCTTTTTGTCTTTCCTTATATCTGATTAACTGGTTAAAACTATAGTGCCAATTATAAACAATAGGCAATAGACAACAGGTGCAGGAGTAGGCCATTCGGCATCGAGCCAGCACGGCCATTCAATGTGATCATGGCTGATCAACCCCAATCAGTACCCCGTTCCTGCCTTCTCCCCATATCCCCTGACTCAGCTATTTTTAAGAGCCCTATTTAGCTCTCTCTTGAAAGCATCCAGAGAACATGCCTCCACTGCCCTCTGAGGCAGAGAGGCAGCATCTCTTGAAGATGTGGACAGGTGACCTTTTGAGTCGGGACCCTTCTTCAGTCTGAAGACTTCATGTCTGAAATAGACCCGAAACATCGTTTATCCATGTCCTCAATAGATGCTGTTTGATCCACTATGTTCCTCCAGCACTTTGTGTTTTACTCAAGATTCCAGCATCTGCAGTTCCTTGTATCTCACCACAAAACTGTGGTGCCAGTGTGTCGATCATTTTATTATGCCGTGACAAAGTATTCATACTAAAATACCACCCAGTTGAATTCATTGACTGAAGCCACTGATGAGTGTGATCATGGACGAGCAGATGTATAAACAGACTGTCGATCTCAACAAGCAGGGACTGACTAATTGGAGATTGTTATAATCAGGCATCATAGAAAGCAGGTCATTAAATACCTTCCCAGCCAGACTTTTTCTTGTCTAAATGTTTACCAACAGAGAGATGATCTGTGTAAGTGAACCCTCATAGTTCAGCTTGAGTGTTATCCAAATGGAAGTTTAATACTCAGACATATAAACATATAACCATATAACAATTACAGCACGGAAACAGGCCATCTTGGCCCTTCTAGTCTGTGCCGAACACTTATTCTAAAACAAAAAAAAGAAATAATTATGTTATATAATGAACATACAACCCGGGTTGTTGAAGATCCAAAATGACCATGTCTAGCTTCTATGGTGTTTTAGTCAAAGGGTCACAAAGCATGGAAACAGGCCTTTCAGCCCAGCTTGCCCACTCTGACCAACAAGTCCATCTACACTTGTCCCATCTGCCTGTGTTTGACCCATATCCCTCTAAACCTCTCCCATCCATGTACTTGTCTAATTGCTTCTTAAACATTGCGATTGTCCCCGCCTCAACTACCTCTTCTGGCAGCTCGTTCCATACACCTACCACCCTTGGTGTGAAAAAGATACCCCTCAAGTTCCTATTAAATATTTTGCCCCTCACTTTAAACCTATGTCCTCTGGTTCTTGATTCCCCTACTCTGGGCAAGAAACTGTGTGTGTCTATCCAATCTATTCTTCTCATGATTTTTCACACCTCTGTAAGATCATCCGTCAGCCTTCTGCGGTCCAGGGAATAGAGTCCCAGCCTGCTTAACCTCTCCCTATAGCTCAAAACCTCGAGTCCTGGCAACATTCTTGTTTATCTGATCTGATCTGTTCCTTTATTTTTAGCTGGCCTGTGAGTTGTTGACCCTTTTATCAATTCCTATTCATTCCTTCCACTGAGGTTTAGTCACATGTTGTTGTGTAATGAGATGTGATTCCTCTTTCTGAACCTTCAGACGTTTTGTGATGGATTACAGAGAAACTAAATGCATCTTGGCTATTTAGCATTAACCTGCTCTCACTTACTCCACATTTGCTCCGCTGCACCCCTTTTCATCCACTAATACGATTGTCACTGCCAAACTGCAACACACTGTATAGCGCAGTACAGCACAGCAACAGGCCCTTCGGCCCACAATGTCCATGCTGAACATGATACCAGCTCATACAAATCTCCTCTGCCTGCAATCCCTCCCCATTCCCCGCGTATCCACCTTAATGCTAAATAGCCAAGATGCATTTAGTTCCTCTGTAATCCTTCAATTGGATTACCTCTGTAATCTTTCTAAAAAGGAAAGTGTGCATAGGGGGTTTGCCAGAATGATGCTTGGATTAGGGGACATTAGCTACAGGGAGAGGTTGGACAGACCTGAATTGTTTCCTCTGGTTGAGGGGAGACCTGATGCAAGTTTATAACATTCTGAGAGATATAGATAGGGTAGACAGTCAGAACCTGTTTTCCAGGCTGGAAAAAAAAACAAATACTAGAGGTCATAGCTTCAAGTTTAGAGATGCAATGTTTAAAGGAGATGTGGGAGGCAAATGTTTTACACAGCAGGTAGTGGGTGCCTGAAACGTACTGATGGAACTATATTCTGTGGTTCTTGATTCCCTTATCCTGGGTCAAAGAGTCTGTGCATTCACCCTATCTATTCCCCTTGATAATATTACCCGTCAGCCAAGGAATAAAGTCCCAGCCACCACCACCTCCTGCAGCGCATTCCAGGCACCCACTAATCCAATGATTTAATGAACGAATCAATGATATTTTATTGTCACATGTACAATGGTAAATCATGTCTGATGAATCTTATAGAATTTTTCGAGGATGTAACTAGTAGCGTTGATAGGGGAGAACCAGTGGATGTGGTGTATCTGGACTTCCAGAAGGCTTTCGACAAGGTCCCACATTAGAGATTAGATACAAATCAAAGGGCATGGGGGTTCATATTTGTGGATTGTCACATGTACCCTTTTACTGTACCCCAAGGCAGATGGGACCCCAGTATTTAAATATATATTAATGATCTGGATGAGGGAATTGCTTTGCATGCCACCAGTGTTAGCTGTGTAAAACTTGGATAGGCTGGGGTGAGTGGGCAAATGTCACAGACTGCAGCAGTTGAAAATTGCTGCCTCCCAACGCCAGGTGCAGCAGAGATGTTAGCTTTCGAGATTCAGTATCCTGACTACGATTACAGGGTCTGTACGGAGTTTGTACAGTTCTCCAAATCTGAGGAAGGACATTATTGCCATGGAGGGAGTGCAGCACCCAGGATTCCTGGGATTTGGTTTATACTCTCTAGAATTTAGAAGATTGAGTGGGGATCTCCTTACAAAATTCTTAAGGGGTGGACCTAGATGCAGGTCTTCCTCAAGTCCAACGCTCCAAAACCGACGTCCAGGAGTTTCTCTGTAGAGGGTTAATTGGCTTTTTAAGGTTAATGTGGCCCTTGTGTAAGTTGTCCTCAGTTGTGTGCAGGATAGTGTTAGTGTGCAGGGATCGCTGGTTGGCACAGACTCAGTGGGCCGAAGGGCCCGTTGCAGCATTATATCCCTGTAAAACCATGTCACAGACTGCAGCAGTTGAATTGCTGCTCAAACCTAAACCTCACCTAGGAGGTACACCAGTGTCACCACGTTTTGATGCCAACAAAGTTACGATGCTAATGTTAATAAATGCAATGGCAAATTAAGCTCGGGTGTTCCTTTAGCGTAGAGCCTTATTTGACAAGAGCAACGAGGATAGGCAGGGTTACAGCAGTACTGTATCAAATTCTCTGGACTCATTTTGCTGGGGATCGAGGAATGGCGTGAGAAACGACTGAGTAGCCGGAAAAGAAATATGGGATTCACGATACCGAAAGCACTATGAGGCTAGTTGATCAATATTCTCTTTGTATAGATCATTAGTGGTCACCACCTACCTGTCTGCAGAACACACAGTAAAGTATCAATTGATCCCTGTGTGCGAGTGGAAATCCATGGAGTACAAGCGGACAATAGCATTCAGCAATCCAAGATCTTGCCTTCAGCAGGTGAGGGACTTAGAACAGTGCATGTGGTGTAAGGAATGTTACCGGACTAACACATCAAGGTCATTATTGCTATATCTTTGTGGCACAGTGGCCCAGATGATTGAGCTGCTGCCTCACAGAGCCAGTGATCCAGGTCCAATTATGGGCTTGGGTGCTTTCTGCATATCCATGACAAAATTCTCTTAAACACCACGATCGTAGATGCCTCCATCACCACCCCTGGCAGCGTGATCCAGGCACCCACCACACTCTGGGTAAAAGAATTTGCTCCGCACATCTCCTTTCAACTTTGCCCCTCTCACCCAGGTGCCATTATCAAGGTGCTTATAGATCAGATTCACACCAGTAGCGTTTGTGACCCATTGGTCATCGTCCCTGCGAGGGTGACACTCGCCCTCCCCTCTGTCCGCTAGCTCCATCTCTCAACACTTGCCCTGATCTCCCAATGCCGCCTCTCCCCCTCCCACGTCTGGTTCCAGCTACCTCTCATCCTTCTCCTCGGTTCATCAAGCCCCCTTCTCACTCCTCCCCGTCTCCTCTTGAAATTGGCTCCCTCCCCCTTCCCGACTCTCAGTCCTGTTACAGGGTCTCGGCCCGAAACGTTGACAAACCTTTCCCCTCACAGATGCTGATTGACCTGTTGAGATAAGTCATTATCTTGCACTAAACATTATTCATGTTATTCCCTTTATCCTGTACACTGTGGATGGCTCAATTGTAATGTTGGTATTGTCTTTCCGCTGACTGGATACTGCGAAACAAAAACTTTTCACTGTACCTCAGTACACGTGACAATAAACTAAACTCCGATCCCCCAGCAGTTGGTCATTCCATTTTATAGAAATAGATGGCAGCTTTCATGCAGAGGGTGGTGGTTACATGGAATGAGCTGCCAGAGGAGGTCGTTGAGGCAGGTGGTATAACAGAATTTAAAAGACACTTGGACAGGTGCATGGATAGGAAAGGTTTAGAGGGGGCCGGTGGGGCATTTTGGTTGGTATGGCTACGTTGGGCTGAAGGGCCTGTTTCCATGGTGTATGCCAATAAATTTCCATCGCTCTTATCCATGAACAAATCCAATGATGAAAATGTATTCTCTTCAATGAATATACCTTTAGAACATAGGACAGTACAGTAGGGGAACTGGCCCTTCGGCCCACAATGTCTGTGCCGTACATGATGTCAAGACCAACTTTTATCTGCCTGTACATGATCCATTCCCTGCTTATCCATGTGCCTATCTGAAAGTCATTAAACGTTGCTATTGTATCTGCTGTAACCATTCCTGGCAGCACGTTCCTGGCACTCACCAATCTCTGTGTAAATTCCCGTCCCACACATCTCCTTTAAACTTTGGCTCTCAAAGCCAAGCCATTCTTTGATTATTCCACCCTGGGCCAAAAGCTATAAGTGTCTACCCTATCTATGCCACTTAGAATATTATCTACTTTGAATAAGCCTCCAGCATCCTCCAAGTCTCTCCAACCTCCCCCTGCAACTAATAGTCCTAATTTAGGCATCATTTTGGTACACCTTCCATGCACCCTTCCCAAAGCCTCCACATCCTCCTGTAATGGGGCAGTGAGGACTGCATGCAATACTCCAAATGCAACCTAACAAAAGTCCTATAAAGCTGCATCATGACTTATGCACAATGCCCCGACCTATGAAAGCATTCATACCACATGTCATTCCTTACCATTCTATCAACTTGTGTTGCCACTTTCAAGGCGTTATGAACTTGGACCCCAAGATCTCTGTGTACATCAGTGAGCTCTTCCTCTGATTTCAGGTCGGGACCCTACTTCAGACCTGAAACGTCACCTATTGAAGTTCTCCATGGCTACTGCCTGACCCGTTGAGTTACTCCAGCGTTTTGCCTTTTTTTTTGTAAACCAGAATCTGTAGCTCCTTGTTTCTAAATCCCTCTGCTCATCACCTGATGCAGCGTTTCCCCTCCTTAAAGTAGTGTTGTGTAAAATGTGCTGACTTTGTACCCAGTGAAATTCAGATGCATTTGTTTTAATGAAGAAGGACAGAACAGGAACCAGCGATTCAAGCCATGCCTGCTTTTCCCTGAAGTTTGGCAATCAGACTTACTGATAGACTTCATCAGTGGTATGACATGAATGTAATTGCTTAGCTCATGAGATTCCAGAGGCATGTGAACAGTCTTTGTACAGGATTCATCACCAGAGGTCAGGTCTCCAAGCTGTGGGAAAGCTAAGTAGGAGTTGTTTATACGGAAGATAGACACAAACTGTTGGTGTACCTCAGCGTGACAGGCAGCATCTCTGGATAGAAGGTATGGGTGATGTTTCGGGTCGAGACCCTTCTTCAGACTGAGAGTCGGGAGAGGGAGACACAGAGATATGGAAGTGCAAGGTGTGAAATGAGACATCAAAGGGGACAAAGTTCAAGGAAAATGTAGAATAGATCATTGTTAGAGAGGCGAAGCTGACAATGAAGCATACAGAGGTAAAATTAAAATTAAATCAGGAAGACAGTCAAGACGTTGCCTATTTCATTCGCTCCATAGATGCTGCTGCACCCGCTGGATAGTGTTAGTATGCAGGGATCGCTGGTTGGCATTTTTGTGTACCTTCGATTTTCCAGCATCTGCAGTTCTTTCTTAAACAGACAGTCAAGACAATCAGACTGGTCGGATAACTAGGACGGGGAGGGATGGAGAGAGAGAGGAAAAGCAGAGGTCACTTGAAGTTAGAGGTCATTATTCATACCACTGGGTTTTAAATCGTCCAAGTGAAATATGAGTTGCTGTTTCTCAAATTTGAATTGGCCCAACTCTGACAGTGGAGAAAGGTCAGTATGGGAATGGGAGGGGTTAAAGTGTTTAGCAACTGGGAGATCATGTAGGTTTCAGCAGAATGAGCGGAGGTGTTCAGGGAAACGATCGCTGAGCCTGCGCTTGGTCTCGCCGATATATATATATAGGAGTCCACACCTGGAACAGCGGATACAGATCTTCACTGTAGACACTCACTTCATGCTCCCATCTTCACACAGACCAGAGTAGCCTCAGTGTGAACAGTTTCCTTCTCTTTTCCAGGACGTCATCCCAGGTGGAATGATTGTTTGGTCTTTTGCGTTCAAGTTCCAGAACTTGCACTGGTGCGATTCCTCGTACAAGACATGAACCCTCTCCGTGTGAATGACTTCCTCGGTCAGTACACATTGCCATTAACAAGCATCAGGAAAGGTAACGTTGTCACGGGAGTTTCCCCTTAGTGTTCAAAACTAAAACCTATCTTCAGTGCGAATGTTGATAACATTTTGATGCTCTGTTAGTGGAAAAAATGAAAAATGATTCTCATCTTTAAGTATTATTTATGGAGCCGTAGAGTGATACATTGTAGAAACAGGCCCCTCAGCCCAACTAGCCCACAAGGGACAACATGTCCCAGCTACACTGGTCCCACCTGCCTGCGCTTGGTCCATATCCCTCCAAACTTGTCCTATCCATGTACCTGTCTAACAGTTTCTTAAAAGTTGGGATAGTCCCAGCCTCAACTACCTCCTCTGGCAGCTTGTTCCACACATCCACCACCCTTTGTGTGAAAAAGCTACCCCTCAGATTCCTATTAAATCTTTTCCCCTTCACCTTGAACCTATGTCCTTGATTCACCTACTCTCGGCAAGTGTCGGGGCAAGTTATTGTCTCAGAAGTCCAAAAGGTTCAGGCATAGACAATTAGGTCAGTTGCAATCATTGCAGAACTTAACGCAATATGGTTAATATCAAGCAAAATTCAAAATCATTTTCCATTACATCCACCTTTTTAAGAAAGAAGGCATCCTAAAGTATTTGATGGGTATTGAAACATGAAAAGAGAACTGGACCAAAGTCTGAAGAGGGTCGCGAACCAAAATGTCACCTGTCAGTCTGAAGAAAGGCCACGATTTAAGATTTTGCCTGTTCATTCCCTCCACAGATGCTACAAGCTTCGCTGAGTTATAGTTGGAGGGTCACACAGCACGGAAACTGACCCTTGAGTCCAATTTGTCCACATTGACCTAGATGCCCCATCTAAGCTAGTCCCACCTGCCTGCGTTTGGCCCATATTCCTCAAAATCTTTCCTATCCGTGTACCTGTCCAAATGTCTTTAAAAAGTTCCTCCAACTCTTTGTGTTTTGCTAAAAATTCCTGCCTTTCTTGTGTCTTCAGGACCTAAGTGTTGGTCAGAGCGGCAAACTTTAGGAAGAGGTAGTGGGAGAGCAATATAGAGAAGGTTGATGGCTGCAGGTTTGGTTGGGAATGGAGAGAAGATTGGAATTGGAATTGAATCTCTCAGTTTCTTAATTCAAAGAGTGGAGAGTTCAGGGTGGGTTGTGTTTCTGAGAGAGCTTTTGGAAACTTTGAAGGGTGAAGCCATTGAAAGAGAGTGTGTGGGAGAGGTTAAATGCATTTCGTTGTCTCTGTACTGTACACTGACAATGACAATTAAAATTGAATCTGAATCTGAATCTTAAAGGCAACTCCCCTTTTGTGAGACCCTCTCACTGCTCCCTCGCTGTGAGACCCTCTCTCTGCTCTCCCTTGTGACCCCTCTCTCCCCCCCCCCCCCCCCCCCCCCCAACTCCGTGAGAACCTCTCTCACTGCCCCCTATCTGTCATTTCTGCTGTTTGACCATGTTATCCACCTATCACTGACCAGGCTGTGTCCAGCCCGTCCACCTCTCTATTCTGGCTTTCCACCCCCCAACTAATTCTGACGAAGGGTCCAGACTTGAAACATCACCTATCCACTTCCTTCACCCATGCTGCCTGACCCGCTGAGTTCCTCCAGCAGTTTGTGTTTTGCTCAAGATTGCAGCCTTGTGCATTCCTTGTTTTTCAATTCTCATTTGTTCCTGTTCTCACCAGAGATGGGCTCACAGAAAAATACAGATGCTGGAATCTTTGCAGGGAACAAGAGTGCTGGAGTGAATCAGGAAATGTCTGGACACAAACCTTACCTGTCCATATCCTCCAGACATGCTGCCTGACCTGCTGAGTTACACCAGCACTTTTGGTTCTACTCAGAATTGGCTATATTGTGAAGATCTGTGTCCAGTGGCTAGGTGGCGCAGTGGTAGAGTTGCTGCCTTACAGCGCCTACAGCACCAGAGACCCGGGTTCGATTCCGACAACGGGTGCTGTCTATACGGAGTTTGTACGTTCACCTTGTGACCGCATGGGTTTTCTCCGAGATCTTCAATTTTTCTCCCACTCTCCAAAGGCGTAGAGGTTTGTTGGTTATTTGGCTTGCTATCGTTGTAAATTGTCCCTAGTGTGTGTAGGTTAGTGTAAAGGGCCTGTCCCACGAGCATGCGACCTGCATGCGGCAAGCACGACCAATCCGGAAGCGGGGCCCGCACGGAGGTCGAGTGATCCCTTACGAGTTGACGTTAAGTTCGAGCGACGTTTGCGGGAAGTTCGTGCTAGGCATACGGCGTCAAGATGGTGCGTACGGTGTCGAGGCTGTACGTACGGCATCAATGCGGCTGCGGGCCGGCAGGCCATTGCCGACCGGAATTGTTGAACCGTCAGTTTTTCGGAGCCCCGCGCGATGTCGGGACCAGGGACCAGCTCCGCACAACTCCATACGGCTCCGGCGATCGAAGTGGGACCGGCCCCGCGAGGCCATACGGCTCAAAGGACCACGTTAGGTCACGCTTGCCACATGCAGTCGCATGCTTGTGGGACAGGCCCTTTCGTGTGTGGGAATCGCTGGCCGGTGCAAACTCGGTGGGTCAAAAGGCCTGTTTCCTGTCATGTATCCTTAAACTAAACTAAACAGTGACTTCTTCATATTATTGTTATTGAGACTGCAGTAAATGAGGAAAGCAGAAGATTGGCGATACCTCTAAGAATTCATGATGTTGTGGAAAGATGTATGGAACATTCTGATTCTATATACAGTATGTGTTCATCATCATTCATGGCACTAAACTCAATTTAATATCGATCCTCAGCGGAGCATAGAATGTTTTCAGAAAGGAAGATTTATTCATAATATTTCACGTTAAATGAACTACAGAGAAAGCAAAACCCTGAACACAGAAAATAAAACTGAATTCCATGAAGAAAGAAACATCGCTCGAGGTTTCCATTCATTTTGTTGGCAACGGAGGAAGTTGTGTTCACTGCCTGTCAATGGACAGTTTGGCCCCTGTCAGACTCTGCTGGGATGATTGCATTGATATACGAGGAGCATTTGATGGAAGGATGGGGATGGGATCTCATTGAAATCTACCAGATAATGAAAGGCCTAGTTAGAGTGGATTTGGTGAGGTTGTATCCAGTAGAGGGAGAGTCCAGGACCAGAGGGCATCAGAGAGAATAAAAGGACGTACCTTTATAATGGAGACGGGGAAGAATTTCATTAGTTAAAGGGTGGTGAATCTATGGAGTTGATCGTGCAGCTATGGAGGCCAAGTCATTGGGTATTTTCAAAGCAGAGATTGGTAGGCTCTTGATTAGTACGATTGTCAAAGGTTACGGGGAAAATGAGGCTGAGAGGAAAAGATAGATCAGCCATGGTCGAATGGCGGAGAAGACTCAATGAGCTGAATGGCCTCAATTTTATTCCTATGTCTTATGTACATTGGAGCAGGAGAAAACCACTCGGCCCCTCAAGCCCTGTCTGCCTTGATGAGGCCACAGCCTATCTGGTCGTAACCTTAACCCTGCATTCCCGAGAACCTCTGGCAACCTTTCATCCTTTGCCCATCGAGTATCCATCCATATTGTTTTAAAAGGTAGCTAGTGCTTGTTGCATTGGGACCTCAGCTTTAGATGTGGGATTGAAACAGCAATCACAGCCATACAAACAGAGTCACTGACTCTGTGGAAAATGTAACTCCTGGCTTTACATTATTTTGTAGTTTTCAAGTATCTTACTTTATGTTTGAATCAGTTTAAGTTCTCTGTTGTAAGTTATCCTTGTTTTTTTTAATTTTATTTTGATGTTTTCCAGTATTTTACTTCGTGTTTTAATTCTCCTTTGCAAGTTATCCTAGCATTACTTTGCTTCGATGCCTTCAAGTAGTTTTACTTCATTTGCCCCAGTTCTAAGTTATTCAAATGTTTTTTATCAGTATTTAATTCTCCTCACGTAGAACATAACTTGCACTTAACGTGAACTTTCTAATGGTATAATTTATTGCACGAGGTCACCGCACATGGAAATGATGGATTAGTGGCACAGGAGGAAAATGATAGTAGTTCTACACATAAGGGAAATTCCTGAGCTTATTTTTACGTGCAATTAGGCTTCTGGGCGCATTAGAAAGCGTCTTGTCCTAAATACATAATGAGTAATACTGCACAAGTCCGGATTATCATTCATCCATGTTTGGGCAAGAAGGAAGTCTTAGAACATAGAACAGAACAGCACAGGACAGCCCTTCCACCCACAATGTCCATGCCGAACATGAAGCCAAATGAAACATCTCTTCTGCCTGTGCATGATCCATACCCCTCTAGTGAGGTGCGGGGGCAGGGGTCAGTGGGGATGGGTAGGGGGGGGGATGGGGGGGGGGGGGGGGTCTTGTCCTATCGACAATCGCATATTACAATCACTACACACTTTTAAATCTCAACTCCAACAGCAATATTTCTTACTTTAATTATAAGGCCCTCAGAGACAATCTTTGATGGGACTTTGCTGGCTTTACCTTGCACTAAACGTTATTCCCTTATCATGTATCTGTACATTGTGGACAGCTCGACTGTAATCATGTGTTGTCTTTCTGCTGGCTGGTTAACACACAGCAAAGGCCTTTCATCGTACCTCGGTACACAATAAATTGAACTGAACTGAACTGAACGTAACAGGGGACATTCACGAGGAAGAGGTTTACTCTATGAATCACTGTCGACTCAATGTTGAAATGACCTCTATTTCTAAGGACGTATGGAAATATGGTTTGAAAACATTAAAAAATATCAAAGTGTTGCATGATTTTGTTCTTGCAAAACTAATCTGTAAAAGATTAGAACTGAAGTTTAAATTTAACTTTTATTTATTAGCTCTTCATAGAATTAAATGTGCAACATTTTGGGAACAGTTAAAAGGGATTTAATTAAGGAATTATGGCTTAATTCTTCATTTAAAGATGAAGCACAATGGATCACTGACTAATCTGTGCATTTTGTTGCTAATTGAGATTCATTGTAAGGCATTCAAATCCAGCTTAACAGGACTTCATTAGCTAAACTCTCCAGCTGAATTCTCAGCTATCAAGAGAGGTTGGATAAAGTTGAACTGTTTTCTCTGGAGTGTTGCAGCCTGAGGGGAGATCTGATATCATATTATGAGAGGCAATGCTCGGTAGAGAGTCAGAACCATTTTCCCCAGGGTCACCAAATGTCAAAGACCAAGGAAAGAGCTTTAAGATGAGAGGGGCAAAGTTTAAAGGAGTTATGTGGGACAAGTTTCTTTACACAGAGTGGTGGGTGCCTGAATGCATTATTTGGGGTGGTGTTGGAAGTCGATACGATGGCGGGTTTTAAGATACTTTTAGATAGGTGCATGGCTCTGCGAGCATTGGAGGGATATAGAAACATAGAAAATATGTGCAGGAGGAGGCCATTCGGTCCTTTGAGTCAGCACCGCCATTCATTGTGATCATGGCTGATCGTCCCCAGTCAATAACCATGCCTGCCTTTTGCCCATATCCCTTGATTACACTAGCCCCTAGAGCTCTAACCCATTGGATGGATTGGATTAAATTGGATTAAATCCATCCAATGATATGGATCAGGTACAGGCAGAGGAGATTTACTGGAAGGACACAAAGTGCTGGAGTAACTCAGATGGTCAGGTCGTTTAGTTTAGTTTCGAGATAAAGCACAGTAACTAGGTATGTTACAAAACCTACCTGAATCGTGGCTGAGCATCTGCCCTACCCCGTGTGCGCGATTTTGGCGCTGTTTAGAGGGGGCGGGTTTAAAACCCGATTTTTACTAGGCTGTTCCAATCGAAAATGTTCAGCCTAGTAAATCATTAACGGAAAATCGCTGGAAGACCCCGTCGCAAAAGGTATTATTAGTTTTTATGGCCTTGTATAATATTTATAGTAGTTTAAAAATCACTCTCTCAACCCGCAACCTCTCGCAGCCCCAGGGTTTTATAAAGCAAACAATTAAAGGTATGTACCTTATTTTTACATTAAATGGGGCTTGTATATAACCCTGTATATAAAGTTTTCTATAGCGAGTAGTTCATTTTGGGCTCTTTATATCCCGCAGTATTTTTCTGGGCACTTGAGGGCACAAATCCAGCGCAATGTGAACGTTCTAAACCAGCGCGTTCACAGGAACCCACTAGAAAGCTGATTTAAATTGACTTTAATTTACAGCAATTGAACACTAAATTCCTTCCATTTGGCCTATAAATTGATGTAAATGAGATTTAAAAATCATGTTTTATTGTGAATTATTTGTGAATATTATTTGGACACTTGGGCTATTTAAAAATGTTAATAATTTATTAAGAAATGGATAGATGTTTAGATCTAATAATTGAAGTTTGAAATTAGCTACAATTGGGTAACTAACTAATTATATGCTTTAATTTCAGGTCATCCAAGTAAGATTATTTTATATTTGTTTCAGAATGCTTCAATCTATGATAACTGAAAATTTCATTCAGTTCTCTTAATTTTTAAGAAGGTTATGGGCTTTTGACTGTCCACGATCACAGCTTTTTTGTTATGTCCATAGAAAATCAATAGGGAACAAGATGCTAATTTCCGAGTATGAAAATGGCCATAATCTTTTTTATTACTTGAGATATGAAAGTGAATTAGGTGTCAAATTAAACTTATTGTTATGCTTTATCTGATGGGATAAATTGCAGACTTGATTTTTTAAATCTCAAAATTTTGTAACATTGCTACAGTAACAGGCCCTTCAGCCCACTGAGCTCGCGCCAACCAGCGAATCCCATACAGTAACACTGTCCTACACACACATGGGACAATTTACAATTTTACCAAGCCAATTAACCTACAAACCTGTACGTCGCTGGAATGTGGGAGGAAACCGGAGCACCCAGGGAAAAGTCAAGCATGAGAACTTACAAACTCCATACATACAGCACCCATAGTCAGGATTGAACTTGGGTCTCTGGTGCTGTAAGGCAGCAACTCTACCACTGCGCCACCGTGCCGGCCTGTAGCATCTCTGCAAAACATGGATAGGTGACATTTCGGGCCGGGACCTTTCTTTGTTTTTATATTTGGCCCAGTATTGACAATGAAACATTAACACCATTAAATCTTTTGCAGCATAGGAAAGACAACTAGAACACAACAGTGTGCACAATGGGAATTGCAAGCACGTGGTTAGAAAGTAAATGTGAAATGAGGTGGTCAAACAAGAGAGCTGTCTGCTTTAATTTGTAAAATGCATTAATGAGACACCCATAATATTTTGCACAATATTTCACCCTTGCTGGGTATTTCAGGCTTATGATGATCATAGGATCTCAGCTTCAATAGTCTGCATTGAGGCATTGATTTTGGATAATCTGCCTCATTACCTGACAGGAATTACATTACTATGACAAGTTACTGCTGCAGCAATTATGGTGTAACTGTACTTGGCACCATGATAAAACTCAAGAATGCATGATGAGAGATGACTCGAGGAACTGGAGATGCTGGTTTACCAAAATAAAAAAAGACTTGCAGGAAGATTGTTCCCGATGTTGGGGAAGTCCAGGACAAGGGGTCACAGCTTAAGGATAAAGGGGAAATCCTTTAAAACCGAGATGAGAAGAACTTTTTTCACACAGAGAGTGGTGAATCTCTGGAACTCTCTGCCACAGAGGTAGTTGAGGCCAGTTCATTGGCTATATTTAAGAGGGAGTTAGATGTGGCCCTTGTGGTTAAAGGGATCAGGGGGTATGGAGAGAAGGCAGGTACGGGATACTGAGTTGGATGATCAGCCATGATCATATTGAATGGCGGTGCAGGCTCGAAGGGCCGAATGGCCTACTCCTGCACCTAATTTCTATGTTTCTATGTGACACACAGTGCTGGAGTAACTCAGCAGGTCAGGCAGCATCTCTGGAGAACATGGATAGGTGAAGTTTCACAGAGTGCTGGAGTAACTCAGCGGGTCAGGCAGCATCTCTGGAGAACATGGATAGGTTGCTTTTTTGGGTCGGCACCCTTCTTCAGGCAGTTGCTCAAAGTGAAGCTTGGCTCCAGTTTTAATGCAGTTTTGTTTTCTTGCCTTGGCCCTAACATCCCTTTAGCTGGATGTACGTGAGGAATATACGGGAAAGAGAACGGGGTTGAGAGGGAAAGATAGGTCAGTCACGATCGAATGGTGGAACAGACTCGATGGGCCGAATAGCATTAATTCTGCTCCCATGTCTTATGATCCTATGATTTTAACCTGCTCGTTAACTACATCCAACTCTTCTCTACAAAGTACGACCAGCACATGAGCCAAGATTTCTTCTTGCTTCTCCTGGTGTGGTGGTACCGAGTGGGAGAATGTGGCAGAGGATGGGAGAGTGTGGGAAATGTTGGGGCAAGGGTGGGGGAGGTGGGGGTGGGGGGGGGGGGGGGGGGGGGGGGGGGAGAGGGTGGAAGAAGATGGCGTAGGGGATGGGAGAGTGGGGAGGAGAGGGTAGGATAGGGAAGGGTGGTATGGTAGAGGGTGGGAGGGTGGCGGGGAGATGATGGGATGGGATGGGAGAATGGCAGGGAGGGTGGGAGAGTGTTGGGAGGAGAGATTGGAGATCCAGTCAAGTTACACACACCACCATGAAGACATGATGTTGACCCAATCCAGTTATTTATACATTTATTTGACACGACGCTTGTAACACGACCTCTATGAGGCATATGAAATGCGGTGGCCTAATTTTCAGCAAGAGAGCAGTACAGCAAGTTCAGATTCACAGCAGACAAACAGAACGCAAAACCTACAGTACAGTATATTTAAGAGCATTGTTTAATTTTCATTTTGCCAAATAGGTCAATCTCTATCCTAACTTTTGCTCGATGCTTCCCTCCTAGGTTATCGAGTTGTCCCGCTGCTAAGCTCCGACGGTCAAAGCCTGTCTCCAGCGATTCTCTTTGTGTACGTTTGGTATGCGTAGAGGCTTTTCTTCACGAAGAAGAGGGTTGTTTCTCATTTGTGCATGCCATTTTCAGATTTTGTATCAAAATACAGTTCACAACTCCAGAATCTGTCATCCTTAGTTTATTATAGCTCTCAGATATCGTGTTGTATTAGTATGACTGTAAAGATGAATACCTTCTGCGAGGATTGTTATACAATTAACCGGCATATCACTGTGGGCAGGAGGGCCTTGACATATTAATGGTTGATCAAGTTTAGTTTATTTTTGTTCAGAGATACAGCGAGATAGACTGGTACATGGATAGGGTAGGTTTAAAGGGATATGGGCCAAAAGCAGGCAGGTAGGACTATTTTAGATGAGGCATGTTGGTCAGTATGGGCTAATTGGGCCAAAGGGCCTGTTTCCATGCAGTGTGACTCGATGATTCTAATACAGCTTGGAAACAGGCCCTTCGGCCCACTGAGTCAACGCTGAACATCGATCACCCATTCACACTAGTTCTACGTCTGTCTGATCAGTCTGAAAAAGGGTCTCGACCCGAAACGTAACTCATTCCTTCCCTCCAGAGATGCTGCCTGTCCTGCTGAGTTACTCCAGCATTTTGTGTCTACCTTCGATTTAAATCAGCATCTGTGCTGGGGGAACTCATCAGGTCAGGCAGCATCTGTGGAGGAAAATGGATGTGACATTAAACTCTAATTTAGACTCTAAACTCTAGCCTGAAGAAAGGACTCTACCAAATACATCACCTATGCAACTTGCCCACACGGCCAACATGTCCCAGCTACACTAGTCCCACCTACCTGCGTTTGGTCCATATCCCTCCAACCTGTCCTATCTATGTACCTATCTAAATGTTTCTTAAATGTTGTGATAGTCCCACCCTCAACTGCTTCCTCTGGCAACTTGTTCCATACATCCACCACCCTTTGTGTGAAAAAGATACCCCTCAGATTCCTATTAAATCTTTTCTCCTTCAGCAAGTACCTATGTCCTCTGGTTTTGATTCCCTCACTCTGGGCAAGAGATTCTGTGCATCTACCCGATTTATTCCTCATGATTTTATACATCTCTGTAAGATCACCCCTCATCATCCTGCGCTCCAAGGAATAGAGACCCTGCCTACTCATCCTCTCCCTATAACTCAGACCCTCTAGTCCTGACAACATCCTCGTAAATCTTCTCTGAACCTTTTCAAGCTTGACATTATATCTTCTATACTGTAACATGGTGCCCAGAACTGAACACACTACTCTAAATTCGGTCTCACCAACGTCTTATACAACTGTAACATGACCTCCCAACTTCCATACTCAATACCCTGACTGATGAAGGCTGATGTGCCAAAGGCCATTTGACCACCTTATCTACCTACAACTTGACCAAGGGAACCATGCACCTGGACTCCTAGATCCCTCTGCTCTTCAACACTCCCCAGAGGCCCACCATTCACTGTGAAGGTTCTTCCCTTGTTAGACGTCCCAAAATGCAACAACTCACATTTCTCTGTATGAAATCCCATCAACCATTCCTCAGCCCACCTTGCCAATCGATCCAGATCCTGCTGCAATCTTTCACAACCATCTTCACTATCTGCAAAACCACCCACTTTTGTATCATCAGTAAGCTTGCTAATCTTGCCCTGTATGTTCTCATCCAAATCATTAATGTAGATGACAAACATTAACGGGCCCAACACCGAACCCTGAGGCACACCACTAGTCACAAGGCCTCCAGTCCGAGAAGCAACCTTTTATCATCATCGACCTCTTCCTTCCATGAAGCCAATTTGCTATTGGCTTCATGGCCAAGCCATTCAGCTATCTCTCCTTGGTTCCCATGCGATCTAACCTTCCAGAGCAGCCTACCATGCGGAACCTTGTCGAACGCCTTACTGAAATCCATGTATACAACATCTACAGCTCTACCCTCATCGACCGTTTTTGTTACGTCTTCGAAAAACTCAATAAGATTTGTGAGACACGACCTTCCACATACAAACCCATGCCGACTATCTCTAATCGGCCCTTGCCCATCCAAATGCCTGTATAAACCTATCTCTCAGAATATTCTCTGGTAACATTCCAACTACAGATGTTAAGCTCACCGGCCTATAGTTCCCAGCATTTTCCCTGCAGCCCTTCTTGAATAGAGGCACAACATCTGCCACCCTCCAGTCTTCTGGCATCTCTCCTGTAGTTAAGGATGACTCGTAAATTTCAACGCAATTTCCTCTCTAGTTTCCCACAATGTCCTCGGGTGTATCTGATCAGGCCCTGGAGAATTGTCTACCTTCATACATGATAGTACCTTCAGTACTTCTTTGACAGTAACACTGACTGCTCTCAAGACACTTCCATTGACTGCCCCAAGTTCTTCCGTCCTACTGTCTTTCTCCTCGGTAAATACAGAGGAGAACATACTCATTGATTTTTACTATTCGTATTTACTACATTAAGGTTTAAAGGGATATGGGCCGGGGGCACTAGTACAGATGGGGCATGTTGGTAGGTGTGGGCAAGTTGGGCTGAAGGGCCTGTCTCCACGTTGTATGACTCTAATTAGTTTGTTCCTAATGCCATTAATTTTTCCACTGTTACTTCTTCTCCAAACGTAGACTTTAGACTTTAGAGAAACGGCACGGAAAAAAGGTCCTTGAGGCCCACCGCGTCCGTGCCGACCAGCAATGCCCCTGAACTAACACTACCCTACACACTCGGGACAAATTACAATTTACCGGAACCAATTAACCTACAAATCTGTGCGTCTTTGGAGTGCGGGTGGAAACCGGAGCACCCGGAGAAAACCCACACAGTCACAGGGAGAACGTACAAACTCCATGTAGACAGCACCTGTAGTCAGGGTTGAACCCGGGTCACTGGTAGCAACTCTACTGCTGTGCCACTGTGCCACCCTGAATTTTAAAATGTTTGTGCCTTCTACTGTGAAGACCGATCAATGTATTTCCATGCCTCTGCTCTGTCATTTCTTTATCCCTTCCAGAGATTGTTCATGCCAGTGCAAGGCTCCCACTTTAACATCCTCAATCTTTTTTCCATTTAAGATTTTACAATTTCCTGGTAGCTTATTCTCATTTCATCTTTACTCTTTCATCGTACATTGCTGGCTTCTAAAATCCAAAGTTGATTACTCTTGTGGTTTAAGATTATATACCTTCTCCTTAAATGTTATACTATCTTTAACTTGTTAGCCCACAGTTCAACTACTTGCTTGGACTTCTACTCCATAAGGAATTGTTTGTGAATTGTGAATAATTTATTATTTAAAAAAAAAAAGTGTGCTGTTAATTATCTGCCCTGATATGTTTTAACTTCAGTTTTTCAATCTACCCAACTGACTCATCTCTTCCAATCAGTATAATTGATTCAGACGTCAGACTGAGAGAATTCCTTGATAGCTAATCTAATATCCTTTTTTTAAATTTCGGAAACAAGGAACTGCAGATGCTAATTTGCAAAAAGAAAAGGACACAAGTACTGGAGTAACAGCAGATCCGCCAACATCCCTGGAGAAGTTGGATAGGTGATGTTTACGGTCGAGACCCTTCCTCAGATTGTGGGGGGGTGAGGGAGAAAAAGCTGGGAGAGAGGGAGAGATGAGGGTCAGGACAAAGTGTGGCAGGCGATAGGTGGACAAAGGTGAGACGGCGGGGGGGTTGATAGGAAGATGGTTGGAATGAAGGCCAGAGATTAAAACTGAAGCTGTGAGACAAAAGGATTGAAGAGTTCCGAATTGTGAAACCAGAGGAAGGAATGTGGGTGGAGGGGGAGAGGAAGGGGAGAAATAGATGTCAGCCCAGATGGGGTGTGGGGGAAGGGGTGGAAGGGGAGGACAGGTTATTATTCTGTTCACTTCAACACACCAAAGCATATTGTTCACCAGCAAAATCTTCCAAATTATATATTAAGCTTTTTTGGAGTATTTTTAACAAAAAGCACTTCCGACGGCTGGCATCAACCGCCTATGAAATATTTAAAATTAATTCAACTTTTTTTTTAACTCTTTGCTTTTTAGAAATCTACATAATGAAAGGTAGGTCAAAGCTGGCAGTGTTATCTTCCTGAGTCTGGCTACTTATTATGTAAACAGATGGGCTTTATTTCTAATAAAAGACTCAAAGTGCTGGAGTAACTCATCGGTTCAGGCAGTATCTCTGGAGAACATGGATAGGTGACGTTTCAGGTCAGGACACTTTTTCGGACTGATTGTAGGAGTTAGGGGAGTGAAACCTGGAAGAGAGGATGGGGTGGGACAAAGCCTGGCAGATGGTAGGTTAATGAGTTTGAAGAAGGGTCCCGACCTGAAAAGTCACCCATCCCTTTTCTCCAGAGATGCTGCCTGACCCGCTGAGTTACTCCAGCACTTTGTATCTAACTTTGGTAAGTAAATAAGTTTATTGGCCAAGTATTCACATGCAAGGAATTTGCCTTGGTGCTCCGCCCACAACTAACAACATGACATACAGTGACAGTTACGAATGACTCAGAAAACACTAAACATTAATAATAATAAAACCTTAATGATAAAACACCATTGATCAAGCATGTGAACCAACAAAATAGCAGATCAAAGGGAGGCTACAGATTTTTGGCTGTTGAGTAGAGCAACTACTCGTGGGTAAAAACTGTTTTTAAACCAGCATCTGCAGTTCTTTTCTATGCAGGTTGATATAGCTATCCACATTTAACTGACCTTTTTTCTCAACTTGGCTCAAGTCGGGCTTTCTCAATGATTTTGCTTACTCTTGTTGATGTGTGACTTTGACGTCCCCTGTAAATCTCTTCCCCTTATGTTTTATTTAAGTCATTCTGCACATCAACATTCAGTTCCGACGGGGAATGTCCCAACCCAATTCCACGTCCACATTTAATGACTCAATTCTCTCTTGATGTTTGATGTTCAGTGTCCATTTTACAATGCACTTCCACCCTGACATTTTAGCTTGGCTGCAGAACGATTGTTTACTTTGGTTTGGGGACTTTGGTTTACAGAAGTTTATTTATGCTTGTTTCCAATTTTGTGGCTTTATTCATAGTGTCAACATGTTTCATGGATTGCCAGCCTTCTTTGCATCCACCACCACTGCCTTTTCACCTTTCCACAACTTCCTCTGGCAGCTCATTCCAGATACGGACTATCCTCTGAGCATAAAATATGCTGTCCCCGAGGCCCCTCATAAATCACTCCCCTCTCACCTTAAACCTATGCCTTCTAGTACTAGCAAAGAAAAACGCTGCTGAAATCACCATGTACTGCCTTTTAAAGACTAAAGTCAGAGTGATACAGCGTGGAAACAGGCACTTTGGCCCAACTTGCCCACACCAGCCAACATGTCCCAGCTACACTAGTCCCACCTGCCAGCATTTGGTCGATGGGATATGATAGAATTTTATTTATCCCAGGAGGGAAATTGATCTGCCAACAGTCATAAAACACAAGATACATGAAACATGTCGAGTGGAAAGTTTGGGGATGTGCAACAGGGAGAAAGGATGTCCCTGTGGCGTTCTGTTCTGCATCTTGGTGGAACCAGTCTGGAACCATATCCCTCCAAACCTGTCCCATCCATGTACCTGTCTGACTGCTTCTTAAATGTTGGGATAGTCTCTGCCTCAACTACCTCCTCTGGCACCTTGTTCCATACACCCACTACCCATTGTGTGAAAAAAGTCAGGTTTGGTGTCACATGTACCGAGTTACAGTAGAGCAAAGGGGAAGATACAGAGTGCAGAATATAGTTCTCAGCATTTGTAGTACATCAGTTCCATAGACTAAGTTCACAATGGGATCGGGCAATATGTTTATTGAAGGACCCTATAACGGAGGGGAAGAAGCTATTCTGGAGTCCGGTGGTACACACTTTCAAGCTCCTGTACCTTCTGCCGGACAGGAGCAGGAAGAAGAAGGAATGACTGGGGTGGGAGAAGTCTTTGATTTTGTTGGTTGCTTTTCCAAGGCAGCATGAAGTGTAGATGGAGTCAATGGTGAGGATCAATGTGATGGACTGGGCAACGTCCACAACACTCTGCAATTTCTTGGGGTCTTTGCCAGAGCTGTTCCCAAACCAAGCTGCGATGCAACGTGACAGTGGGCTTTCATTTGTAAATCTAACCTGCTCATTCGACCGCCTTTGCAAATTCAGGGAAATTAAGAAGACATGGAGGAATTTTTCAATGGGGAATTGAACTGAAATGATCGACCTATAGGTGGGAATGGAAGGAGTTTTATAGCTCAGTGCATTATCTTAAGCTCACAACACAGGCAGACAACTATATCTCCAATCACCGTAAGATATGATCCACTCTATTTTATCTGATATTTTATTGGCGTAAGCTATAAAATCACATCTCAAGAGGCTATGTCAGAATGCAACGCAAAGAAGCAGTTATCCTCCTGAATCTGGGGGAATAAGAGGAAGCCTTCAGCTTTGCAGGCTGGTGTTAATGCATCAATGCCCTACACCGATTTGAAGGCTCCAATTACCTCTGCCCCAGCAGTGCTCAGATCTTGGTTTTATTATAGGGAAAGTGATCATGACTCGGGCTGATGCTGACAGGGTGACATCTTCCTAGAGAACGGATCAGAGTGTGATCAGATCAAAATGAAAACAGCAACAGAAAGCACACTTCAAGAACTCTTCATTGGCCATAAATCTCCTTTGAGGTTTCCTGGGATTATCAAGGAGTCATAGAATTGTCGAGCACAGAAACAAGCCCTTCGGCCCATCATTCATGCTAAGCTAATTGGCATACTGATCTAGTCCCATTTGCTTGCATTTATCACACATCCCTCTGAGCCCTTCCCATTCTTACATATGTCCAAATGTCTTAAAAGTCACCATTGTATCTGCTTCTATAGCTTGTATCTATAGATTCTCCTGGCATTCCAGATACAGACTACTCTCTGAAGAAGAAAAAAATCTCCCTGAGGTCCCTCCGAAAACTCTATCCTCTCATCTTAAGCCTCACCTCGCCTACCCTCTCACCTCTCTGCCCTGGGAAAAGAGTTTTGATTTATTACACCTCAATAAGGTCACCCCTCAGCCTTCTACGCGACAAAGAAAAAGTCCTAGCTGTCTAACCTCTCCCTATAATTCAAGCCCACAAGCCCAGGCAACATACTGAACCCATATAAATGTGATTTAGTTTTTCATATCATTCCTCATCTCCTCTTGGACACAAGTCAAGCATTGGACAAACAAAGTCAGTGGAATGAGGTCGAGGAACACATGCCTTGCATGAGAACTTCAAAATCAATTTGACAGTCACAGTTTAGCAGGATATGGGCAAAACGCTGATAGGTGGGACTCATGTAGATGGGGCATTTTGGCCAGTATGGGCAAGTTTTGCCAGTATGGGCAAGTTCGGCCAAAGGGCCTGTTTCCGTTCTGTATGATAGTACAACTTGGTGTCACCGCCAAACCTACAAACCAGCCCATCTATGTTTACATCCAAATCATTTATATATATCACACACCCAAAGAATTGTGGCTTTACAGGTTAATTAGCCTCTGTAAAATTACATTTAAGGTGTAGGGAGTGGATGATACAATGGGCGGCACGATGGCATAGCGGTAGAGCTGCTGCCTTACAGCACCAGAGACCTGGGTTTGATTCTGACTATGGGTACTGTCTATACGGAGTTTGTACGTTATCCCTGCGACCTCATGGGTTTTCTCTGGGTGCTCTGGTTTCCTCCCACACTCCGAAGACGTACAGGTTTGTAGGTTGATTGGCTTCAGTAAAATTGTAAATTTTCACTGGTGTGTGGGATAGTGTTGGTGTACGGGGTGATTGCTGGTTGGCACGGTGGGCCGAAGGGCCTGTTTCCGCATTGTATCTCTAAAGTCTAAAAGTCGAATGGTCTAGTGTGATCGATGGTCAGCTTGGGCTCAGTGGACCGAAGTGCTTATTTCCGTGCTGTATCTCTAAACATACTGCCAGCCATTTAATATCTCCTTAAATTATCTGCATTGAAGTCAAATAAATGAAATGGGAACCACGGGAGACATAATACCAGCTGCTGTCAGGCTCATAACTACCACTGTCACATTTAAACCCTTCCCCTATCAAATCATTTAAAATAATGCAGCAGCACAGTACACTTACAGTATTCACAGAACCGTTTATTATACATATTTTGTTTAAGGATTTTCATGGATCTATGTCAATTTACTTCAAACCTTACAGCTTTCAGTGGTTTGAAAAAAGTTATGGTGAATTCTTTACCTCTTTGAAAATCTCACTTGAAGATCGGTAGTTAAGCAAACCTTTATATTCAGCTTCATACAAATCACAAATTAAATGTTAGATCTGCTAACACCTGCACAGCTGATACGCAACATTTATATTGAATTGGCAGCTTACATTGTCTAAGTTTGCAATCACTAACAAACAATCAAATAGAGTAATAGAGTATCTGTCGTTAGCAGACTTTCAATATGGGTTTCGGTTTAAGTTCATTACTGCCACGTGTGTTGAGGTACAGTGAAAAGCTTGGTTTTGCATGCTGTCCAAACAGATCAGATAACACTATACATAAATACAATCAAGTCAAACTCAACTACAATAGGTAGAGCAAAGGGGAAGATACAGAGTGCAGAATATAGTTCTCAGCATTGTACTGCTTCAGTTCCAGGGACAAAGTCTAAAGCTGGCAATGGGGTAGAGGTGAATCGGACAGTGCCCCAGCTTATGGAAGGTAGGGTGCTGTCAGAAGCCTGATAACAGAGGGGGAGAAGCTGCTCCTGAGTTTGGTGGTGCACGTTTCATGCTTCTGTGCCTTCTGCCAGATGGGAGCAGGATGAAGCAGGAATGACCAGGGTGGGACAAGTCTTTGATTACGTTGGCTGCTTTTCCGAGGCAGCGTGAAGTGTAGATGGTGTCAATGGTGGTAATGGGGGTCTGCGTGCAGTTCTCAGCATGTAGCTCACCAGTTCCACAGATAAAGTCCAGTGCCTGCATTGGGATAGAGGTGAATTTGACAGTACCCTACCTTATGGAAGGAAGCCCTGCCTGTGTAGGGCTGTGCTCACCTTATGCTCTTCCTGCAAGGGTACAATCAGACTAAGGAATTGCCCAGTCTGTACCACCGCTCCTGGTCCAACGTTACCTCCCTGAGGGGAATATTCACAGCGCCCAGTAGAGTCTGCCTGCACCACACACTCAGCTGGATGACTCGGTTTGCTAGGTCTGTATTCCCAACGTACTCCAGCTGTAAACGGTAAAGATGACATGTGCCATTACGGTCCAATCCCACTCATTTCTAAATCTTCCAGATGTTTTGGCTCAGCGCGAGTTCTTGTCTGAAGAAGTAATTTGCTCTGTTCACCTGCTTTAAAGGTGTTTCGAGTTGGAGACACCAGCTGGAGCCTTGAGCAACACCCAAAATGCTGGAGAAACCCAGCGGCTCAGGACCCTTGCCTCATTAGCAAGGGGGTCAAAGGTCCTGGGGAGAAGGCAGGAGAATGGGGTTGAGAGGGAAAATGGGTCATCCATGATCATATGGTGGAGCAACCCGACGGGCCGAATGGCCTAATTATGTTCCTATGTCGTATGGTCTTGCGGTCTTCAGATTGATTTTAGCAAAGGGGACAAAGCTGGGAAAAGGGTGGGGTGGGAGAAACCTTGGCACGTGATAGGTGGGTACAGGTAAGGGGGGGGGTGGTCAAATTACATTTTGTGCCCAACCCTGGAATCAAGGTGAAGGGTCCCCACACATCCGGACAGAACCCTCAGCCCTGATGATACTTTCTGCATGAGCCATGTTTAGGAACTTGTTGATTATTGAGTAGTTTTCGTTTTTAGTTTTAGAGATACAGCGCGGAAACAAGCCCTCTGAGTCCACACTGACCAGCGATCGGCGCACACTTACACTACCCGACACACTAGGGACAATTTACAATTACATCAAGCCAATTAACCTACAAACCTGTACGTCTTTGGAGTGTGGGAGGAAACCGAGTGCGTGTAGGATAGGAGAAGTATGTGGGGATCACTGGTCGGTGCAGACTAGGTGGGCCAAAAGGCCTCAAAACTAAAAACTAAACAATGCAATAGTGTATCCAGCTAGAAGAAATGCATGGCATCTATAACTGGCTAGTTTGTGCATGCTAATTGTACCCAGAACATCAATTGATTCCTCCAGATATATTCAGTAGAAAATTGCTTGAAAACGGGAAAACAGCTGTAGCATCCTGACATTACCCACTGCTCTGGACAGGAAGGCTCTGCAGAGAGTAGTGCGTTCGGCTGAACGCACTATGGGAACTACACTCATCCCCCTGCAGGACCTATACACCAGGAGGTGCAGATCCAGAGCCATTAACATTATGGGGGACCCCTACCACCCCAGCAATGGACTGTTCCAGCTGCTATGGTCAGGCAAATGCCTCCGCTGTCATGCTGTGAAAACAGAGAGGATGAAACGGAGTTTCTTCCCACAGGCCATTAGGACTGTAAACTCTTATCTCACCAGGGACTAATTTACTGTACTCATTTACTGTTGTGTTGTGTCTTTTGTAAAACAATTATTTTCTAACATGTAAATACTGATTCTGTTCTATTCTGTTCTGTAGTTTTTGCACAAACCGCAGGCATTGCCACTTTCATTTCACTGCACAACTTGTGACAAATAAAGTTGACTTGACTTGATGACTTGTTTCATTTGGTTTCCTTCCCCATTAAGTCACAAGCTGAGGAGCAGCATAGGAGCTGAGGGGATTGGAATCCTAGAGGCAAACAGCATGGAAGCAGGGCCTTCAGCCCAACTAGTCCATTCGTCTGCATTTGGTCCATATCCCTCTAAACATTTCCTATTCACGTACCTGTCCAAGTGTCTTTTAAATGCTGTTCTGGTAACCTGCCTCAACTATCTCCTCTAGCAGCTCGTTCCATATACCCACCACCTTCTGAGTGCACAAATCTTTCCTATCCATGTACTTGTCCAAATCGACCTGACCTTTGTCTATCCGTCACAAACTTAAGGCCATGTAACACTGCCTTTGTTTCTTCTCACACCAGGTACTCTACTGCACCAATCTGACCGTCACCCCCCCTCCCCCCCACCGCTCCCTCCCCTCACCTGTATCTCACCTATCACTCACGAGGCTTTGTCCCACCCCCACCTCTCTTTTCCAGCCTTCTCCGCCTACTCCATAAATCCAAAGAAGGGTCCCAACCCAAACGTCACCTGTACATTTCCCAGCACAGATGCTGCCTGACCCACTGAGTTCCTCCAGCACTTGGTGTTTTGCTCGAGATTCCAGCATCTGCATCTCCTTGTGACAGATATGGAGAGACGAGGAGGAGTGAAATGTAAAGCTGGGGGAAGGGTTATAGGTGGACAGGGGGAGAGGCCAAGGGGGATACATGGGGAAATGAGGGATGTTACTTGGATAAGCAGCATGAGCAAGAACCTAGCCACACTCAGGTGATCAGAAAAGTTTTCTCCAACTTTGTAACGTGTTGGACTTCAACTGGTAGTAGTAGTCTTTAAGGTACTAAAATATACTCAAAATGACTTTAGGACATAGCCAAGGCTCCACTCTTCCTTGGTCATCTGTTGCCAGCCCCACTTTGTTCTGGCCTTTTTGTACCTCTAGTTCCCTCCTCCCTACTTTCAGTCTGAAGAAGAGCCCCCACCCGAAACATCGCCAATCCATGTTCTCCAGACATGCTGCCTGACCCGCTGAGTTACTCCAGCACTCTGCGTCCTTTTGTGTATTAACCAGCATCTGCAGTTCCTTGTATCCACCTCAAAATGACCACTTGTTTGGCAGAATTGGTGTATGGAAAACCAGTCACAATCGAGAGGGGTTTATAGGCTTGCGAGGCACCTGCAGTTGGCAGCTTTGCAGCGTCTACAGAGCAGTACTGCTACAATCCCCTCCAGCCAATTTGGCCGATCCAAATTTGCTGAGCCGGTAATCCAATAAACTCCGGCTGCAAATGCTAAACCCATTTCGTAGCAGCGCGGCTGATCTCCTGCCCCAGTCCATAAAAACGACTTACAAGAGATTTATTAATTTTACTCATGAACTCCGTGGACTTTGAGATTCACACTGTGTACAATGTAATTGTCTAGAATGGCAGCCAAGTGTACTAAAAATAGTTATGCACGGGGGAGTATGGAATAATCTATCTGATCGTTGTAATTTGAGCAATTTCAGAATTATGTCTTTAAGGATAATTTTTTTAATCTATCGTATAATTTTGTAACTCTTCCAAGGCACTTTTGTTTTGTTATTTATCAGTGAAGATTGATCATTAGGTCCAGGAGGACTGGATTTAAATGATCTTTAATATTTCTGCCGGCCTCCAACATGATGCTAAGTGTTAATAGCATATCAGAGGGAGCTTCAATGCTTTAACACAATGGGTATTCTTCTAAGTCAGTTGTTCTCCCGATAGTTTCCTCCAAAGATTTACCAGAATGATGCCTGGATTAAGAGGTTCAGTTCAGTTCAGTTCGGCGTAGTTAATTTAGCATGGAAACAGGCCCTCAGACTACTGAATCCGCACCGATCTGCGTTCCCCGCACATTAACATGGTCCTACACACACTAGTGACATTTTTACAATTTTACCAAAGCTTACAAACCTGCACGCCTTTGGAGTGTGGGAGGAAAACGGAGGATTTCGGAGAAAACCCACGCGGTCCCTGGGAGAATGGGAGGTGTTTCGGGTCAAGACTCTTGTCTGAAGAAGGGTCTCGACCCGAAAACGTCACCCATGGTTCTTTAACACATATTTTCTGGCTCTGTCCTCATATACAAATACACTGGTCTAAAATATTTAAGTGGTTTTCTGGGGTCTATGGAAAAGATATTCTCCCTGATCCAGAACTGGCACTTTTTGGATGCTCAGAGACTGCTTTGTACTTCACGTCTGAAGAACAACAAGCACTGATGCTTGGTATGGTGGCAGCCAAGAAAATGATCCTAACAGACTGGAAATCATCTACACCCCCCTGCTTCGAAAAATGGCTCAATGAAATGATAATAATCATACAGATGGAAAGGATACGCTTCTACAACTCCAAGGTACCAAACAACTTTTTAAGTGTTTGGGGACCATTTATCAACCATCTCAAAGTCCAATAATTTCATAATTTCATATTATCTGCAGTGATGTAGTCCTGTGACCTTTACTTCTGCTTTTGCAATGAATGACTGTGTAGCACCATGTGGATTGTACCAATACTGTTATGTCTGGCGGCTTTGTTTTATTTATTTATTTATTTATTTTTAAAAAAAAATTATAATTATTTGTTTTTCCTTCCTTTTTTGTTTTTCCTTCCTTTTTTTTTCCTGTTGTCTTTTTCAGTTTTTATTTATTTATTTATTTATTTTTGTTGTTTGTTTTGTTCTGTTTTGATAGTGGCATTTAAGAGGCTTTTGAAATGGCTTATGGATACACAGGGAACAGAGGAATATGGATCATGTGCCGGTAGATAAGAGATGGTCTTGGCATTATGTCCAGCACAGATATTATGGGCCGATGGGTCCGTTCTTTTGCTGTAATGTTCCATTTTCTATGTTATTTTCATTAATACTCGGCCCTGGTGAATAGTACGGGTGTCAGGGGTTATGGGGAGAAGGTAGGAGAATGGGGTTAGGAGGGAGAGATAGATCAGCCATGATTGAATGGCGGAGTAGACTTGATGGGACGAATGGCCTAATTCTACTCCTATCACTTGTGACATGCCCTTATGGTGCGGCACAGTTCGGGTGATTCTGCAACCCCGCGTTCCTTGTAGAAGATTCTTCAGTAGCAAGTGCTGGAGTCAGACCCACATCACTAAAGGCGTGACTCTATACTCTGAGCTGCGTCCACCTCTGACGCAGCTCAGAGCTGAGAGGAAGCACCCCAGTGTCAAAGACCCAACAAATAAAAATCACACTCTTTCCATTATATCAGACTACACATTCCCTCATAAATCATCACAGCCTCCAATAATTAGACCTCCACATTTTGCTGCAATTATGTTCATAAATGATAGGAGCGGAATTAGGCCATCCACCCATCAAGTCTACTCCACCATTCAATCATGGCTGATCTATCTCAAACCCATTCTCCTGCCTTCTCCTCCTAAGGTTTCAAGATGCCTTAGTTTAGTTTAAGTTTAGAGATACAGCATGGAAACTGGCCCTTTGGCCCGCCGAGTCCACGCCGACCAGTGGTCAGCAGTCAGCGGTCATCTAGCTCTATCGTACACACTAACCTACAAACCTGCATGTCTTTGGAGTGTAGGAGGAACCAGTGGAAACCTATGTGGTCACAGGGAAAACGTGCAAACTCCACACAAACAGTACCCGTGGTCAAGATCAAACCAGGGTCTCTGATCAAGGTCAGGATCAAACCAGGGTCCCCAGATGTGGGGAATCAACAGGTATATGGTCCTAAGATTATCATATTAAACATGGAAACATAGACAATAGGTGCAGGAGTAGGCCATTCGGCCCTTCGAGCCTGCACCGCCATTCAATATGATCATGGCTGATCATCCAACTCAGTATCCTGTACCTGCCTTCTGTGGCAGAGAATTCCAGAGATTCACCATTCTCTGTGTGAAAAATGTTTTTCTCATCTCGGTCCTAAAAGATTTCCCCCTTATCCTTAAACTGTGACCCCTAGCGAGTACAAACCGAGTCTATCCAGTCTTTCTTCCTATGAAAGTCCTGACATCCCAGGGATCAGTCTGGTGAATCTTCTCTGTACTCCCTCTATGGCAAGAATGTCTTTCCTCAGATTAGGAGACCAAAGCTGTACGCAATACTATTGAATGGTAGTGCTTAGTGATGGGCCGAGTGGCCTACTTCCATTCTTATTTTCCTGCTTCTACCCTAATACGTCACAAAGAATTATCTGCAGAGTACTTACAATCTGATTAAACGTTGGATTGCTGTTTTTTGGCACCACGTCTGTTTTCCTTTTGGTCACCCGCTCTGCATCTGGTAGGAGATAGATCTTTACATATGCATCTGGTGCAGAACCATCTGGCAAATACTAGAAGAGAGAGAGAACGGGTCAATTAAAATGCAAGTCACAAAGCCAAGCTTCCATCTTGCAGTACTTGAACTCGACAGTGGGAATATTCACTGGCTTCTAATATTGTCCACTTAACAACTCTATATTACAAGCTAGAAAAATATTCTGATTAAAATCCGTATTCTGGTTGAGCGGCACAGTGGGAGAGCTGCTGCCTCACAGTGCCAGAGACCCGGGTTTGACCCTGACTACGGGTGCTGTCTGTATGGAGATCGTACTTTCTCCCTGTCAGCGTGTGGGTTTTCTCCGGGTGTTCCAGTTTACTCCCACACTTCAAAAGCATGCAGGTTTGTAGGTTAATTAGCTTCCGTAAATTGTAAATTATTCCTAGTAGGATAGTGGCCAGTGAATGGGGTAATCGATAGCAGCGTGGAATCGGTGGGCCGAAGGGTGCTTCAGTTTCCTCCCACATTCCAAAGCCGTGCAGGTTTGTAAGTTAATCGGCCTCTGTAACTTGTCTCTCGTGTGTCGGTTGCGAAAGTGGGACAACAAAACTAATGTACAGCCGACCAATGGTCAGCGTGGACTCGATGGGCTGAAGGGCCTGTTACCACACTGTATCTCAAAACTAAACTAAAGCAGTTCATCAAATGCAATAGTGAATCCCAGATGTTAGGCAGCATCTCTGGAGGACATGGATAGGCGACGGTTTGGGTCGGGTGAATATCTTCTTTGAAATATCTGTTCTTATGATTAAAATGAAGGTGACCTGTATCCAAATGTAACAGTTTTATACACAATGAGTCCCTGAGATGATTACCTGTCAGATTAACCTGATCTTGACCAAATAGGTTTAGGTTTACGTGTAGGAAAGAACTGCAGATGCTGGTTTAAACTGAAGACAGATACAAAATGCTGGAGTAACCCAGCGGGTCAGGCAGCATCTCTGGAGAAGAGGAATAGGTGATGTTTCGGGTCGAGTGAATGACTGAATGAATGAGTTTTTTGGCCAAGTATTCACATACAAGGAATTTGCCTTGGTGCTCCGCCCGCAAGTGACAACATGACATACATTGGCAGTTAAGAATGATTTTTAAAACATTAAATATTAATAATAAAACATTATTGATTAAGCATGTGAATTAAATGAAATACCAGAGCAAAAGGAGGCTACAGATTTTTGGTTATTGAGTAGAGCTACTACTCGTGGAAAAAAGCTGTTTTCTCCACGAGTAGTAGAGTGAAGAAGAAGGGTCTCGACACGAAACGTCACCTATTCCTTTTCTCCAAGTTTAGGTTTATTATTGTCATGTGAAAAGGTTTGTTTTGCACACTATACAATTAGATCATCAGATCAGATATACGATACATAAATACAAACGAGCCAAACTCATTGTATTTATGTGTGGGATTATCTAATCTGTTTGGATAGCACACAATACAAAGCTTTTCACTGTACACATGACATTAATAAAACTAAACCTAAACGTAAAAAAAACATATTTTCATTTTCGAAGCTATTTGTTTTTAAAATTCCATCATACAACGGGCAGGTTGTTTACAGAATTAGCGCAGAATGTCAGATCCGGCAAACTGCAGAAATTGCTGGTGCAACAATTAGTTCCAATGTGTTGGCAACAGGGGTGTTGATGTTAGCAGGGGGAAGAGGTCTGCGCAAATAACAGCTGGTCTCAGCGTGAAGAGGGGCTGTAACACTGCAGGCAGCTGAGGGAGGATAATGCCCAGCTCTGAAGTCATTCGAAAGGTCATGGTTGGAGAATACACAGGAAATAAAAGACAGGGGATCAGTTTGGCTGGAGTACAGCAGGCGCGATTCAACGCAGCTATAAACCTCGCTGGCCGAGCAGCTCTGAAGTAAACATTGGAGAATAATAACCAGGTCTCTACGGCTCACTGCACTGCAGGATTACACAGCAACGTTCAATTCCTGCCCCGTCTGAACAGTATGAATGATTTAGCGTGATCTGCACCCATTCATCTTGTCTCACAGGGCTCGCTTAATTACTTCTGAGAAAACAATTCAGCCCATGAGCAGACGACATGGTTTCTGGGTGTGGTAAAGTGTTGGCTGTTTGTTTGCAGACACACAGTTGCTCCTTTGGCTGATTTATTGCCTCTGTCCAGCCTAACATACAACCCGAAATATTCCCAAATATATCCACAGTCAGTCTGAAATAAAAAAAAGACACAAAGCATTGGTGTAACTCAGCATTCAGGCAGCATCTCTGGGGAATATCAATAGGTTACATTTTAGTCACCCCCTACTACAATCAGCCTGAGGAAGGGTCCTGACCTGAAACGTCACCTCCCATCTTCTCCAGAGATGCTGCCTGACCCATTGAGTTACTCCAGCATTTTCGGTTTAAACCAGCATCTGCAGTTCCTTCCTGCACATAAGAAACATTTAGGCAGGTACATGGATAGGACAGGCTTAGTGTGATATGGGCCAAACGCAGGTAAGTGGGACTGGTGTTAATGGGGGCATGTTGGTTGATGTGGGCATGTTGGGTCGAAGGGCCTGTTTCCACACTGTATGATTCTATGATTCTCTGCAGGAACACAATGAAGTTGGGGGAAATGGGATCATTTTGTGCACCAATTCACAATCCATTGGCTAAATATAATTCCCTGCACTAAAGTACAAAAACCTGTACTGGGTTTAAAAAAATACTCTGGGCGTTAGAATCTGGCAGGCGTCAGAGTGCAGCTCTTGGCATGCTGTGAGAATCTGGCTGGGTTAGTTTAGAAAAGGAAGCCTGTGGCTTGACCCACAGGTGACTCCTACTCATATTGACATGGGTTTGTCTCGTAATTATCTTTAGATCAGTCTGGGAAAACAGAAGGCAGATCTGTAAAACTCTATCTACTGCAGTCTCCTGAAATGCTTCAGTATTAAACGCTTCTGCACATTCAATACTTTGTTGCTCTTATACCTGCCCAGTGCTTGTATTAATCCCTGATTCTGGCACAGATCATTCAACTACTGAATGTTATTCAGTGGTCACTGCTGACACGCACACCTCCAGATGCAGAGACAGTATCTTTCCGGCTGTTATCAGGCTACTGAACCATCCTATCACCAACTACAGAGCTGTCATAACCTCCCCTCTACCTCATCGGAGATCCCTGGACTGTCATTAATTGGACTTTATAGACTTCATCCTGCACTGAACATTATTTAACTAACCCTTTATTCTGCTTCTGTACACTTCGGACGGCTTGTTTGTAATCATGTATTGTCTTCTCACTGACTGGAAAGCACGCAACAAAAAGCTTTTCACTGTAACATGGTACACGTGACAATAAACTAAAATAAACCAATGGAATTCTAACAATAGAAAGCGAGACTCAGCGACCGTTTTGTCAAACACTTACACCTCAGGGTTCAGTGCTGGGCCCATTGCTGTTTGTCATCTATATACGAATGATTTGGATCAGAACCTGCAATGTTGTAGAGCAGAGAGATCAAGGAGTCCGGGTACATAGATCATTGAAAGTGGTGTCACGGGTAGATTGGTGGTCAAGAAGGCATTCGGCACATTGGCCTACATCAGTCAGAGTATTGAGTATAGAAGTTAGAAGGTCATGTTATAGCTGTACAAGATATTGGTGAGGCCACATTTCGTCTTTTGTTCAGTTGTGATCACTCTGTTGCAGGAAAGATGTTGTGAAACTGGAAAGGGTGCGGAGAAGATTTACAAGGATGCTGCCAGCCACGAGGGTCTGAGCTATAGGGAGAGGTTGAGCAAGCTAGGATTTTATTCCTTGGAGTGCAGGAGGATAGAGGATCTTTTTGAAATGTACGAGATCATGAGAGGACTAGATTGGATAGACGCATAGAGCCATTTACCCAGTGGAGGAATCAAGAACCAGAGGACATCGATTTAAGGTGAGGGTGGAAAGATTTACTAGGAGCCTGAGGGGTGACTATTTTATACAAAGGGTGGCACGAATATGCAATGAGCTTCTAGAAGAGGTAGTTGAAGCAGGTACACACAACATTTAAAAACATCCGGAGAGGTACATAGATAGGATAGGTTTGGAGAAATATGGGTCAAGTACAGACAAGTGGGACTAGTGTAGATGGGGCTTTTGGTCGACGAAGCCAAGTTGGATTGAAGGGCCTGTTTCCACGCTACATGAGTCTATGACATTATGAGGCAAATTGTAACAGCTATGCTGGTGATTACAGAGTGGTGAATTTCTGCTTCAATTCTGGTCACTTGTTGCCCCAATCATTCAACGAAGTGCAGAAAACAAGAATGCAGCAACAGTTTTTTTTATTCATACAATGCTCCAAGGCGCTTAAAAAGGCAGCGGTCTAAACACTTGGTGTAGTTGGTCTCTAGTGGACTGACATGTTGGATGTCAAAAAATGACACAAAGTGTTGGAGTAACTCAGTGGCTCAGGCAGCATTTCTGGAGGACATGGACAGTTGACGTTTCAGACCGGGAACCTTCTTCAGTCAGTCTGATTGGAGTTGGGAGGGGGGGGAGGAGAAAGGTGGAAGAGAGGAGGAGGCGGGACAAAGTCTGGCAAGCGATGGGTGACATCAGCCTGTCCCGACCTGAAACGTCACTTGTCCATGTTCACCAGAGATGCTGCCTGACCCGCTGATTTACTCCGGCACTTTGTGTCCTTAAGTGATAGGTGGATGCAGGTGATGGGAGGTTGATTGTCAATTGGAAGAACAAAGGCCAGAGATGACAAAACAAAAAAGTGTGAATCAAGAATAGAAGAGGTGCGAATTGTGAAGCCAGAGGAAGGAATATAGGTGGAAGGGAATGTGAGTGTGTGTGGGGGGGAGGGAAGATTGAATGCAAATCCATCTCCCTGCTACCTTCAGGTAGAAGGTACAGGAGCCTGAAGACTGCAATGACCAGGTTCAGGAATAGCTACTTCCCCACAGCCATCAGGCTATTAAACCTGACTCGGACAAAACATTGAACATTAATAGCCCATTATCTGTTATTTGCACTTTATCAGTTTATTTATCCATGTGTGTATTTACGTATATAATGGTATATGGACACACTGATCTGTTTTGTAGTCAATGCCTACTATGTTCTATTGTGCTGAAGCAAAGCAAGAATTTAATTGTCCTATCAGGGACACACAACAATAAACTCTCTTGACTTGACTTGACTTGAGGAGGGGAGGGAAAAAGGGGAGGGCACAAGAGAAGTGAGGTGGGAGTGTTTCTGTTCGTAGATCAGTTGCCCATGTTTTTACTGTTGGGTCGTGAACTATCCAGCCGGAGTATGAGGTGCTGTTTCTCCAGTTTATTTAGATGGCAAGTCAATTTACATTCCAGGGCCTCTTTTCAATGATACACCTGTTTTTCCTCTATATGTGAGACGCAGCAGATGAACATATTTAACGTAGTTTATCACTGCAGTTTAATCAAGCTGCCTTTGAGTTTTATGGAGGATATATGCGCTTGCTGTGCAGGATTGACGCATATGAAGACTTTGTACCAGGTTTGTTAATGTTTCCTGGGGCTAACGTGGGCTTGTTGCCAATGTCTGGGCGAGGAGGCAGACTGAAAGAAGAAAAGATTTACCACTTGTGGAGATGTTTTTGGCCCCGGCAGCCATTTGCATGGTGATCTTTTCACGGTCCTCCAATCGTTAATCAGCGCGGTGCTAGAATAGCTATTCATCCCCCCTTTTTCAAGCACAACAAAAGACCTAATCCTTCTCTTCGAAAATCTCAACCTCCTTTGTTATTTCATGGGTGGACAGGAGAACATTGTCACTGGTTCAGAATGAGTTGTGGCAGAGTTCTGTGTACACAGTGTGCCACAATTTCCGAGCAGTTGTTCCTATTTGTTCGCTGACTGTCTGACAGCCGTGACTCATATTGGATCACAGGCCGGCTTGGGAATGTTTACCGATGTTTTATGTGGCACCGGAGATTGTTCAGGAGGATTAGCTTTGCAGACATTTTAAATGAGATGAGGTTTTTTTTGTTTTTTTGTTTGGTGGGTGCCTGGAACGAGCAGCCGGGGGTGGTGGGGGAGATTAAAAGACTTTTCAGACCATCGCGCAAACCAACCTCCCTTCCATTGACTCCACCTGCACTTCAGGCTGCCTCGGCAAGGCCAGCAGCATAATCAAGGGCCAGTAGCACCCTGTTCACTCCCCACTTCTCTCTCCCATCAGGCAAGTGGTGTAGGTGTGTGAAAACACACACCTCCAGATTCAGGGAGAGTTTCTTCCCAGCCGTTACCTGGCAACTGAACCGTCTCACCAACTAGAGAGCGGTACTGAGCTACTATCTACCTCACTGGAGACCCTCGGACTAACATGAATCGTACTTTCCTGGGCTTTATCCTGTACTAAACGTTGCAGAGGGTGGTGAAAATTGCCCAACGCATCACCGGTTCCTCGCTCCCCTCCAATGAGTCTGTCCAAAGCAAGCGTTGTCTGCGAAGGGCGCTCAGCATCGCCAAGGACTGCTCTCACCCCAACCACAGACTGTTTACCCTCCTCCCATCCAGGAGGCGCTACAGGTCTCTCCATTGCCGGACCAGCAGGTCCAGGAACAGCTTCTTCCCTGCGGCTGTCACTCTACTCAACACTGTACCTCGGTGACTGCCAATCACCCCCCCCCCCCCCCCCCCGGACACTCCTCCCACAGGAAAAACACTATGACTGTATGCATGTAAATAGATTTATTTATTGAAATCATATTCTATGTCGCTCTTCCAGGGAGATGCTAACTGCATTTCGTTGTCTCTGTACTGTACAGTGACAATGACAATTGAATCTGAATCTGAATCTGAATCTGAATTTCCTTTATCCTGTACGGTACACTGTGGATGGCCTGATTGTAATCATGTATAGTCTTTCCGTCGACTGGATAGTGCACAACAAAATAGCTTTTCACTCGACCTTAGTACATATGACAATAAACTGAACTAAACTAAACCAGACAGGCATGTGGATATTTGTTCCACAGGTTATAAACCAGACAGGCACTTGTTCCTGTCTACAGAGGCACATGGATACGCATTGAATGGTGGGATATGGATTATATGCAAGCAGATAAGAGTTGGTCGTGGTATCATGTTGGCACAGACATTGTGGGCTGAAGGGCTTGTTCCTCTGCTGTACTGTTCTATGTTTTATGTTTAAGGTGAGAGGGGAAAGAATCAGTCGGAACCCGAGGGGCAGTTTTCACTCAGCGGGTCGTGGATATATGGGATAAACTACCAGAGGAGGTAGTTGAGGCAGGTACAATAACAACATTTAAAAGACAATTGGACAGGTACATGGATAGGAAAGGTTTAGAGGAATATAGGCCAAATGGGTCTAGCTTAGATGGGTCAGCAGGGGCGAGTTGGGCTGAAGGGCCTGTTTCTGTACTATACAACTGTGATTTTGCAGCTTTGTTTAGTTTAGTTTAGTGTCGAGCTACAGGGTGGGAATAGGCCCTTCAGCCCACCGTGCCAACCAGCGATCCCCGCACATTAACAGTATCCTAAGTACACTAGGGACAATTTACAATTTATACCGAGGCCAATGAGCCTGCAAACCTGTACGTCTTTGGATTGTGGGAGGAAACCGGGGCACCTGGAGAAAACCCACGCAGGCCATGGGGTGAACGTACAAACTCCATACAGATGGTACCTGCAGTTCGGATCAACCCCGGGTCTCTGGCGCTGTGAGGCAGCAACTTGGCTTTGTGTCTGATGGTAAAGGGATTTCTTGTACTAAACGTTGCAGAGGGTGGTGAAAATTGCCCAATTGTGTCTGATGGTACAGCACTTGTGGCAGGGATTTCATACCATCACTGACTACAAGCCCCTCCCCCTCCCCCGCTGCGGATATGCCAAAACGACCCCTCTCTACCAGATGAACTGAACGAGTTCTACGCACGGTTTGAAGTTAAAAACAGCACCCAGACACGTGCACTACTGCCATCTCCCAGTGACCAGTCGCTCAGGCTGTCCGCAGCCGGAGTTAAAAAGGCCTTTGCCAGCATCAACCCACGCAAAATTGCAGGGCCGGACAACATTCCTGGATGCGTTTTAAGAGACTGCGCCGAGCAACTGAAAGATGTCTTCACAGACATTTTTAACATCTCACTCAGCCAGGCAGTAGTACCCAACTGTCTTAAGAGTGCCATCATTGTCCCTGTCCCGAAGAAACCAAACCCAGCCTGCCATAATGACTTTCGACCAGTGGCCCTAACACCCATAGTCATGAATTGTTTTGAGCGACTGGTTATGCAGCATATCAAAAATAGTCTACCTGCCGACCTAGACTCACTGCAGTTCGCCTACAGAGCCAACCGATCCACAGAGGACGCAGTCTCAACAACACTGAACCTCGTACTGTCACACCTTGATCGGAAAAATACTTATGCCAGGATCCTCTTCATAGACTTCAGCTCTGCTTTTAACACAATCATTCCGTAGCAGCTGGTGGAGAAGTTGGAGCTATTGGGGGTTGATGCTGGCACATGTAACTGGGTCCTGAACTTTCTATCGCAACGGCAGCAGACAGTCAGGGTGGGCAGTAGGACATCAAAAACCATAGCCGTGAGCACTGGCTCACCCCAAGGCTGTGTCCTAAGCTCCCTGCTGTTTAGTCTGCTTACACACGACTGTACTGCTAGACTCAACAACAACTTCATCAACAAGTTCGCTGATGACACAACAGTAGTGGGTCTCATCAGTGACAATGATGAATCGGCGTACAGGATGGAGGTGGAGCTGCTCACAGGTTGGTGCAAATCCCACAACCTCATTCTTAACGTGGGAAAAACTAAGGAGATGGTGGTTGACTTCAGGAGGGCAGGAAAACAACACCATACACCTCTGCACATCGATGGAGCTGATGTGGAAAGGGTCAGCAGCGTGAAGTTCCTAGGACTCCACCTGTCAGATGACCTGACGTCCACGACCAACACCACAGCACTGGTCAAGAGAGCCCAGCAGCGACTACACCCTCTCCGAAGACTACGTAAAGCAGGTCTCCCCACTACACACCTACGAACTTTTTATAGGGGGACAATCGAGAGCACATTAACCTACGGCATCACTTCCTGGTTCGGGAGCTGCAAGGCTTACGAACGGCACCAACTAGACAGGATTGTGAAGGCCATCAGCAGGATTATTGGTGCTCCACTCCCTTTCCTGCTGGACATATACAGGAAGAGATGTATCAGCAGAGCCATCTCCATCATCAAAGACCCCTACCACCCATCGCATCACATATTCTCCATCCTGCCATCTGGGAAGAGGTACAGGAGCATTAGCTGCAAAACCAGCAGGATGCTCCTCGGCTTCTTCCCACAGGCTATAAGACTGATAAACGGACTTTGCGCCCTGCCAAAGTATCGCGCACCAACCATCAACCTGGACACACTGCAGCAGAGCCACTGTCGTGCCGCTGCCGATCGGAACGCCTGCTGATGTTTAGTAGAGAGTAGAGTGTTTAATTTGTTCATGATATATGTATTTTTATTTCTATTTATTTTTTACTGCACACTGAATGGACACTGGTTGAGTAATGTTTTTTTGTTTCCTCTGGGTATGTGAGTACTCAGGAAAATGAAAATAAAGATATACTATACTGTACTATACTATACTATAAGGTCAGCAGCATGGTGGCTTTGAATGTTCAGTGTGCGTGTGTGTGTGGGTGTATGTGTGAACTGTGTTCTTACAATATTTGTGACGTGCTTCACCATGACGGAGAGCTTGCCATTTTCCAAGGAGATGTGGAGCTGAGCGCTTGCTGGCAGCCTTGCAGGGTGAAGGACAGGCTCTGAAAAACAAACAGGTGCTTCAGATCATTCAACCCTGACTTCAAAGCATACACTGCTTCCTCGGGCATTTTCTCGTGTGTATTGCATGTAGCGAGCGGCAGTAAACGTGACGATGAACAGGAGTAGATGCTGCCCCAGTACCTGATGATGGCGAAGCAGAAGGCCTTTCATTGTTTGGAGAAGAATGAAAAAATGTGTAGACAAGATCACTCTGCAAAAGGTGGAAAAGAAACACGTGTTAGTTACAGTGGCGCAGCGGGTAGAGCCGCTGCCTCACAGCGCCAGAGACTCGGTTCAATCCCGACCTCGGGTGCTGTCTGTGTGTGGAGTTTGCATGTTCTCCCTGTAACCGTGTGTGTGTTTCCTCCGGGTGCTCCGGTTTCCTCTCACATTCCAAAGACGTGTGGGTTTGTAGGTTAATTGACCCTCTGCAAATTGCCCCTTAAAAGCCTCTTAAACGCCACCATCCTATCTGCCTCCATCCACCACCACCCCAGGCAGCGTGTTCCAGGTGGTGTAAAAAACTTGACCTGCATATCTCCTTGAAACTTTGTCACTCTTGTCTTTGACATTCCCACTCTGGGGGAAAAATAGATTTGAACCGTCTATCCCATCTGTTCCTCTCACAATTTTATATACTTCATCAGGTCTCCCCTCAGGCTTCGACAATCCGGAGTAAACAATCCAAGTCTGTCCAACCTCTCGTTATAAGTTTGTTCTCTCGTGTGTCAGACGACGCTGTTGGCTTCCGTCGTCGTCCAACTTGTCGATAGAAATGGTCGCCCGACACGTCACTGAGTGCATCGTGTCGTCGTTTCCGGGGATCGCCACAAGGAGGCTTCAGCCATGATCCCCTCCTGATAGGTAATACCCCCTAATCCTGGCAACATTCTGTTAAAACTCCTCACTACCCTTTCCAAAACCTCCTCATCCTTTCAGTGGTAGACAAAAGCGCTGGAGAAACTCAGCGGGTGCAGCAGCATCTTTGGAGCGAGTGAAATAGGCAACGTTTCGGGCTGATACCCTTCTTCAGACTGATGGAGGGTGAGGGGGGGGCGGGGGCAAGAAAGGGGGAAGAAAGGAAAAAGGAGGAGGAGGAGCCCGAGGGCTGAGGGAGAGGTAGGAATGGGAGGAGACAGCAAGGCCTAACGGAATTGGGAGAATATTCAATGTTTATACCACTAGGGTGCAGACTGCCCAAGTGGAATGTGAGGTGCTGTTCCTCCAATTTCCGGTGGTCCTCACTCTGGCCATGGAGGAGGCCCAGGACAGAGAGGTCGGATACGGAATGGGAGGGGGAGTTGAAGTGCTGAGCCACCAGTTTCACAACCTCCCCTCAAGTTCTCATCCTTTCAGTAATGGGTGACCAGAACTGCCTAGATACTGTATCTGGCCCAACCAAGGTTTTCTAAAGCTGCATCATGACTTTCTGACTTTTATACTTAATGCCTCGACCGTTGAAGACAAGCCTTCTTTACCACTCTATCTATTTGTGTTGCTGCTTTCAGGAAGCTATGGATGTGGACCCCAAAGTCTCTCTGTACACCAGTACTCAATCCACTGAGGAAATGACTCAGTCACTGGGATTTCTGAACAATCAGGTACTGGTTTATAGTTTTACTGCACTTGGCTCCTTAAATCAGGTATAAGGCCGTGTGACCCCAATTCCATTGGAGCCCGAGTCTCTTAGAAGCACAAAACTGATAGATTAGATCTGCGGCCCTACACTCTGCCCTGACCCACCTGGACAAGAACAACTCCTACATCAGGTTGTTGTTCATCGACTTCAGCTCCGCATTTAATACTGTCATCCCCGCCAGCTTGATCACCAAACTCAGCGGACTTGGCATCACCACCTCCCTCTGCAATTGGACACTGGATTTCCTCACCAACAGACCACAGTCTGTTAGGATCAACAACATCACCTCCTCCACTCTAACACTGAACACCGGCGTGCCACAGGGCTGTGTGCTCAGCCCTCTCCTCTACTGCCTCTTCACCCATGACTGAGTTCCATAGTATGGCTCCAACGCCATCATAAAATTTGCCGATGACACCACGGTGGTGGGGCTGATCAGGGACAACAATGAATCAGCCTATAGGGAGGAGGACCAGAACCTGGCAGCCTGGTGTCCCAATAATAACCTTGTCCTCAACTCTAAGAAGACGAAGGAAATCATCGTTGACTTCAGGAAGACCAGAGGTGGCAGACATACCGCCATCCACATAAACGGGACTGAGGTGCAGCGCGTCTCCAACTACAAATTCCACGGGGTACACATATCAGAGGATCTGTCCTGGTCCCTCAATACCACCAAACTGATCAAAAAGGCGCAGCAGCGCCTTTACTTTCTGAGGAGGCTTAAGAAAGCTCACCTGTCCCCCCAGATCCTGTCCAACTTCTACCGCTGTACCATCAAAAGCACCCTGACCACCTGCTTCACGATATGGTACAGCAGCTGCACCACAGCTGACAGGAAGGCACTGCAACGGGTGGTGAAAGCCGCTCAGCACATCATCGGTGCCCCGCTCCCTGCCATGGATGCCCTCCACCGCAAACGGTGTCTGAGACGGGCCGGGAAAATCATCAAGGACCCCTCTCACCCTAACCATGGACTATTTACCCTCCTCCCATCAGGGAGGCGGTACAGGAGCCTCAGGTCTCGCACAAGCAGGCTGAGGAACAGCTTTTTCAATAACACCATTACACTGCTGAACTCACAGTTCCGTCGCTAGCTATCTTTAGACTCTCCCATTTGTATACATTTATTGGCCTATGTACCAGTTTAATTCATCCACAGTCCACACAATGTTACCAGTATCTTTATTTCTACTATCTTGCATTATGACCAGACGCTAAACTGCATTTCGTTGTACCTGTACTCGTATTTGTGCAATGACAATAAAGTTGAATTGAATTGAATTGAATTGAATTGAATTAAGGAAATAATATCATAGGAGTTCTTGTGAGTCATTGTGAGTTTAAGAAAATATAAGATTTTCTTTGACTCATTTCTTTGACATTTTATATGAAATATGCACTCCAATTCCCAAATGTACCACATTCCTTGGAGTTAACTCTTTGATATGGTGATATGGAAAGGAAGATTGTGTTAGTGTAACCATACATAACCATAATCATACATGTACTCCAGTGCAGAGCCTTAGTGGTCTGACATACATCTTCCCTTGGTCGTTGCTAATTTTCTGTGGAAATTAAGCTGAATGCTCCTAGCAGTTTACACAGCCCAAATCACTGCAGATCTGGACTATTTTACATTGCAGAGAAAATTGAAATTGATTGAAAGATGCAGCATGGTCTCGACCCGAGGCGTCACCTATCCATGTTCTCCAAAGATGCTGCCTGACCCGCTGATTTATACAGAACTTTGTGTCTTTTTATGGAAACATGCACTTCGGCCTACCGAGTCCATGCCGACCATTGATCACCTGTTCTGTTCACAATAGTTGAATATTTGAAAGATCCAGCAGGGAAACAGGCCCTTCGGCCCACCGAGTCCATGCCGACCCATCGATCACCCGTTCACACTGGTTCTACGTTATCGCACTTCCGCATCCACCCCCGAAGCAGCAGGGGCAATTTACAGAGGGCCAATTAACCTACAAACCTTTGGGATGTGGAAGGAAACCGGAGCACCCAGAGGACACTCACTCGGTCACGGGGAGAATGTGTAAATCCTACACACACACACACACACACACACACACACACACACACACACACACACACACACACACACACACACACACACACACACACACACACACACACACACACACACACACACACACACACACACACACACACACACACACACACACACACACACACACACACACACAGCACCCAAGACCTGGATCTAAGCTAGTTTTAGTTTAGGGATAGAGCATGGAAACAGGCCCTTTGACCCACCGAGTTCACACTGACCATTGATCACCCGTTCACACTATTTCCATGCACATTCACTCCCTACACACTAGAGGCAATGGGGCAATTTGCAGAGGCTGATTAACCTACAAACCTGCACGCCTTTGGGATGTGAGAGGAAAGCAGAGTACATGGAGGAAATCCATGCGATCACAACGAGAACACGCAAACTCCATACAGACAGCGCCCAAGGTCAGGATTGAACCTGGGCCTCTGCCGCTGTGAGCCAGCGGCTCTATCAGCGGTGCCATGGACTTCATCACTGGTCAAAGAAACTAAACTCTGACTTATGTGATCTGAATAATGTCATCTCTGTTTTTCACCTATGAGGTGCGGACAAATGGACTCACGTACTGAGCATTAAGCTTAGTTTCTTTCTTGGAACACAAAGTGCTGGAGTAATTCAGCGGCTCAGGCATCATCTCTGGAGAAAATGAATAGGTGACGTTTTGGGTTGGGACCCTTCTTTAGTCTAATTGTGGGTGGGGGGGGTAGGAGGGGGGGTAGAGAGTGGGGCACAACTGGATACAAGAAAAGACCAGGACAAATCAAAGTTGGCAACTGATGACCTCAGGCAGGGAGGATCCCTTCTGGCCGATTGTTGGCTCGGGACAGTGTGATCCCAAGAAGGATTCTGTATATTGTTATGAAGTGTGGAACTGGTTAACAGACCTTTAGTGGAGGAAGTGGGGACAAGGCAGGGGGGCAAGGAAAGGGAGTGTTTGTAGAATATACCTAAAATTAGAGAATTCAACATTTATACAGTTGGGGTGTAAGTTTAGAATCTGAAGAAGGGTCTCGACCCGAAATGTCACCCATTCATTCTCTCCAGAGATGCTGCCTGTCCTGCTGCGTTACTCCAGCATTTTGTGTCTGACTTGGGTTGTAAGTTTGCCAGACTTGCAAAATTGCCAGTGTGAGGCCACACATAAATTGGATGAACCGCTCCTCATATTCAGCTTGGGTAGCTTACGTAGGTATGAGCGTTGAATTCTCTAATTGTAGGTAACTTCGACAAACACTCCCCTCCCCCTCCCCTCCCTCATCCCCCATCTTGCCTCCCCCTTCCTCCACTGGAAGTCGATTAACCAGTCCCTCAGTTTGCAATGATGCATCCCTCCCGGCATCACACCATTCTGAGTGTTCAAGACATCCATTGGGTGGTTGGCATGAGGCATAAACTATAATGCATTATTTTAGAGGCCAGGGAGTTGTAGAGTGCTGTTAAAAGTTAATTAGCATTGAGCCTACGTATCAAACTCTGAACATATGTTTATTCTGTACATATTATTCTAGTCTTGTTGGCCAGGAGCAATTTGTTTTGGATTGTTTTCTCCGGAATATCGAAGGCTGAGGGAGACCTGATGGATGTTTATATAATCATGAAAGATATAAGTAGGTAGATAGTCTGAATCTTTTACTTAGAGGGAAATATCAAAGACAAGAGGCCTTTAAAAGGTGAGAGGGACAAAGTTTGAAGGAGATGTGCAGGGCAAGTGGTGGTGGGTGCCTGGAACACATTGCCAGGTGTGATGTGAATGCGAATACAATAGAGCCATTTGAAGAGGCTTTTAGAAAGGCACGTGGATATGCAGTGAATGGAGGGATATGGATCACGGGTTTAAGAAGGAACTGCAGATGCTGGAAAATCGACGGTAGACAAAAGTGCTGGAAAAACTCAGCGGGTGCAGCAGCATCTATGGAGCCAAGGAAATAGGCAACGTTTCTGGCCAAAACCCTTCTTCAGATATGGATCACGTGCAGGCAGAGGAGGCTTGTTTATCGTGGCTGCTTGTTTGGTACAAACATTGTTCCTGTGTTGCACCATTCTTTATTCTTCTCTGACATATCTTCACTAGTAACGCTTTGAATAAAACTTTCACAGTTTTAGACTGTTAAAGGTAATTATAGCTGAAACATATTTGGATCAATATTAATACAGATGACATAATTTCAATTAAAGAGGTTAAAACTGCGAACAATGAAATCAATAAAGACAATGATTTTTTTTGTTAGTTACGCATTTGGATGTGATGAACAGGGACAAAGGTCATGCATCTAATTATAGGTAAATTGTGAAAGATTGTTTCCAAAGGCTGGTAAATTGTAAACTGGACACAAAAGATTGAGGATAATTATAAGGAGAATGACGTGGAAGATGAGATTTTCATCACAGGAGATTATTAGGGCATGAAATATATACGATGAGCAACTGTTGGAGCAGAGACTATTATAACTAGAAAGGGAATTATGTACATATTGTGTATGCAAGAAATTGTAGAGTTGTGGATGTAGCCCAGTCCATCACACAAACCAGACTTGCCACCATTGACTCCATCTGCACTTCACGTTGCCTCAGAAAAACAGCCAACATTATCAAAGACTTGTCCCAAAAGGACCCAAAGTGCAGGAATAGCTCAGTGGGACAAGCGGCATCTCTGGAGAACATGGATAGGTGACATTTCGGGTCATGCCCTTCTAAGACACGGAGAAAATTCCAGACCATAGATTGTCCCACCCCAGTCATTCCTCATTCTCTCTACTCCTGTTGAAAGTGCGCACCACCAGATTCAGGAACAGCTTCTTCCACTCTGTTGTCAGGCTTCTGAACGGTCCTTCCATAAGCTAGGCTACGGTCTGATTCACCTCTACTCCATTGCGTTCATTGGACTTTGTCTCTGGAACTGAAGCACTACAATGATGAGAACTATATTTGGCACTCTGTGTCTTCCCCTTTGCTTTACCTAGTGCACATGAGTTTGACTTGGTTGTATTTATGAATAGTATTATTTGATTTTGATTGGACACCATGCAAAATATAGCTTTTCACTGCACCTCGGTACACGTGCCTATAATAAACATAAACGTAAGGCGGGAATTCAGATGAAAATCGCAGACCAGACTTCCCATGTTTGACGTTGGAGGACGTAAAGGAATGTGTGATGGGACCGGGAGGGGTCACAACGTTTGACATGAAGATGTGATTGTCATTTACTCTGCTGTAATTTCCAGTTTGCTCCGCTACCATAGAAGATAGAACAGTACAGCATAGGAACAGGCCCTATGGCCCACAATGTCCATGCCGGACATGATGCCGGGTTAAACTAAACGTTTCTGCCTACAAGTGACCCATATCCCTCCATTCCCTGCATATCTATGCGCCTATCCAAAAGTTAAAGACCACTAAGGTTTCTGCCTCCACCACCACCCCTGGCAACGTGTTCAAGGGACACACCGCTATCTACGTAAAAAGCTTTCCACGCACATCTCCTTTAAACCTTGCCCTTTTCACCTTAAAGATGTGCCCTCTAGTATTTGATTTTTTTCCCCCATCCGGGCTAAAAGGTTCTGACTGTTTACCCTATCTATGCCTAAAATGATATGACCCCTCCCCCTCCCATCGTACATTCTTTCCTATCCTCCAACTTCATACATGGGAAGTCTGGCCTGAGTGATTTTCAGCTGAATTCCAGGTTTAGGTTTATTATAGTCACGTGTACTGAGGTACAGTGAAAAGCGAATGTTTTGCATGTTATATGATCAAAATAAAAATAATACTATTCACAATTAATTTTATACGGCTCATATATCCCTCCATTCCCTGCATATCTAAAAGCCTCTTAAATGCCACCGTTGTGTCTGTTTCCACTGCCTGTCAGCAATTTTCCAGGCATCCCCCACACTCTGTGACTTGCATATCTCCTTTAAACATTACCCCTCTCATTGTAAAGCTGTGCCCTTTTGTCTTTCCCACGCATCTCCGTTAAACATTGACACTCTCACCTTATCACTGATATTTTGCATGCCTCACCTTTGCAAGTTGAGGCGATCCATTCAGCAAATACCTCACGTACGTGTTCAGTTCATCCTTTCTCTTCCTCGCCAGTTCCCTCCCCGTTGACAGTCCCAGCAGAGGCTTGTGAGGAAATCTGGAACACAGACGTTTACATCGGTCATTCTTTAGTTTAGTTTAGTTTAGAAATACAGCGCGGAAGCAGGCCCTTCGGCCCACCGAGTCCGTGCCGACCAGCAATCCCCGCATACTAGCTGCGTCACTGTAGGAATAATTTACAATCCAAGCCATTACCTCGAAACCTTTCTTTGGAGTGTGGGAAAATGCATATTCTCTCACCCATGAAACATGTAGAGTGGAACACAGGCCTCTGGTGCTTGCAAAACTGTTGTGCCATCCTATTCGATTTTTTTCAAGATGCACATTCTACTGAAACATGTTAGTGGGAAGGCTTGCAAATGTTAATATAAGAACTGAAAATGCAGGAAATGGTATGTGGGTGAGATACCCAGTGAATTTAAGCAAATGATTTTTTATCAGAATGACGTCAGCATTTCAGTTTGAACAATACAGCAAAGGAACAGGCCCTTTGGCCCACAATGTCCATGCCGTAAATGATGCCAAGGTAAAGTATTCTCATCTGCCTGCATGTGATCACTACCCCTGCATACCCATGTGGGGATCTAAAAGCCCCTTAAACACCACTATCGTATCTGCCTCCACCACCACCTCTGGCAGCGCGTTCCAGGCATTCACCAGTCTCTGTCTAAAGAAACTTGCCCCACACATCTCCTTTTAACTTTGTCCCTCTCAACTTAAAGCTATGCCCTCTCATCTTTGACATTTCCACTCTGGGAAAAGGGTTCTGACTATTGTCCCTATCTCAGCCTGTCCCTGTCATCATTTTATATACTTCTATCAGTTCCCCGCTCAACCACTGGCAAGCTCAGAAAACAATCCAAGTCTGTCCAACCTCTCTTTGTAGCTAATACCCTCTAATCCAGGCATCATTCTGGTAAACCTCTTCTGAACCCTCTCCAAAGCCTCCACATCCTTCTTGTAATGGGGCGACCACAACTGCACGCAATACACTGTATGTGACCGAACCAAAGTCTTATAAGGTTGTTAGACACAAGATGTTGGAGTAACTCAGCAGGACAGGCAGCATCTCTGGAAAGAAGGAACGGGTGATGGGGAAACTAGAGGTATGAAAAAATACAGAACAAATCAGTGCCCACACCGATGACCCAGGAGCCCACAATGGTCCATTGTTGGCTGTGGAGAAGGTGCTGACGAAGAGACACGACGAACAGTGAAACTAGTAGAACGACTAGGGTGGAGAAGAGACCGAGAGAGAGGGAATGAAAATGCTACTTGAAATTAGAGATGTTGCATTTGACAGAGCAATTAATAGACTGCCAGGCAATGGAATGTTTACTTTAATTTAGAGACACAGCACAAAATCAGGGCCTTCAGCCCACCGAGTCCGCGCCAACCAGCGATCCCCGCACACTAACACTGTCCAACATACACTAGGGACAATTTACAGTGATACTGTTTATACCGATTAATCTAAACCTGCACGTCTTTGGAGTGTGGGAAGAAACTGGAGATCTCGGAGAAAACCCAGGCAGGTCATAGGGAGAACGTATAACCTCCATACAGACAGCACCCGTAGTCAAGATCGAACCCGGGTCTCTGACTACCGTGCCGCAGCTGAATGTGTTGAAAATAAAATAGGATTCATGTAAATGGGTTCTGGATGATTAGTAGGGGCTCGATGGGCCGAAAGGCCTGTTTCCATTCTGTATGGCTTCATGGCAATACAGAATTATTGTTATTTATTCATTGGGTATGGTGATGTGAACTCAGATGATCGTTTCTCCTTAATGATAATACGCGACAGGGAACTGCTACAGAATAACTACACAAACAATCACCACTGTGGCCTCCAAGTTATTACTAAATCATTAAAACTTGCAACGCAGATGTTGATCTTTAAGCCTGACTTGTTCGTGATTCATCCCACTTCCCCTGGGCCTAATGACGACGAGGGGCTCTGCTTCCAACATCGTTTCAGCCCACAAACAGCAAGCTGCTGGAGGTGCTCAGCTGTCCAGGCAGCATCTGTGGAGGAACGTGGACAGTCAAAGTTTTTGGGTTGGGACCCTCCAATATGGACTGCTTCATCTTGGTCCAGATGAAGGGTCATGACCAGAAACATCATCTGTCCATTGCCACCCCAGGTGCTGCCTGACCCACTGAGCAACAGAGTGTTACAGTGTGGAAACAGTCCCTTCGACCCACACTGACCAACATATCACACCTACATTAGTCCCACATGCCTGTGTTTGGTCCTACCCATGCACAGGCCTAAATGTTTCTTAAACATTGTAATAGTGCCTGCCTCAACTACCTCATTTCATACACCCACCACCCTTTGTGTGGAAATGTTACCCCCCAGATTCCTATTACAGTAAATCTTTCCCCTTCACCTTAAAAATATGTCCTCTGGTTCTCAATTTCCCTTCTCTGGGCAAGAGATTCGACCCGATCAATTCCTCTCGTGATTTTGTCCACCCCTATCAGATCACTCCTCATCCTCCTGCACGCCAAGGAATAGAGTCCAAGCCTGCTCCACCTCTCCCTATAACTCAGGCCCTAGAGTCCTGGAAACATCCTCGTAAATCTTCTCTGCACCCTTTCCAGCTTGAGTTACTCCAGCATTTTGTAACGTGGTTCTGATTCCAGCATCTGCAGTCTCTTGTGTTAGCCTTTCAGATAAATGCCCTGACACAATGGACCAGTGTGTCTATTCCAAGCAGCAAGCTTGCTGATGTCAGGAGGAAATGTGCTGAAATGTGGAATCATACTCTGGCTTTGTTCAGCCTCATTGCGGTGTAAGACGAAGGAGAATTCCACCTTGTTATCGTGGCTGGAATAGATCATGCACGTGAATCAATCAAAGGTAAAACCTCTTTGTCATCGATCTCTGCATGAGAGAAATTAATTATTTGACTGAAATTTATGTTTGCTTTGAGCAACATCACAAGCATTTGAACTGCGATTATCCCTCTTGAAATACAATCGTTTAGTTTGTAGATACAGCATGGAAAGTGGCTCATCGAGCCCATGCCGACCATCGATCACCCGTTCACACTAGTTCCATGTTATCACACTTTCCTCAAGTGCTGTCTGTGTGTGGAGTTTGCACGTTCTCCTTGTGACCACAGGGGTTTCCTCCGGGTGCTCTGGTTTCTTCCCACATCCCAAAGACGTGCGGGTTTGTAGGTTAATTGGCCCTCTGTAAATTGCCCCCTAGTGTGTAGGAGTGGACGCGAAAGTTGGATTACATGGAACGGGTGATCGATGGTCAGTGTGGACTCATTGGGCCGAAGGGCCTGTTTCCATGCTGTATTTCTAAAGTAAACTGATGTGAAGTGGGATAACTAGTGTGAGCAGGAGATCGATGGTCAGCATGGACACGATGGGCCGAAGGGCTTGATTCCATGCTGTATTTTTCAATCAATTCAGTCAATTCATTCTCAGGTCTGACCAGGCAGACCCCTGTAAATTACTGCCTAGTTCTGCAGGAACAGATCACACTATACCTGTAGTCTGTGTAGCAGCTGAGATTCTCACAAGAGTTGACCAAGGCACACATTCATCTCAATGATCCTTCTGTACACGCATGGATGCCTTGTCTACTAGTGCAGAAGACTGAGATACGAACCTCAACAACCAATGCAATAAATGCCACTGATGTTCTTGAAACAAATCTATCGAGTGGTGCATATAAATGTTGCAGTACATGAGAAAATGTATAGGTCAAGATGCTTACAACTACTCTGAGTTTTTCCTCAAGAGACTGATGGCAACCTATTTTTTTTAGTTTAGAGATACAGCGTGGAACCAAGTCCTTCGGTCCACCGAGTCCGCACCGACCATCGATCCCTGGACATTAACACTACCCTACACACTCTAGGGACAATTTTACACATACACCAAGCCAATTAACCTACAAACCTGTACGTCTTTGGAGTGTGAGAGGAAACCGAAGATCTTGGAGAAAATCCACGCAGGTCACGGAGAGAACGTAAAACTCTACATAGACAGCACACGTAGCCAGGGGCGCCGTGCGCGACCGCGCGTCACTGCCGACATCACCACGTCTCACCACGCGCCATGCACGAGTAATGCACGCCATGCGCATATCACGTGCGCGTAAATGATGCCGCATCGTGCGTCGTGACACGTAAATGATGCGCAAATAACACCCAAGTGGGACAGGCCCTTTAAACTCCTATTTCTGACCTGCTTCCTGCAAGGGTTGGGAAGCTTGAAACAGTTGCTTTGGATAACCATATTTTACTTTGCCAGTGGAGGTTTAGGTTTTCAAAACACGTTTAATTTGACCAAGAATTAGTTTATTTGTCTATTGACAGTGGGGCAGTATTTAGCTTAGGGATTGAGTGTGGAAACAGGCCCTTCGGCCTTCTGTGTCCGTACTGACCTACGATCATTCGTACACTTGATCTATCCTACACACTAGGGACAATTTACAGAGGCCAATTAACTTGCAAATCTTTGGAGTGTGGGAGGAAACCAGAGCAACCAGAGGAAACCCACGCAGTCACAGGGAGAATGTTCAAACTCCTTTCAGTCAGCACCTGAGGTCAGTATCAAACCCAGGTCTCTGGCGCTGTGAGGCAGCAACTCTACTATTGCGCCACTGTGCCTCCCCACATTTAATTTTTAGCAGGCCAGGTGGAGGTGGTGATTTAAGAACATTTGGAGTATTGAGTTCTGTTTTGGTCACTCCACTATAGGAAGGATATTATTAAGCTGGAAAGATTCCAGAGAAGATCTATGAAGATGTTGCCGGGACTCAGGAGCCTGAGATAAAGGGAGAGGTTGAGCAGGCTAGGACTTTATTCCTGGGAGCGCAGGAGGATGAGGGGTGTACATGAGAGGATATAGAGGTGTACAAAATCATGAGAAGAATAAATAGGGTAAATGCACAGAGTCCCTTGCCCAGAGTAGGGGAATTGTGAAGCAGAGGACATACTGTAGGTTTAAGGTGAGGGGGGAAAGATTTAATAGGAACTTGAAGGGCAACTATTTCACACAAAGGGTGGTCGTTGTATAGAACGAGCTGCCGGAGGATGTAGTTGAGGCAGGTACTATCACAACATTTAAGAAACATTTGGACAGGTACATGGATGGTACAGGTTTAAAGGGATGTGGGCCAAATGCAGACATGTGGTACTAGTCTAGATGAGGCATGTTGGTTGGCAAGGGCAAGTTGAGCCAAAGGTCATTTTTCTGTTACTCTATGAGGAGGAATCTTTTCACACAGAGGGTGGCGGGTATAAGGAAAAAGCTGCCAGAGGAGTTAGTGAGGCAAGTACACTTACTACATTTAAAATACATTTGATAGACAAAATGCTGGAGTAACTCAACGGGTCAGACAGCATCTCTGGAGAGAAGGAGTAGGTGACCTTTCGGGTTGAAACCCTTCTTCAGACCGAGACACTTGGGCAGGCACATGGATAGAAGTTTAGAGAGATATGGACCAAATGGGACTAGATCTTCTTCTTGCGTATGGCGTGCACAGCCTAAAGTTGTGGGACAACTTGTTCTATTTGATCATATTTCATTGTGCACGTCGAGTTGATTGCATTAGTCAAAAACAGGGCGGACCATGTGAAGGTTGCGATCTCCCACCCCAATGGGACTAGATTAGTTTGGGTATCTTGGTCGGCATGTACGACTTGGGTTGAAGGGCCTGTTTCTGTGCTGTGTGACTATGACAACACTAGCTTGCCCGTGTCACAGCCTTGAGTTCTCACAGACTGGAGAACTTGGCTGCAAATGGTCAAGCAGTGCCGGAGACCCAGAATGAATCCTGACCTCGGGTGCTGTCTGCGTGTCGTTTGCATGTTCTCCCTGTAGCAGCGCGAGTTTCCTTCGGGTGCCACAGTTTCCTCCAACATCCAAAGGACGTGCGGGTCAGTGGTTCAGTTCAGTTTAGTTTAGAGATACAGCACAGAAACAGGACCTTCAGCCCACCGAGTCTACGCTGACCAGCAATCCCCACACGCAAACACTATCGTACACTCACTGGGGACAATTACAATTATACCAAGCCAATTAACCTAAACCTATACGTCTTTGGAGTGTGGGAAGAAACTGTAGATCATGGAGAAAAAGTCACGTGGTCATGGGGAGAACTTACAAACTCTGTACAGACAGCACCCATAGTTGGGATCGAACCCAGGTCTCTGGCGCTGTAAGTGCTGTAAGGCAGCAATTCTACCGCTGCGCCATCGTGTTAAATTGCCTTCTGTTAATTGCCCCTAGAGTGCAGGAGTGTGGTAGAGTCCGTGGGGAGATGATGTGAATGAGGGGAGAATGAGGAAAGGATCAATGTAGAATTAGTGTAAATACATAGTTGATGGTCGGTATTGACTAGATGGGCCGAAGAACCTATTTCCGTGCTGCTTCACTGTGCTTTCCTTGTGGACAAAATGTGCTGTTGGCAAATCAATTAAAAGTGAAGTGCCATTTATCAGCAATTTTCTTTCCATCAATATACTTATGTTGCTGATACTTTAACTTGTAATATAATAGCTGAACTACACGTCTATATTAATAAATGTTCTACCTCATTTCCTTAAGGTGTCCATTAGCTAAGAATTATTAATTAATGTATGTGCTTATTAATCAAGACAATGGTGAGGCCACATTTGGAGTATTGATTACGAAAGAACTGCAGATGCTGGAAAAATCGAAGGTAGACAAAAATGCTGGAGAAACTCAGCGGGTGAGGCAGCATCTATGGAGCGAAGGAATAGGTGACGTTTCGGGTCGAGATCCATCTTCAGACTGAGTATTGTGTTCAGTTTTGGTCACCCTTCTATAGGAAAGAGGGTGTTCAGCTGGAAAGAGTGCAGAGAAGATTCATAAGGTTATTGCCAGAACTTGTGGAATTCCCTGCCACAGAGGGCAGTGGAGGCCAAATCACTGGATGGATTTAAGAGAGTTAGATAGAGCTCTAGGGCCTAGTGGAATCAAGGGATATGGGGAGAAGGCAGGCACGGGTTATTGATAGGGGACGATCAGCCATGATCACAATGAATGGCGGTGCTGGCTCGAAGGGCCGAATGGCCTCCTCCTGCACCTATTTTCCATGTTTCTATGAACTATAGGTCGAGGTTGAGCAGGCTAGAACGTTATTCTTTGGAGTGTAGGGGACTGAGGAGTGATCTTATAGAGGTGTATAAAATCATGAGGGGGATAGATAGGGTGAAGGCACAGAATCCTTTACTCAGAGAAGGGAAATGAAGAATGAGAGGACATAGGTTTAAGATGTGCGGGGAAAGATTTAATAGGAACCCGAGGAGCAACTTTTCCACCTGGAGGGTGGTGGGTATATGGAACGAGCTGCCAGAGGAGGTAGTTGAGGCAGATACTATAACAACATTTAAAAGACACTCAGACAGGTACAATGATAGGAAAGGTTTGGAGGGATATGGACCAAAGGTGGGAAGGTAGGGCTAGCGTAGATGGGGCATCTTAGTCAACATGGACAAGTTGTGCTGAAGGGCCTGTTTCCGTGTTGTAAGATTCTATGACTCTAGTTGTGAGTCCGTGGAATTCTCTGCCTCAGAGGGCAGTAGAGGCCGGTTCTCTGGATACTTTCAAGAGAGAGCTAGATAGGGCTCTTAAAGATAGCGGAGTCAGGGGATATGGGGTGATGGCAGGAACGGGGTTCTGATTGAGGATGATCAGCTACGATCACATTGAATGGCGGTGCTGGCTTGAAGGGCCAAATGGCCTACTCCTGCACGTATTGTCTATTGTCTATTGTCATACTAAAGGCACTGACCTGAACTTCATCTCAAGTTATCCCAGTGCTAGTGTCACTGTTCATATGCCTGGGCATTACATCCCCAGGTGGTGGTGGCCAGCATATTAAAGTGCTTCTTGGACAATTCCTGGATCTTATTTATATCCTAAACCTAAAATAATGTAGGTAATTCATGTGAAAGATGTTTCCGACATGGGCAGGAGATACTGTGTACTTACCGTTTCAACACTGGTTGGATTGACATTCCAACAGATAGTTGTTGCAACCCGACAGTATGAACATTGAATTCCCCAATTCCCCCCCAACCTCACTTTTACTCTCTTTCTTTCCGGTTTTCCCGCCATCAGTGGTTTCAACGGTGGTTGGATGGAAGTAGTTTAGATTAGTCTAGTTTAGAAATACAGCGTGGAAACAGGCTCTTTGGCTCACCGAGTCCACACCAATCAGACACACTAGTTCTATGCCCTCTACACCAGGGTCGATTTACGGAGATCAATTAATCTGGATGTTATCGGAATGTGGGAGGAAACCGGAGCACCCGGAGGAAACCCATGAGGTCACAGGGAGAACGTGCAAACTCCACGCAGAGAGGTCAGGGTCGAACCCGGGTCTCTGGTGCTGTGAGGAAACAGATCTACCAGCTGTACCTCATGACTCTTCATACACCTCTGTAAGATCACCCCTCTGCCCCCTTGCATTCCATCCAAGGAATTAAGCAAACATTTTTAGCTAGTGTTCAGTTTCTCTGTCAGCTAATTATACATTATAAAAAAGCAATAACTGGTTGGAAACCTGCATGGAAAACTTCCAATTAAGTGATGGCTTGAATTGTGTTTGAGTAATTAACTCCCACGTACTAACACTGCAAGTCAAAGGTGTCTCATTGACATCCCTGTCACAGTGGCAATCAAGAGAAAAGCTGGGGCCAAACCAGTTGGCTGTTAGGTCCATTAATTTAGAGTTTGAGTTAATTAACCTGTAAAAATGAAATATTAAAGTGGGAACCTTGCGCTAAGAAGTTGTCACATCAGATGGAGTAGGGCACACAGCCCTCCAAGCTGCCTACGCCTGTAAAATACGATCGAAGTGCTGCTGACATAAATGGAGAGCATCATTTCAGTTTATGATTTGTCTCACAGCTCGACCTCTGCATCAGTACAGACACTCAGAGCTCGAGGAAGATTCATAACCTTTTTTCATTCAGTTTCGGAGCAAACATTAGCCTGCTTCAATAGCTGGGATGGAAGCCAAGTGTAAGTGATGGGTGTATATATCTACGCCTTGTTCAAGAGACAAGCTGCCTGATAAGTCAACAGTGCCCTGGAGTACTGTAAAGTCGCCTGGCTTCGGCATTGGATTACCAAGGTTTCCATAGCACCAACACTGAGTAACTGTTTCTACGGCATGAAACCCACAATTAACCTGCGGAGAAGATTTGCAGCAGCTTCCGAAAGCAAACATCCCCTTTCCATTTCAGGAATGTGTGAAGACAACCCTTTCATCTTCCCTCCATGGGGGGAAGGAGGTTAAAGTGAGGACGAGGAATGGAGGCCCGGAGCTGAGGGGGAGTGTGGGCAACCGAGGATCAGCCGGTGATTGGAGCACAGGGAACGGAAACCCAATGAGTGATTGGATGGCGGGCTCGAGAGACACAGTGGGTGATTGGACGGTGGGAAATAGCACCCCGGTGTGTGATTGGACGGTGGGAAACAAGCTCAATGATTGGTCGGAGAGAACAGGCCCAGTGCCTGATTGGTTGGTGGGAAACAAGGTCAGTGCGTGATTGGTGGCGGTGGCGGCGCCACTTCCGGTGGCGCTGGTGCCAGCAGCCTCCACCTTCAGCCGGGTATCTTTTTGTTTTTTTGTTTTTTTAGTGATGTTGTGTGTTTTTTATGATTTTTTAAATGTCTTTATGTGGGGGAAGAGGGCACGGTGCGGGGGATACCGTCCTTCAGCCGCTTCCTGGTGAGGACGCGACTATTATTCGAGTCGCGTCCTCGCCCCCCACCCCCACCCCCCCCAGCGGCCTACCTATCTGAATTGGCGCGGCCTTTCCTGCCGGGATCGACCAGAGCTCCAGCAGCGGCGGGACAGCGCTGTAACATCGCGGGGTTGGCGATGCCTTACCGGGGGTTGCCGTCTGGAGCCCGGAGTGCTGGACCTGCTGCACCGACATCATGGAGCTGCGGTTTGCGGAGCTCCCAACGCGGGCGGCGCTGATCAACAACGCGGGGTCCTGTGACTCTGCCCGGCTCGACCTGCGGACTCGGGAGCTGCGGACTCCGGCTGCGGGAGGCGGCTGATCAGGAGGTCCGGGCCGCTAAGGAGGAGGATGTTCACTGTCGGGGATCGGCGTCGGCGTTCCACCAGCCCGGCGTGAGGGCCTGAACATCGGGCCAACCGGGACGGCGACTGCGGGTGCTCGGAAGGCCCCCGACCACGGATGAACATCTGGGAAGATCGGAGGGGAGGCTGGCTGGACTATGGTACCTTCCTCACCTTGGTGCCACTGTGTTGTGTTGTGTCGTGGACTTTCTGTGTTTGTGCTGTTTTTTTAATTTCTATTTTATTTTTTTAATATGTTTTAATATTTATTATTTATTTATTTTTAAGATACTGACTGTAAAGGGAAATTCATTTTGTTGTCTCTAATTGAGACAATGACAATAAATTTGAATGCAATACAATACAATTGGACTGTGTGACACGGAGCCCCTGTGCATGATTGGACAGTGAGACAAAAGCTCTGAGAATTTGACATGAACAAGGAGGCTGGGAATTAAACAGTTTCTTCAGTGTCACCAAAACAATAAACTATCAAAGCCCAGAGAGTGATAGGTGGATAGATGCAAAACGCTGGAGTAACTCAGCAGTTCAGGCAGCATCTCTGGAGTGAAGCAATAGGTGATGTTTTGGATTGAGACCCTTCTTCAGACTCAGAGTGATAGGTGGATACAGGTGAAGGTGGGGGGGGGGGGGGGGGGGGGGGGGGGGGGGGGGGGATAGGTACATGGTTGAACAAAGGCCAGAGATTAAGGGAAACAAAAGTGAGAAACGGATGGAAGAAGTGCAAATTGTGAAGCCAGAAGAAGGAATATAGGTGGAAGGGGAGGGGAAAGGGGACAAATGGGTGTGAATCCAGGTGTGGCAAAGGGAAAAGAGAAGGGGGGAAGGGAGGGGGGAGGGGGGGGAGGTGTTGGTTAGTTATAGGAATTTGGAGAATTCAATGTTCATACCGTTGGGTTGTAAGCTACCCAATCTACCCAATATGAGGAGATGTGCCTCCAGTTTGTGTGTGGCCTCACTCTGGCAATGCAGGAGGCCCAGGACAGAAAGGTCAGTGTAGGAATGGGGAGAGGAGTTGAAATGATTAGCAACTTTGAGATCCAGTAGGCCTTAGCTGGACCGAGCGTAAATGTTCGGCAAAATGGCCGCCAAGTCTAATGTTGATCTCGCCGATGTACGGGAGGCCACATTGAAAACACTGATGCAGTAGATGAGGTCTCACACGCACCTCCTCTAATCTCAGCCCTTCCCAAGTTGTATCACTCAACTAAATGAAACTAAAATTTAAATAATATATTACACATATGTTATCTGACCCAATGAGGTTGTTATGGGAATCTGAGATTTGGATAGGAGTAGAAATGGTTGCAAAGAGAAGTATTTGGATGACATTACTGTCCATTTTTCTTTAACCCCCCAGTTTTAAAATGAAGGTCCAGAGTACAGGTATTGATAAGATCCATAAATCTTTCAGAGAACAACACACAGCTATAGTGGTGCAGCGGTAGACATCCATATTCATTCCTGACCTCGGGTGCTGTCTGTATGTGGAGTTTGCACGTTCTCCCTGTGACCGCGTGGGTTTCCTCCAGGTGCTCCGGTTTCCTCCCACATCCCAAAGATGTGCGGGTTTACAGGTTAACTGGCCCTCGGCAAATTGCCCCTAGCGCGTAGGGAGTGGATGAGGAAGTGGGATAGCATAGAACTGGTGTGAACGGACGTGGACTCGATGGGCCGAAGGGCCTGTTTCCACGCCATATCTCTAAACTAACACTAAATAAAACTAAAACTACGAGACACTAATTGGAGAAATGAAAACAGACTAATATCGAGCACCATTTATTCTTTAAATGCTAAGAGGTTTAAAAGCGTGTTAATCTTGCTCAAAAAACTCTTCTCTTCTGTCGTATTTTCGCTATAAAATAAACGAATGTTTTGCTTTGCAAATTGTTCCTTCTCTGCACCACTTAGCTGTTTGTGCTTACTCATGGAAAAATAGAAGTCTCCAGATTGTAATGCTCACATACATCATTGCAAGCTCAGGAACACGAAATTAATTCAATATAAGCATTTCAATACACTGCCAAATAACTATTTGTATCCCGTAGGTTTTTTTAAATTTTGTGTTACAGAGTGGAAACATGCCGACCAGCAATCACCCCGTACACTAGCAATATCCTACGCACTGGGGACAATTTATAATTTACAGAAGCCAATTAACCCACAAACCTGTACGACTTTGGAGTGTGGGTGGAAACCGGAGCGCCTGGATAAAACCCACGCAGGTCACGGGGAGAACGTGCAAACTCCATACAGACAGCACCCATAGTCAGGATTGAACCCAGTTCTCCGGCGCTGTAAGGCTGCAATATTACCACTGTGCCTCCCCAAGAATTCCAAAGTCCAACCATACCAATGAAGGGTAAAAGGCACTGGAGATTTTATTGAGGCAGCACCTTTTGATTTAATGGTGGCACAGCCTCAGAATAAAGAGGCAGGTACTATAACAACATGTAGAACATAGAACAGTATTGATTAGTACAGGTGTCAAGGGTTATGGGGAAAAGGCAGGTGAATAGAATTATGAAGGAGAGATAGATCAGCCATGATTGAATGGTGGAGCAGACTTGATGGGGCGGATGGCCTAATTCTGCTCCTAACACTTATGACCTCTGATCTTAGTAACAGGGATATCCCTCCATTCTCTGAACATCATTGTCCCTACCCAAAAGTCCCATAAATGCCGCTGTCATATTTAAAAAACATGGATAGGCAAATTAATAGGAAAGGCTTAGAGGCAGCGTGGGTAGATTGGACTGACTTAGTTGGTGCAAATGGTCGGCATGGATGGGTTGGGCCGAATGGCCTGTTTCCGTGCTGTGTGACTCTGTGCCTCTATGTGACACACTGGAACAAAAAATAGTACTTGCCTCAACTACCTCCTCCGGCAGCTTGGTCCATACACCTACCACCCGTTGCGTGAAAAGATTACCCCTCAGGTTCCTATTAAATCTTTGGCCGCTCACCTTAAACATTCCTGTGGTCCTCGATTCCCCCTACTCTGGGCAAAAGACTCTGTGCATCTTCCCAATCTATTCCTCTCATGTCAGTTCTAGTGTCAGTGGAGTGGGAGGGAGCCCAATTGCAGGAAGGAAAGTCTGATATTTAAAGAGGTCCCCTCACCTTGGTATCTCTGACGCTGGAAAGCAGCAGTGAAGATGTTTGTTGAGTTCAACAAACTGGCTGTAACTCCTTTCCACAAAGGTCGACTCTGCCTGCCCTTCTCGTTCCACTTGCACCTTGTAAAACTGGAACGAGATCGGAAGCGTGAATAGCGGGAAAATCACATGGATTATTCCTGGAAATTTTCAAACGGAACAATTATGCAACAGGTGCCTTGCACTAAACATTCCAAGAGTCACAACACAATGCCCGTTACTGAATCTATAGCATATAACAAGCCGCAAACTTCCAGCTATTTAAAAGCTGATCAAATGCAACCTCCCAGGCCTTTGGCGTCTACCACAGAGTAATCAGCAGCTTCCAGCTTGCTGATTGAAGTTTCTTTGCAAAATAACTGCATTTCCAGGAACTTGCAGATATAACAAAGGCAAATCGCATTTGTGAGAACACTGCACTGGAGCATACAGCGCCTCATCTGCAGCTAATTAATTTACTGGATCAAATGGAAAACCAAGGCCAAAAGCTTTAAGATTTGCCTGCAGCGCAAAATAGGTCTTTTTATGAAATATTCAGAACGGTTCAATTAGAATATGCGATTATGTGAGTGGAATTAGTGTGCTTCAAGTCCGCTTACTTCAATCGTGTGGGGTTATAATATTGCCATACTAATCAGTATTAACTTTATCCCTGAAGGATTTGCAAAGAACTCGGGAGAAATCCAAAGAGAGCAAATTCCTTCAGAGCCAATTCAGTTGATTTTAACTGGTGTTCACACAGGTCAGTTTTCTCCCCCCCCCCCCCCCCCCCCCCCCCCCCCCCCCCCCCCCCCCCCATTTTTTTACCACTAATAAATCAATTTGTTTAAAGAAGATGGAGAGAGCATCTTATGAGTCGCTTGCAGTTTCTTCACGAAGTTAATTGTCACTTTGGGGCGATTTAAGGATCTTGGAAGGAATGCTATTCCACATGTGACCGTTCAAGGATATAAATTAGTAATGCATCAGATGCGGTGAATTATGCAGATTAAACGCTGCTCTGGGTTCGATTTGCAACCCAGGTTATGTTGGCTTGTTTCAGTGACAGCTATGGTGCACTCGCCTTCAGCGCTCCTTACTCAAACTCTATTCTCGGCATAAACTTGCCCCCGATAAAGTCACGGTGCAAAAATCAGCAGTGGCTAATTTGGGATAAGGGCCACTGGAATCTGCACTCTTACAGTGATTCAGTGTCCAAAGAACATAACTTCAAAATCCTTCTCAGTCCAGAAACTGATGCCAACCCACAAGCATAGTTTGAGGTGAGAGGGGCAAAATTTAAAAGGAGATGTGCGGGGCATGTTATTTTATACAGAGGCTGGGAAGTTCCCGGAACATGCTTCCAGGGGTAGTGGTTGAAGCAGATACATTGGTAGACTTTTGTATAGGCATATGGATATGCAGGAAATGGAAGGATATAGGCTATGTGCATGGAGATAGGTGATGGTCTTGGTATGTTCAGCACAGACATTGTGGGCTGAATGACCTGCTCTTGTGCTGTACTGTTCTATGTTCACTGTCACCTATCCATGTTCTCCAGAGATGCCGCCTGACCCGCTGAGTTACTCCAGCACTTTGTGTCAGTCTGATCCGAGGGGGAGCCGTCGAGTATGGCTGCCCAGCCTGCAGCTGTCCGTCTTTACCTGGTTGGAGATGCGGCTTTCCTCCGAGCCGCATCTTCGCCCCTTCCTCGCGGCCTACCAGCGGGACTGGAGCAGCGTTTCCTGCCGGGACCGGCCAGAACCTCAGCTTCGGCGGCGGCACAGCGCTGAAGCACCATCACGGAGCCGCCGATGCCTTATGGCCCTGTCCCACTTAGGAAACCTGAACGGAAACCTCTGGAGACTTTGCGCCCCACCCAAGGTTTCCGTGCGGTTCCCGGAGGTTTTTGTCAGTCTCCCTACCTGCTTCCACTACCTGCAACCTCCGGCAACCACCTGCAACCTCCGGGAACCGCCATCAGTTCTTGGACTGACCCGTAAAAACCCTAATCCTACCTCAAACAACAGAAAACAATGGACCATCCCTTGACCATTATTATCATAATCATAGTCATACAGTGTGGAAACAGGCCCTTTGGCCCAACTTGCCCACACCGACCGACATGTCCCATCTACACTAGTCCCAACTGTCTGCATTTGGCCCACATCCCTCTAAACCTCTCCTATTCATGTACCTGTCTAAACGTTTCTTGAACGTTGCAATATTACTTGCAAATTGACTATTTTGCTCTAATATCTTGATTTTTTGCACAGACACCTTTCTTTTGATTTGTATGTATAATTTGTTGTTGTGTGTTGTCTGAGTGTCTGTGCCTGGGATGCTGCTACAAGCAAGGTTTTCACAAGACCAGTATCTTACCATAAACATTCTTATGCTAATAAACTTGTACTTGAATTCTCAGAGTTGTCGTCCAAGATTCCAACCTTACTTAAGCCTTACATGGATACAAAGAACTGCAGATGCAGGTTTACAAAAAAATGACACAAAGTGCTGGAGTAACTCGGAGGGTGACATTGCTGGAGAACATGGATAGTTGATATTTTGGGCTGAGATCCTTCTTCAGACTGGTTGTAGTGGGGGGGGAGGAGAGAGGAGGGGCGAGACATAGCCTGGCAGGTGGCAGCTGGACAAAGGCCATAGATGAAAAGACGCAAGGTGTGAGACAAAAGGATTGAAAAATTGCAAATTATGAAGCTAGAAGAAGGAATGTAGGTGAAAGGGGAGAAATAGGTGTGAGTCCAGTTGAGGCACATGGGAGGAGGGAGAGTGGGAGGAGAGGGAGAGGAGGAGGGCTGTGTAGTTACCTCTTATTTTGCTTCCAAGATGGCGCCTATCCCAGACGACTATTTGCATGCTAGCCACAGAAGCAGATCTACAATCACTTATTACAACCGCTCCACACATTTATTCCCATTATCATGTATCTGTACACTGCGAATGGCTCAATTGTTATCATGCATTGTCTTTCTGCTGACTGGTTAGCCCACAACAAAAGCTTCTCACTGTACCTCGGCACACGTGACAATAAACTAATCGGACTGAACTTGATTTGTTCACTCTGTTTCAGTTTCCACAGATGCTGCCTGACCTGCTGTGTTTTTCCAGCATTTCTTTGTGTGTACATTCATACTTTTACTGAAAATTTGAGAATTCAATCTGTATAGTGGGTGTTGTTTGAATTGCCATCGTACTTACATACTCCTTATGAGGGGATACTTTCTTCTCAAAACCACACACCAACAAAGACCTTATCAGTCCCTCTGTCTGTAATGAGTATGTTTCTGATACAAAGGAGAGTCTTGGCTGGATTTGTGCACCTGCAACTTTCTTCTGTGCCATAATATGGGCGAAAAAATTAATTTTCACTGGTAGACTTTTGAGGCTTTCTTTTATAAGGCTGTAAAAAATAAAATCAATTTTACAGGTCAGTGTCAAAGGAAGCTAAACATGACAAACACCTTCAAGGCTACGGGAAGAACATTTCTCACAACAATGATTTACTTCCAAGCTTAACGTGTTTTGTCTTTAGTTCCGTTTTATATATTCTGTTCAATGTTGTCAATGGAAAATAAATATTGACCTTTTAGGTTGACCTCTGTGCAGAGAAAGGCTTTAAGTTGCACATGGCCTTCCATGGGCCATTATAAATCTGAAGAAGGATCTCAACCCATTCCTTCTCTCCAGAGATGCTGCCTGTCCCGCTGAGTTACTCCAGCTTTTGGTGTCTACCTTCGGTTTAAACCAGCATCTGCAGTTCCTTCTTACATAAATTGAATGCAGACAGTTGTTGTACTTGTTGTTGATCTTAATTCTCAGGCACAAGTTATGAGAAAGCTCAGGATAACACCACTTATTACAGTGGGAGGGTAATACAGCACAGAAACAGGCCCTTCGGCCCAAATCCCCATGCTGGCCAATATGCCCTATCTAAGCTAGTCCCGTTAGGCCTATATCCCTCTCAACCATTCCTATCCAAAGACGCAAAGCCTGGAAGGGTGTACCTGTCCCTGTGCCTATTAAGGGCTGTTTAGTTTAGAGATACAGCATGGAAACAGGCCCTTCGGACCACCGAGTTTGCGCCGATCAGCGATCACCCGTACACTAGTTCTATCCTGCACACTAGGATAAATTTACAGAAGCCATTTAACCAACAAACCAACACTCGAGGGCAGAGCATTAAGGTGAGAGGGGAAATGTTTAATGGAGATGTTCTGGGCAAGTCTTTCTACATGGAGAGTGTTGGAGACCTGGAACATGCTGCCAGGGGTGGTGGTGGAGGCAGATATGAATCGGCTTTTAAGAGGCATTTAAATAGATGCATGGAAATGCAGGGAATAAAGGGATATGGATCATGTATAGGCATATAACCCAACTGGGCATCATGTTTGGCACAGACATTGTGGACTGAAGGGCCCATTCCTGTGCTGCAGTGTTTTATGTAACTCATCGTGTCAGGCATCATCTCTTAGGAAAAATTTACAGAAGCCAATTAACACACAAACTTACAAATGAATAGGTGATGTTTCAGGTCGACACCCTTCTTTAGACCCGAATTGCCATCTATTCCTTTTCTCCAGAGTTACTGACTGACCCGCTGAGTTACTCCAGCATTCTGAGTCTATCTTCGGTGTAAACCATCATCTGCAGTTCCTTCCTATGTTCTAAATGAGCATTTCAGTTTGGGAAGAGTTACTAATAGTACCTCGCCCTGGCTCTTAAATAGATGGACATGTCCCCTGCAACGTACACCACATTAAAATGCATTGATCAGGACTGAAGCGCTGATGGGAATGTAACATTTAGCCTTGGGTTGTCAGTGTATTTTGGCTGTTTATTCTCAGGCAGAGGGCTCCACTTATTAACATAATGCTGCACATTCATTTATTGCACCTGAATTCCAATGAATCCGTTTTTGCCGAGTCAGTCCTCCATACCCAAAGCGAAGAATGATATTACAGAGACGGTGGCAATTTGTGCCATCTTTACCTCCGCAAGGTCAATTCATGCCACATTTCAGGCGAGGGGGGGAAAGATTGAATAGGAACTTGAGGGGAAACTTTTTGACACATAGGGTGATGGGTGGGTATTATCACAACTTTTTAACGAACATTAGGACAGGTGCATGGTTAGGACAGGTTTAAAGAGATATGGGCCAAATGCAGGCAGGTGGGACTAGTGTAGATGGGGCATCTTGGTCGGCATGGGCAACTTGAGCTGAAGGGCCTGTATCCACGCTGTATGACTCCACATTTTATTATTTTCACTTGGTTAACTTACACCCCAGTGGAATGGACATTAAATTCTCCAATTTTAGATAAATAACCTACGAGCAATTTACCTCACCTTCCCCCTTTTGGCTCTTCCCTCTGTCCCACCTGGATTCACACCCATTTCTCCCCCTCCCCCTGAGCCCTTTTCCTGTATTGCATCCCATACAGAGGAGGGAGAAAGGGAAGCTTGTTTACAGTTAGTTACCTAAAATTGGAGAATTCAATGTTCACACCATTAGGCTGTAAGCTACCCAAGCAGTAATATTGACGAAATTGATATTTATATCAAGAGGACTGAAATACAAAAACAGAGATGTAATGCTGACCCTCTCTAAGGCGCTGGTCAGGCCGCGTTTGGAGTACTGTGAGCAAATTTGGGCCCCATATCTGAGGAAGGATGTGCTGACTCTGGACAGGATCCAGAGGAGGTTTACAAGAATGATTTCAGGACTCAGTGGGTTAGCATATGAAGAGTGTTTGACAACATTGGGTCTCTACTCGCTGGAGTTTAGAAGTTTGAGGGGGGACCTCTTTGAAACATACAGAATAATGAAAGGCATAGATAGAGTGGATGTGGAAAGGAGGTCATAGCCCTAGAATTAAAGGGTGCTCTTTCAGAAAGAAGGTGAGGAGAAACTTTTTTTGTCAGAGGATAGTTAATCTGTGGAACTCATTGCCACAGAGGGCTGAGGAGGCCAAGTCACTTCAAGAGAGAGATAGACACATTCTTGATTAGAACGGGCGTCAAGGGTCATGGGGAGAAGGCAGGAAAATGGGGTTCGGAGCCACAGATCAGCCTTGATTGAATGGCGGAGTGGACCCGATGGGCCGAATGGCCTAATTCTACTCCTATAACTTGTGAACATGTGAACTTGTGACCTCGTGGGTGTAAGATGGCAGTAGTGGCCACCTCTGGAAAATAATTTTCATTTTGTGTATGGAGGACTGACTTGATAAAACTGATCAATTGGAATGTACCCGACAATCACAGCACTCTTGTACTTATGTATGATCGTGCTTATGTATCACATGATATTACTGGACTGTATGAAAAACAATGCATTTCACTGTATCCAGGTACGTGTGACAAAGTACTACAAGTTTAGTTTTGTTTAGCTTAGTTTAGAGATACAGCATTTCGGCCCATCGAGTAACAACCACTGGGGCCAAGTTACATTTACAGAAACCAAAATTAACCTACAACCTGTATGTGTACCTCACCCGGAGAAAACCCAGGTGGTCAAGGGGAGAACGTATAAACTCTGTACAGACAGCATCCATATTCAGGATCAAACCCAAGTCTCTGGTACTGTAAGGCAGCAATTCTACCGCTGTGCCACCGTGCTGCTCTAAACTATATAATTTGTAGGGATTTGTTGGAAGTGTTCAACTACTGCCTTTATCTATTTTTCTTTATTTATCTGTACTTTTTTGCATTAAAATTACAGTAGAGCATCTCCATAACTTCCTCAGAAGAAACTAATTTATTTAATGGTTCAGAATTTAGTTACAGGACACTGCAGTGGTTCAATGGCACAGCTGGTAGAACTGTGCCAGAGACACAGGTTTGAGAAAGTGGATAACATAGAACTAGTGTAAACTGGGGATCGATGGTCGGCATGGATTTGGTGGGCCAAAGGGTCTGTTTCCTTGCTGTGTCTCAAGCTACGGAGAGAAAATACTCAAACGGAAAAATAATTCAGAGCTTTAACCTTGTAAAGTATGAGGTGGCTTGTACATCAGAGTCCATTGGTCGCAGGTTGTTGTAGACATGCTTCAGGTCCTGGACCTCAGACAGCTCAGGAAGTCCGGCTGACAACATCTAAAGCAGACAAGGACGGGAGGTCTGTGATTATCAAGTTACAGCAGCAACCATAAGCACTAATTGCAGACAGACTGAGACACTCTTGTACGCACAGTGGACTGTGGGATGTTGGAGTTGAGCCACAATCTTCTCTCTCAGTTTGTTTGCCCCTTGATCCATTATTCCTATAACTCCTTGCGTTACAAACAATCTAAGATAAATAGACCCAAAGTGCTGGAAAGTATCCCGCGTCTCTGTGCTGGTGGTGACACACATGCTGTGAGTCTGGTTCGTGGCCACAAGCTGAGGACTTGACTTACTTTAGATGAGTTTTCCCACTCAGGGAAAATCCCACAAGTAAATGTCTTCAGAGTTTTTGTTTGGATGCTGACAAAGAAAAATATTACTGACACTCTTATAACTGAATGAGAACATTGTGATATGCGGGTGCTGAATGAAGAATAAGAAGCAAATGGTTCTTTCAATAGGGAGGCATTGATCACTGCTAAAGTCCAGAGGACATAGCTTTGTGAGAGTAACAAAGTTTGAAGGAGCTATAGTCATTGAGTCATAGAGCGTGAACAGGCTCTCCAGCCCAACTTGCTCACACCGACCAACATGCCCCTTCCACACTAGTCTCACTTGCTTGTATTTGACCCATATTCCTCTAAACCTACCCTGCCCATGTACCTGTCTAAATGTTTCTTACACATGATAGTACCAGCCTCAACTACTTCCTACGGCCACTCATTCTATACACCTACCACCCCTTGTGTAAAAAAAGTTGTCTTTCAGGGTCCCTTCTCTTCATAAACCTGTCTTCTGATTCTCAATTCCCCTACTCTTGTTAAAAGTCTCTGTGCATTTATGCTATCTATTCCCCCCATGAACTTGTACACCTCTATAAGATCCTGCACTCCAAGGAGTAAAGTCCTAGCCCACTCAACCTCTCCCTATACCTCAGGCCCTTGAGTCCTGGCACCATCCTCCTAAATCTTTCCTGCACCCTTCCCAGCTTAACAACATGAGAGATGTGTGCGGGGCAGGTTTTTTTGCACAGTGTGGTGGGTATCTGGCACCTGATCCATATCCCGAGTGATTAAAAGCCTCTTAAACTCCACTATCATATCTGCCTCCACCCCACCCCTGGCAGCACGATCCAAACACCCACCACCCTCAGTGCAAACAACTTGCCCCTTCTTCAAGCTATGTCCTCCAGTCTTTCACATTTCTACCCTGGTGAAAGATTCGGACTGTCTACTCTGTTTATGACAATAATCATATTTTCAACATGTGGAGATTTGATAACTTCATGAAGTCAACATGTCCAACTTACCAGTTCCATGAGATTCATCAGGAGTTGAGTGTGCTGGCGGATGATGTTGTAAGCCTGGCAGCTGAGGTCTACAAACCTGTGGAACTGAGCCCCATTTTTCCCACCTTCTGTGATGAAGTGCTCCATTTCAGCAGTAAATATAAACGGAACGCGATCCCTGGTCAAAGTCAAGGACATCCATTAATACAGGGCTTGGCTGCTGAGCCAAATATCTCTGTGGCCGAACACAAGACCTGGACTAAGTCTAAATCATTTAGATCTTCAGCCCACCGAGTCCACGCCGGCCATCGATCACCCGTTCACACTAGTTCTATGTAACCCCACTTCCTCATCCACTCCCTACACACTAGGGGCAATTTACAGAGGGCCAATTAACCTGCAACGCCGCTTGCCTTTGGGATGTGGGAGGAAACTGGAGCGCCCGGAGGAAACCCACGCGGTCACAGGGAGCACGTGCAAACTTGTACAGACAGCGGCCGAGGTCGGGATCGAACTCGGGCCCCTGGCCCTGTAAGGCAGCGACTCTAACACTGCCCCACTGTGCTAGCCCAGTATGAAATATTCAGTCCACACACTGCAATTTAAGAACACTGACCTCTTCATGTTCATGATCATCTGGGAGTGCCCCAAAAACTTTCCGAAGTCGATGTGGAACATGTGGCCAGTGGTTCTCAGCATGATGTTGTCATTGTGGCGATCGCAGATGCCCAGGACAAAGGTAGCCACACACCATCCAGCGCAGGAGTTGACAAAGTTCTCCACGGCCTAGTCATCAAATTAGAAGACACCAACTATATGACACAAGTAAAGGAAGCTGAACAATTCCCAATTGATGCAGGTACATTTCCTGTATGAGGTTCTTGCCTATCCATCCTCAGATCCCAATGCAGCTAGTCCCAATGTCACTTCACCCATGTTTAGTTTAGTTTATTTTAGAGATACAGCGTGGAAACAGGCCCTTCGATCCACTGAGTATATGCCGACTAGCGATCCACTCTACTACACACTAGGGACAATTTACAATCTTTACCAAAGCCAATAAACCTACAAGCCTGTAAGTCTTTGGAGTGCGAGAGGAAATCAGAGCAGCAGGGGGAGACCCATGCAGTCATGGGGAGAACGTACAGACATGACCCATAGTCAGGATCAAACCCGGGTCTCTGCACTTGCTTGTACTTCGGAAAAGCAGCCAACACTATCAAAGACTTGTCCCACCCCGGCCATTCTTTATTCTCTTTGTTCCCGTTGGGCAGAAGGTACAGAAGCTTGAAAGTGCGCATCACCAGACTCAGGAAAAAGCTTCTTCCCCTCTGTATCAGGCTTCTGAACGATCCTTCCATAACCTAGGGTACTGTCCGATTCACCTCTACCCTGTTGCAGACATTGGACTTTGTCTCTGGAACTGATGTGCTACAATGCTGAGAACTATGTTCTGCACTCTGTATCTTCCCCTTTGCTCTACCTATTGTACTTGAGTTTGACTTGATTGTATTTGTGTATAGAGTAATGGAGAGGAGAGTGTACGCAGCCTTGCACCTCCACAGAGTCATCTGTCAAGCTTCTCAAGTTTGCGGACGACACAACCCTGATTGGACTGATCCAGGATGGGGAGGAATCTGCCTACAGCCAGGAAGTGACACACCGAGCTAGCGTACTGGTGTCTTCATAACAACCTGGAGCTCAATGCTCTTAAGACAGTGGAATTGATAATAGACTTTAGGAGAGCTCCCCTCCCCCCACTCACCATCAACAACACCCCAGTCTCATCTGTGGAGTCTTTTAAGTTCCTTGGAACTATCATCTTCAAGGCCACCATCGACTCTACTGCGGCACGGTTTCGCAACGGTAGAATTGCTGCCATACAGCAAATGCAGCACCGGAGACCCGGGTTGGATCCTGCCTACGGGTGCTGTCTATACGGCAACTCCCACACTCCAGACGTCACACACTCCAGTCCGGGTATAGGGGGGGGGCCAACCTTCGGGGGACAGGGGTGGGAATGATAAGGGGGGGGAGCCTTTTTTCCCCCCCCATCCCCTGGGGGGGGGGGGGGGGGGGGGGGGGGGGGGGGGGGGGGGGGGGGGGGGGGGGGGGGGGGGGGGGGGGGGGGGGGGGGGGGGGGGGGGGGGGGGGGGGGGGGGGGACATGGCCGTGCAGCAAAATTAGGTGCCAGGAGTGGAGCCTCCTGATCTCCAACTCAGTAGGTGCTGTCTATACTATACGGAGTTTGTACGTTCTCCCTGTGACCTGCGTGGGTTTTCTCCGAGATCTTCGGTTTACTCCCACACTCCAGACGTACAGGTTTGTAGGTTAATTGGTTGGTAAATGTAGAAATTGTCCCTAGTGGGTATAGGATAGTGTTAATGTGCGGGGATCGCTGGTCGGCACGGACTCGGTGGGCCGAAAGGGCCTGTTTCCACGCTGTATCTCTAAACCAACCAAAACTTTAAAAAAGGCCCAACAGAGGATGTACTTCCTGCGGCAGCTGAGGAAATACAATCTGCCACAGGCAATGATGGTCCAATTCTATACGGCCAACCTTCCCCCCATTGAAGAACTGTACACTGCAAGGGCCAGGAAGCGAGCGGGCAAGATCATCTCTGACCCCTTTCACCCTGGCCACAAACTCTTTGAATCACTTCCCTCTGGAAGGCGACTCCGGACTGTCAAAGCCCCCACAGCCGGACATAAAAACAGATTTTTTTCCATCAGTAGGTCTACTCAATAACCAAAAGTCTGTAGCCTCCTTTTGCTTTGGTATTTTATTTTATTCACATGTTTAATCAATAATGTTTTATTATTAATTTTTAATGTTTTATGTGTCATTCTTAATTGCTGCTGTATGTCGTGTTGTTACTTGCGAGCGGAGCACCAAGGCAAATTCCTTGTATGTGTACATACTTGGCCAATAAACGTATTCATTCGCATAGTATTATCTGATCTGATTGGATTGCATGCAAAACAAAGCTCTTCACTGCACTTCAGTACATATGACAATAATAAACATAAAAGTAGACCAGGGGAGCAGAAGAAAATCACATTGGCCAGACTTCCCACCATTGACTCCATCTATGGAACAAAGCTTTTCACTGTGCCTCACTACACATGATAATAATAATAATAATAATAATGTGAATTTCCTTGCTTGCTCAACATCCAACAAATGGTAAGTTCAGAAGTTTATGTCGTAGGAGCAGAATTAGACCATTCTGCACATTGAGTCCACTCTGCCATTCAAACATGGGTGATCTATCTTTCCCTCTCAACCCACATTCTCCTGCCTTCTCCCCATTCCCAAGAGATGGAATGAGAGAGAAAGAGAGAGAGAGGGAGAGAGAGAGCGCAGTGGGGCGAGGCATTAGTGATCTGAGTGGATTGTGGCTGACTCTCTGATCCCTTGAGATATTATGGGAAGATACTTTGCAAAAAGTGAGGGAGATGGATTGATCCTTGCATGAGATGATGTTTTAGTTAAAGCTCACCTTCTCGTGCTGCTCCTTGGTTGGGTTGTGCTCTTGGAACCAGTTTGAGAGTGTGTTGTCCTTGAATGGCCCAGTGATACCATACTTCATGTGGATCTTGGCAAGAGTCGTAGCACCAGGTATTATCTCCACCATTCCTGTAAGAAGTCCCATGTCTTGAGTGAGGTTACACAAAAAAGCCATCAACATTTTGAATAACATTGAGGATATGTGAGAAGAGCCCAGACTCGAACATTTGTCTACCTACCTTCTCCAGAGATGCTGCCTGACCTGTTGAGTTATTCCAGCACTTTGTATCTTTTTTCGTAACCCAGCGTCTGCAGTTCCTTGTTTCTACTTTCAAATAACTTTAAGTGGATTGACTTCTACAAAATGGTAGTCAATTAAGGTAACATATTTCTATCATGGCTTTTCCTTTTAATTGACTCCACACCGAACGTCAATCACCCATTTACACGCGTTCTATGTTATCTCACTTTTTCATCTACTCCCTACGTATTAGATGCACTTTACAGAGGGCCAATTAGCATACACGTCTGCACGTCTTTAGGATGCAGGAGAAAACTGGAACACTTGGAGGAAACCCATGTGGTCACAGGGAGAACGTACAAACTCCCCACACAGTCAACACCCAAAGTCAGGATTGAAACCAGGTCTCTGGCACTATGAGGGAGCAGCTCTACCTGCTGTGCCACAGTGCCAATCATTTTATAATCGTTTTTTATTGCTTATGGAAAGATGGTACAGTCAATAAATAGTGGCTTATCTTCTTACACATAAACTTGATCTAAGCAACTTCAACCTTTTGGAATATAATGCTTAATATGTGTCCACTGTTGTATTCATTGCCTGATCTTTGGCTCCAATGTCCAACATGTGAGGTTGTGTCCAATCTGCCAATTTTTCTTTTGCAAACATTGAACACAAGCACAAGATGTTGCTGAGGTTACACTTGGAGCATTCCGTGTTCAGTTCTGTTCACCTGCTCTGTAGAATATGCCATTAAGCTGGAAAGGCTGCAGAGAAGATTTAGAACGGTGTTGCCATGGCTGAGCTACAGTATGGGGAGAGTTTGGGCAGACTATGACTTTATACTGATGCATGGACTTGATGGGCCGAAAGGCTTGTTTCCATGCTGTATCTTTCAATAAAACTAGTATGAATGTGATCGATGGTTGGTGCGGACTCAATGGGCCGGAAGGCCTGTTTCCATGCTGCGCCTTTCAGACATTCAAAACTGGATGGATGGAATGGTCTGCTATTCGTGTGAGAAGTATGATGTGGTGAATATGATATAACCTCTTCATCATTGTAACTTTGGGGGTTAAACTCTGAACATAATCCCTCGTGGTGGGAGGAGAGCACACAGTAGCACTGACCTCTCATTCCTCCGGTCGAGATGCACCTGTAGATGATCATGCTCATGTCCAGGCCCTCCTGGCACCAGATGCGGTCCATGAGTTTCACAATCTGCAGAACCAACATGTCCTGTCGTAGGTCATCTCCTGTCTGGCAAGAGGCAAAGGTCAAAACCAATTAGTTCAACAAACCATTAGAACTAGTGATCACCTTCCCCCATCCCCCACCCTCATCCCACCATGGGATTGTCCTTGGGGAAAACTTGCAAAAGTGTACATAAATAACAATACAGGTCATCAATAAGATCAGGAATGTGTTGTGGGACGGTTAGATTGCAGGGGATCCAGGGAGAGCTAGCCGACAGGCTTGAGAATTGGCTTCATGGAAGGCAGCAGGGGATAATGTTGGGGGGTTGGTTTTCAGACTGGAGGCCTGTGATGAGTGGCGTGCCTCAGTGATCGGTGTTAGGCCCATTGTTGTGTGTGGTGTATGTCAACAATTTGGATGAGGATGAACAAGGCATGATCAGTAGACCTTGTCTCCATGGACTTCAGCAAGACCTTTGATCAGGTTCGGCAAGGTCCGGCTTCTCTTGAAGGTTAGATCGCACGGCATCCAGGAAGTGTTAGCTTACTGTGTAGAGAATTGGCTTCTTGGTAGAAAGTGGAGGGTGATGGTGGAAGGTTGTTACTGGAAGTCTGTGACTAGTGGTGTGCCTTAGGGATCGGTCTGAGCCCATTGCTGTTTATGGTTTATATCAGCTTTCTGGATGAGAATGTACAATGTACAGCCATTATTGAATGGTGGAGTAGTCTTGATGGGCCGAATAGCCTAATTCTTGTGCTATCACGTATGACCTGGGGATCATGAATGTAGCCTTCTCGTGGTGATCCCTGGAAGCGACAACACGATGCACTCTGTGACGCGTCGGGCGACAATTCTGTCAACATGTTGGACGATGACAGAAGCCAACAGCGAGCTCCATCGTCTGACACACACGCGAACGAACTTATGACCTTAAGACCTTAAGACCTTATGACCATTACAGGAAAGATTTGGAGGCTTTGGGGAGGATGCAGAAGAGGTTTACCAGAACTGCAGATTCTGGTTTACACAAAAGATAGACATAAAGTACTAGAGTAACTCAGCGAGTCACCCATCCGTTTTCTCCAGAGATGCTGCCTGACCCGCTGAGCTACTCCATCATTTTGTGCCTACCTTTACCAGAGTGATGCTTGGATTGGAGAGTATTAGTTATAAGGGGTGATTGGACAAACTTGGATTGGTTTCTTTGGAATGTCAAAGGCTGAGGAAAGACCCGATAGCAGTATGTAAAATTATGAGAGGCGTTGATTAGGAAGGCAGTCAGAAGCACTCTTCCAGGGTGGAAATGACAAAGACTACAGGCCATAGCGTTAAGATGAGAGAGGCAAAGTTTAAAGAAGGTGTGTGTGGTACAAGTATTTTTTTATGCAGGTAGTGGGTGCCTTGAACGCGCTGCCAGGGCTGGTGGTTCAGGCAGATATGATAGTGGTATTGAGCAGGTTTTTCGATAGGCGCATGGATATGCAGGGAACGGAGATATGTGGATCACGTGCTGGCAGAGGCAATAGTTTACTTAGGCATTATGTTTAGCACAACCATTGTGGGCCGAAGGGCCTGTTCCTATTCTGCACTGTTCCATATTCTATGCTCTATGTTCTATGCTCTATCTTCTATGAAGTAGGTGTTACATCTGCAAGGAATGAACACTGGCTTCATAGCTTTACCTTTACAAGTAGATCTCTTGGTACACGAGTTGATGGAGATGCTATTTAGTCATAGAGTCATATAACGTGGAAACAGGCTCATCAGCTCAACTTGCCCACACCAACCAACGTATCGCATCTACACTAGTCTCACTAGCTTGTATTTGGCCCATATCCCTCTCAACCTGTCCTATCCATGTACCTGTCTAATTGCTTCTTAAACGTTGTGATAGTCCCAACATCAACCACTTCCTGCGGAAGCTTGTTCCGTACACCCACCATCCTTTGCGTGAATAAGTTACCCCTCAGATTCCGATAAAATCATTCCACCTTTACAAACCTATGCCCTCTGGTCCTCCATTTCCCCCTCTGGGCAAGAGTCTCTATGCGTCCACTCGATCTATTCCTCTCATGATGTTCTACATCTCTATAAGATCATCCCTCATTCTCCTGTGCTCCAGGGAATGGAGTCCCAACCTGCTCAATCTCTCCCTATAGCTCAGATTCTCAAGTCCTGGCAACATCTTTGTAAATCTTCTCTGCACCCTTTTCAACAATTTGGTTGCAATTAAGATGTTATTAGTCTTCAGATTAGCCCACAGTCCCATGAAATGAATGTCATACAGGGAATGTATGCAAACAGAAGAATTTTCTTGGTATTTTATATATTTAAAGGTTTCAAAGGTTTCAAAGGTCTTTCATTGTCATGTGTACCAATTAAGGTACAGCGATATTCGTATTACCATACAGCCATACTAAAAAAATCAACAAGACACACAACTACATAAAAGTTAACATCAACATCCACCACAGCAGATTCCCCACATTCCTCACTGTGATGGAATCTTCTTCGCTCATTTTTCTTCCGCGGTCGGGGCAGTCGAACCATCCGTTGAGGTGGTCGATGCTCCCGCAGCTGGCGGGAAGAAACCGGAGCACCCGGAGAAAACCCACGTGGTCACAGGGGAGAATGTAAAGCTTCCCGTAGTCAGGATCAAACCTGGGTCACGGGCGCTGTGAGGCAGCAGCTCTACCGCTGCGCCACCGTGACGCCCCATCATTCTAACCCACCCTCACACTTTGGGCCTGTTGCTGTGATCAACTTGCATAAATTGTCAGCAGAACAACACAGCTGTTATTTTACAACTAATTATCTTTGAATTAGTAGTTGTTTCAAATGTGGCATCATTAAAACTTAACGAACGCCATTCATGTCCTACCTTGCATATCACATTGATATTTTTCCCCAAAGGTTCGGCATTGATAAAAGAAATTTTCAAAGGAACAGCATTTGATGTGAAATACGAACAAACCTGTTCACAAACAAAAACAGGTGAGAATATTAATATTGCATGGAAAACTTGTTACAGATTAATTTTTGACGCTGTTGAAGGTATCATTTGGAAATAGAAAATATACCAGTGCTGGATTACTTTAACAACCAACTAAGATAAATTGTGTAGAACGGGACTGCAGATGCTGGTATATAACGAAGCTAGACACAAAATGCTGGAGTAACTCAGCGGGTCAGGTAGCATCCATGGGGAAAAAGGATGGGTGACTTTTCTGGTTGCGACCCTTCTTCAAAGGGAGAGATTGAAGAAGGTTATGGACCCGAAATATCACCCTTTAATCTCTCCCTGCACGGGAGACCCGACCTTTTCTTTGTCGGGTCTCCGTTGTCGTTGGGGCTGCAACGAGGAGCGGCCTCCAACAGGAGAAGACCGGGGGCTCTGGTGCCGACGACACACCTCACCGTCGCGGAGCTGGCCGAGTCCAGAGCGGTACTTGGAGCCTGCGGCCCACCCGCTTCGAGTTAACTGCGGCACCGGGAGCCCGCGGGTCCCTGGATTTTTTCAGGGCTCTCGCTACGATTCTCCCGCCCGAACGGGGTAAGAGCTCCTGGAGCGGGGCCTGACATCAGCCCCGGCGGCTTGGAATGGCCACGGGACTCTGCGAGCGCACGCCGGGGGCTCTAACATCAAGACCCGGTGTACGTTGCATCACCCATCGTGGCTTTAATGGCCGCGGGACAATCGCCATCGCCAGACGGGGCTTGACTTTGACTCTGACATCGCAGTGGAGATAAGTTTTTTGGCCTATCAAAGCGATGTGATGATGTTTTATGTAAATTATTGTTGTGTCTTGGGTCTATTTGTTTGTAATGTATGGCTGCAGAAACGTCATTTCGTTTGGACCTCAAGGGGTCCAAATGACAAATAAATTGAATCTAATCTAATCTAAACCACACATCTCTGTCCTCCTGTTCCTGCGGACTTCCGCCGCTGGAAGTATAGGATTTTGGTGTGTGTGCTTTATCATCATTCCTTACAATGCTGTGTATGACAGTGATCACAACTTCTACTGAAGTGTGGATGGCCGTTGGCTCGCTAGAAGCTCATCTGCTCTTTGACGGGTCTTGTTTTTGGTCCTGCTGGGGGTCCACAGCCCCCTCCTCACCTGACAAAGTAGGTGCGGGAGATGGTTTAGTCACCGACTATCCGACCATGGAGCAGGCAGCACAGGATTACATGGTACCTGTGTGAGGGGGAGCTCCCCCCGACCTGACCTGACCTAACACAATAATTAAATTGGTGTTATACCTCTTCCATCTAACTTAATAGCTCAGTGGTTTAAACTCTTGTCGGAGATAGTACTTTGAAGGGCCTGTCCCACTAGGCCGTCATTTGCGTGTAATTTACGTGACATCATTTACGCGTCACGACACACGACGCGCGCGATGTGACCTGCACGTGATGCGCGCACGGTGCACATTACGCACGCACGGAGCGCGATGAGATAGGCAGTGACGTGCGGCGTTGCAGGATTTTGTGATGTACAAAATCTTCGGGCACCATCTGCGTGCGACAGGCTCTTTACTCTCTCAGACAAGTGTTCTGCAAACCCTCTCTCCCTGCACCCCCTCTGCACTTTGTACCTTGTCATACCTCTAGTTTCCCCCTCCCCTAACTCCCAGTCTGAGGAAGGGTCTTTGACCCAAAACATCACCTATTCCTTTTCTGCAGAGATGCTGCCTGACAACGCTGAGTTACTCCAGCACATTGTGTCTATCTTGGTTTTATTTATCACTGCATCAAGTTAATCTCAAGTTAATCTCAGAAAAGGCACCTCATTTCACCCACTAACAAATTAATTCTAGCATCTCCTTTCAACTCAGCATCAAGAGCAAAGGCTGTGAAACTGAAGTAATTTTGTTTTAAGCTCGGCCTTAAAAGCTATTACAGTGTTATAATTTATTTCCCCTGTGACCTCTGCCAGACATCAGAGAATGTGAATCATTGCAATCACCGCACGCTGCAGTGGCTTTCGATGTATGTTTAGATTTATAAATTCAGCAATCAACTCCATGGAGTTAATATGGACACTTAACCCTTACGGTAAACAGAGTCATAGAGTCAAACAGTAATACAGTGTGGAAGCAGGCCCTCACGCCCAACCTGCTGACACCGGCCAACATGCCCCAGCTACAGTAGTCCCACCTGCCAGCATTTGTTCCATATCCCTCCTAACCTGTCCTATCCATGTGCCTGTCTAACTGCTTCTTAAATGTTGCGATAGTCCCTGCATCAACTACCTCCTCTGGCAGCTCGTTCCATAAGTGTGAAATAGTACTTTTGTTGCAATCATTTCCCATCTGTTGGGTTCCAGCGGGAGATTAGTTTAGTTTATTATTGTCACGTACAGCGACAAGCTTTTATTAGACGACACATGAATCCAATCTTGTCGTCCACGGTGCACAGATAAAGAATAAATGGGACAGCATTTAGTGCAAGATAAAGTCTAATAAAGTCTGATTAAAGATAGTTCAAAGGTTCTCTAATGAGTGTAGGTGGGAGGTCGGGGCCGCACTCTAGCTGAAGAGCGGACGGTTTAGTTGACTGATAGCAGCTTGGAAGAAACTGTCCCTGAATCAGGAGGTGTGAGTTTTCACATTTCTCTACATCTTGCCAGATGGGAGAGGGGAGAAGAGGGAGTGACCTGGATGAGATGAGCAGGGTCCTTGATTATGCTGGTGGCCTTGCCGAGGCAGCGCGAAGTGTAGATGGAGACAATGGAAGGGAGGTTGGTTTGCGTGATAGTCTGTGCTGCGTCTACAACTCCCTGCAATTTCTTGTGGTCTTGGATGGAGCTTTACCCAAGCCAGTGTGTGATGCATCCCGGTAAAATGCTTTCTACGGCATATCCGCAGAGGATGTCATTGCCCTTACTGCAGACCGGGAAGCTGGCAAGTTTTGATCCAGCTAAACTTTAGACAAATTGTAAAAAATGACTAGATCAAAGTAAGATAAATCTGTTCATTTTTAGCTTGGCTCATTTCATATTCCACTCGCCAGAGTCAGATAAGACTCAAATCCAAAATCTCTGGTGCTGATTTAATACAGTTCAGTGGGGTGCTACCTTGTTTTGGTTACAGACTCTCTTAATGCTGGTCCCAGAAGCAGATCTGCAATCAGTTATTACATTGCGGAATTATTGCCACCATGGAGGCCAAGTCAATTGATTTTTTAAAATGCAGAAATGGATAGATTATTGATTGATAAGGGTGTCAATGGTTATGGGGAGAAGGCAGGAGAATGGGGTTGAGAGGGAATGCCTGATCAGCCATGTGTGAATGGTGGAGTAGCTTTAATGGGCCAAATGGCCTCATTCTGATTCTATCACATATGTATTTACAATCACTCAACTCTTTTTTACAGGACTTTATCTTGCACTAAACATTATTCACTTTATTCTCTATCTGTGCACTGTGGACAGTTTGAGACTTTAGACTTTAACGATACTGAGCGGAACAGGCCTTTTGGCCCACTGAGTCCATGCCGACCAGTGATCACCTTGTACACTAGCCACCCCACACATTAGGGATATACAGGTTTGTAGGTTAATTGGCAATGGTAAAATTGTAATTACAATTCTACCAATGCCAATTAGCCTACAAACCTGTATATCCTTGTACTTTACTCTCTCAGACAAGTGTTCTGCAAACCCTCTCTCCCTGCACCCCCTCTGCACTTTGTACCTTGTCATACCTCTAGTTTCCCCCTCCCCAGACTCTCAGTCTGAAGAAGGGTCTCGACCCGAAATGTCACCTATTCCTTTTCTGCAGAGATGCTGCCTGACCACGCTGAGTTACTCCAGCACTTTGTGTCTATCTTGGTTTTATTTATCACTGCATCAAGTTAATCTCAAGTTAATCTCAGAAAAGGCACCTCATTTCACCCACTAACAAATTAATTCTAGCATCTCCTTTCAACTCAGCATCAAGAGCAAAGGCTGTGAAACTGAAGTAATTTTGTTTTAAGCTCGGCCTTAAAAGCTATTACAGTGTTATAATTTATTTCCCCTGTGACCTCTGCCAGACATCAGAGAATGTGAATCATTGCAATCACCGCACGCTGCAGTGGCTTTCGATGTATGTTTAGATTTATAAATTCAGCAATCAACTCCATGGAGTTAATATGGACACTTAACCCTTACGGTAAACAGAGTCATAGAGTCAAACAGTAATGCAGTGTGGAAACAGGCCCTCACACCCAACCTGCTGACACTGGCCAACATGCCCCAGCTACAGTAGTCCCACCTGCCAGCATTTGTTCCATATCCCTCCTAACCTGTCCTATCCATGTGCCTGTCTAACTGCTTCTTAAATGTTGTGATAGTCCCTGCATCAACTGCCTCCTCTGGCAGCTCGTTCCATAAGTGTGAAATAGTACTTTTGTTGCAATCATTTCCCATCTGTTGGGTTCCAGCGGGAGATTAGTTTAGTTTATTATTGTCACGTACAGCGACAAGCTTTTATTAGACGACACATGAATCCAATCTTGTCGTCCACGGTGCCCAGATAAAAAATAAATGGGACAGCATTTAGTGCAAGATAAAGTCTAATAAAGTCTGATTAAAGATAGTTCAAAGGTTCTCTAATGAGTGTAGGTGGGAGGTCGGGGCCGCACTCTAGCTGAAGAGCGGACGGTTTAGTTGACTGATAGCAGCTTGGAAGAAACTGTCCCTGAATCAGGAGGTGTGAGTTTTCACATTTCTCTACATCTTGCCAGATGGGAGAGGGGAGAAGAGGGAGTGGCCAGGATGAGATGAGCAGGGTCCTTGATTATGCTGGTGGCCTTGCCGAGGCAGCGCGAAGTGTAGATGGAGACAATGGAAGGGAAGTTGGTTTGCGTGATAGTCTGTGCTGCGTCTACAACTCCCTGCAATTTCTTGTGGTCTTGGATGGAGCTTTACCCAAACCAGTGTGTGATGCATCCCGGTAAAATGCTTTCTACGGCATATCCGCAGAGGATGTCATTGCCCTTACTGCAGACCGGGAAGCTGGCAAGTTTTGATCCAGCTAAACTTTAGACAAATTGCAAAAAACGACTAGATCAAAGTAAGATAAATCTGTTCATTTTTAGCTTGGCTCATTTCATATTCCACTCGCCAGAGTCAGATAAGACTCAAATCCAAAATCTCTGGTGCTGATTTAATACAGTTCAGTGGGGTGCTACCTTGTTTTGGTTACAGACTCTCTTAATGCTGGTCCCAGAAGCAGATCTGCAATCAGTTATTACATTGCGGAATTATTGCCACCATGGAGGCCAAGTCAATTGATTTTTTAAAATGCAGAAATGGATAGATTATTGATTGATAAGGGTGTCAATGGTTATGGGGAGAAGGCAGGAGAATGGGGTTGAGAGGGAATGCTTGATCAGCCATGTTTGAATGGTGGAGTAGCTTTAATGGGCGAAATGGCCTCATTCTGATTATGTCACATATGAATTTACAATCGCTCCACTCTTTTTTACAGGACTTTATCTTGCACTAAACATTATTCACTTTATTCTCTATCTGTGCACTGTGGACAGTTTGAGACTTTAGACTTTAACGATACTGAGCGGAAACAGGCCTTTTGGCCCACTGAGTCCATGCCGACCAGTGATCACCTTGTACACTAGCCACCCCACACATTAGGGATATACAGGTTTGTAGGTTAATTGGCAATGGTAAAATTGTAATTACAATTCTACCAATGCCAATTAGCCTACAAACCTGTATATCCTTGTAATGTGGAAGAGAAAAATCAGAGCTCCCAGAGAGAGCCTGCGATCTCCACACACAGTTCAAGATTGAACCCGGATCTCTGGCACTGTAAGGCATCAACTCTACCGCTGCACTCTTTAATCATGAACAGCCTTTCCGCTGACTGGACAGCACAAAACAAAAATGACTTTTCACATTATTTGGTACATGTGACAATAAACTAAACTAAATTAAACGTTGATAAATGCACAATGTAAATGATACCCGGTTAATTTGTAATAGTAATATTTGTAAAAAACACTGAATATTTTACATGGTTTCGTTTGGTTGGTGATGGAACATTGGAACGGTATCTTGGACAGCTTTTTTCTCCCCCTATTCATCTGAATTAGGAATTGAACTTGCCATCACACATCATGATCAGACAGTGCAACTTCCGGCAGCCCCTCACCCTAACTTTGCATCAGCCCATTTGGTGCAGCGAAACTCACAAGTGGTGGAGTCTTTTTTTTGTAAACCAGCATCTGCAGTTCCTTGTTTCTACATTCTGACTGCCCCAGTGCAAAATCTCCTCAAGGTATGCTCGCTTCGAAGACGTTCTCATCCTCTCTCTGACAGGAGTACTGTGAGACCCCCCTCTCACTGCTCCAACTACCAGCTGTCCAGCCTCTCCACTATACAAGCTTTCTCCCCTCTCCTCACCTCCCACAATCAGTCTGAAGAAGGGTCCCGACCCGAAACATCGCCTGTTCATTCCTTCTGCAGATGCTACCTGACCCCTTGTGCATGGTGCCCACCATTTTGTATTTAGTTCCAGATTCCAAAATCTGCAGTTCTTGTGCCTTAGCAGATGTCTATTCACTTCTGAATCGGCAGCCGTGAGTTCAAATCCCAACCCAGGACTTCAGTCGCTAAGCCAGGCCAATGTTTCAATGCAGTAATGAGTGAGGGTTGTATTGCCTGAGGGCTGGGTATGTTACAGCAGGAATCCCAATGTACAATTAACCTAGATGCACATAAAATTGATGCTGCAGCTTAATGATCATGCTACAATCTCCTGACTGCAGCAATCATGCTGTTTACTGTTTTGCTGAATGTCTACAGGGTTCAATTAAAGATGATCGTGTACTTGTGGCGTAGTGCTTTCTCAAATCCCACCGCCTGCTTCTCCCACAGTCTTTAGTGATTCACAAGTGTCAATTGGCATACACCTGCAGTGTTTCCAATCTTCCTTGTATATTTGGGCTAAGATGCAAAAGAATGAAGGGAAAGACAGCCCAGTTTAAATAAAGACATGTTCTCCAGGGACATATTATGTTTTGGTATATTTAACATTACAATGAGATATTCATTGTGATTGAATCGCACCCTGCTTTCACATTCACTCCTCTTCTTTCCCTGGCACCATTTTGTCTCCTTTACACCTCCAGTCTTTGTCACCTCATCTACCCATCTGTGAAACAAGACTACTCCCACCTGTATCCACCTATCACTTGCCAGGCTTTGGCTCGCCCCCACCTCTCTTCCAGCTTTCCTCCCCTCACTACGATCAGAATGAAGAAGAGTTTTGACCCAAAACATTGTCTATCCGTGTTCTCCAGATGTGCTGCCTGGCCCATTGAATTACTCCAGCGCTTTGTCTGTTTTGCTCACGATTCCAGCATCTGCAGTTCCTCGTGTCTCCAAATACTCAGTGTCTGGGTCAAACAATTGAATCAGTGATCTTGTCTCCCAGGAGACATGTGGAGCCTCTCTAACAACCCTTCCTTTTTCCAGTGGTCAGATATAGTATCTGCACTGGTCCAACCAACAACCAAAGACAAGTTATTGGGCAAAGAGAACACAAAAGTGCTGGAGTAACTCAGCGGGTTAGCCAGCATCCCTGGAGAACACGGATAGCTAACATTTCAAGTCGAGATCCTACTTCAGACTCAAAATCCAGGTTGGTCTGAACTGGGAGGTCTGGAACTGGAGCTGGAACCCATCAGGTACAACATACCCTGGCTGTGGAATCGCAGAGGGGGAGCAGTGAGCGAGGCTCTCACAGAGCCACCATCATGGGGAGGAGAGCTTCATAGGCATACGTTGACGAGATTGCACAGTAGAGCAGACAAAATGAAGGAACAAAGAACTGCAAATGCTGGTTTATACCATAGCTAGACCCAAAGTGCTGAAGGAACTCAGCAGGTCAGGCAACATCTCTGGAGAAAGACACAAAATACTGGAGAAACTCAACGGGACAGGCAGCATCTCTGGAGAGAAGGATTGGGTGACGATTCCGGTCGAGACCCTGCCTCGGGTAGGTTGATGTTTTTTGGGTCTGAAGAAGGGTCTCGATGCAAAGCATCACCTATCCACGATCTCCAGAGATGCTGCCTGACCCGCTGAGTTACCCCAGAGTTGTGTGTCCTTTTGTCCCAGCATCTGCAGCTCTTCATTTCTCCAAGTTAATGGCTGTCTGGTTTCTGATCTGATTTCCTGTTCCCGTAACATTCAAAAATAAGAAATTTAAAAGAACATGAGATATAGAAAGCGAAAGACCGTGCAGTTATTTCAAGGTTTCGACGACCACTGTTATCACTCTGAAGCAGCAGCGGTTTGTTAGCAAGAGAACGTACGCTAACATCAATTCCTTTCACGGCAAATGTAGGGTTCAATGGAAGATGACAAACTTGCTCTTGGTAGAAGAATTTCTCTATTTCTTCAAGTTCTTTTGCCAATACAGTCTGCAACGTAAGAAAGGAGATTTAAACATTTGTCATCCTTTTTATTTAAGGCTAAAGAAAAAAAAACGAAAAAAAAAAACGAATAGACACAATATGCTAAAGAAGTGCTGGAGTGACTCAACGGGTCAGGCATCATCTCTGGAGAACATGGACAGATGATGTTTCTGGTCATGACCCTTCTTCATTCTGTGAACAATCAATGTTCTCCAGAGGTCCTGGCCTGACCCACTGAGTTACTCCAGCATTTTTAGTTTAATTTAGAGATAAGGCATAGCAACAGGCCCTTCGGCCCAACGAGTCCACTCTGACCACCGATCACCCGTTCACACTAGTTTTATGTAATCCCACACACTAGGAACAATTTCGGAGGCCAATTAGCCTACAAGCCTGCATATCTTTGGGATGTGGAATGAAACCAGAACCCCCAGAGGAAACCCACGCAGTCACAGGGAGAAAGTGCAAACTTCACATCCAGGCGGCCCCTAGTTCCTGACCTCCCATCTTCCTTATTGGAGACCATCGAGCTATCTTTAATTGGACTTTACATCACACTAAACGTTATTCCCTTTATCCTGTATCTGTACACTGTGGATGGCTTCATGTATAGTCTTTCCACTGACTGGGTAGCGCGCAACAAAAACGCTTTTCACTGTACCTCAGTACACGTGATTATAAGGTAAACTAAATCAATCTGAGTTCAAGAACGAAGCTGGGTCTCTGTTGCTGTGAGTTCAGCGACTCTACCATTGTGTTTTGGTCAACCTTCCAGCATCTTCAGTTCCCATTGAAAATGGTTTCCTTGGTACATTACATTACAGAGGTAGAGTCAGCATTTACAAAAGATGTCATGTCACATATCCGCTTGCACTCACCATGCGTTTAGAAGGTTCCGCTGTCCGGACTTTATCAGCAACCTCCCCCAGCTTTGCAACGAGCTTGGTTTCTTTGTCAAATTCCTCTTGCATGGCCTGTCCCGAGCAATGGAGAACAGCTGCTAACAGCTGGCTGTACCTGCCCTTGAACTGAGAGTCGGCTAAGCCATCCTTCAGTAACCTGGAGAGAGACTTTAGACTTTAGAGATACAGCATGGAAACAGGCCCTTCGGCCCACCGAGTCCGCGCTGACCAGCGATCACCCCGTACACTAATACTATCCTACACACGCGGGATAATTTACATATCACAGAAGCCAACTAACCTACAAACCTTGTTCGGCTTTGGAGTGTGGGAAACCGGAGCACCCGGAGAAAACCCGCGCAGATCATGGGGAGAACATACAAACCCATGGTCAGGATCGAACCCGGGTATCTGGCACTGTAAGGCAGCAACTCTAATGCCCAGTGACACAGAGAACAATCTTAACGCAAAACTGCACCCGACCCGTTTCATTAATAGAATTACTCTGAAAATCAACCATACTGGAACATTGAACACAGAACAATACAGTATAAGACAGGCTCTTCGGCCCATAATGTCCATGATGAACATAATGCCATGACCAACTCTAATCTGCCTGCACATAATCATGTTCCCTGCACATCCACAAGCCTGTCCAAAAGCCTCTTAAACGGCACCATCATATCTGCCTCCACCACCACCCCTGGCAGCACATTCCAGGCACTCATCACCCTCTGTGTGTAAAGACCAGCTCTGTTCATCACCTTTAAGCTTTGCCCCTCTTTCCTTAAACGCTCCTTTCTAAAGCATCAGTACTGAACATTTGCTGCCAAATTTCATGATCGGCATTAAAATAAGATTGAACTCTCAAACACTTCAAAACAATGATCCCTAGAGTCACAGTCATACAGTATGGTAACAAGCCTTTCAGCCCAACTTGCCCATCCCAACCAAAACGCCCCATCTACACTAGTCCCAACCACCCGCATGTGGCCCATATCCTTCTAAACCTTTCCTAACCATGTCTCCAGCTTTCTCCCCCCATCACAATCACTATCACAATCACAAATGTCACTATCCATGTTCTCCAGAGATGCTGCCTGACCTGGTAGATTACTCCAGCACTTTGTGGCTGTTTTTGAAAAAACTGCATCCACAGTTCCTCATGTTTCCATCTTCAGAAATACAAGTAATTTTAATAATAACAACTACAAACAGGCTTCGCATTAACGCAGTGAAGCTGTGGACTAAATGCATTGCAAAAAACAAAGTGCCGCAGGAACTCAGCAGGACAGGCAGCATCTGGGGTAGGAATGGACAGATAACGTTTCACGCCAGGACACTTCTTCCCATACCCGAAATGTCGTCTGTCCATTCCCTCCACAGATGCTGCCTGACCCGCTGAGTTCCTCCAGCACTTTCTTTGTTGATCGGGATTCCAGCATCTGCAGTTTCTTGCGTCCTGACTAAATGCTATGTTTATTTTACAATGGTATTTAAAATCCTCTTTCAATCCTGCACCCTATTTAACTTCTCAACCCAAGCTATTCTGTAATTACACAGACAGGGTAGTTCAACTAAAGGCAATTACTCACACTAGGGATCATTGGCCTTTTATCAACAAGTAGCTGAAGGCTCAAAGAGACTTGGCACTAATAACAATGAGTAATTAAGATGACACATGGCCAATTGGCAGAATAACCCTTGAAAGGAAAAATTGAAAGTTGAAAGAATGACGAAGTGATTGCATCACCTAGTGTAAAGGTTAATTATGTTTTTGGACTGGTTTTCCGTTAAAATTCAACTTGTTGAAAATGCAGGGGTATTTAGTGAAACAAAAACTGTAAAAATCATCAGAGAGTCATAGAGTTGTACAACACGGAAACAGACCCTTTGGCCCAACTCGCCCATGCTGACCAAAGTGCAAAATCTAAGCTAGCCCCAACTGCCTATGTTTGGCCTATATCCCACTTGATTAGTAAGGGTCAGGGGTTATGGGGAGAGGGCAGGAGAATAGGGTTAGAGGGAAAGGTATATCAGCCACGATTGAATGGCGGTGCAGACATGATGGGCCAAATGGTCTCCTTCGAGAACCTATGAACTTACAAACTTGGATATTTTCTATCCATGTATCTGTCAAATGTATTTTAAATGGTGTTATAGTACCTGCCTCAACTACCTCCTCTGGTAGCTTGTTCTAAATACCCACTGAGTGTAAAAGTTGCCCCCCAGGTTCCTATTAAATCTCTTCCCCATCACCTTAAACCTGTGTCCTCTTGTTTTTGAAACCCATTCTCTGGATAAAAGATTTTACCAGCATCTGCAGTTCTTTCTTACTCCCTATGACCTTATTTGGGTTTGTGAATTAATTTTTTTCTACCTTCATCTAAAATTTAAGAAGTTCACCCCATCTATTCCTCTCATGATTTTATACATCTCCATAAGGTCACCCCATCAGCCTCCTACCCTCCGAGGAATAACATCCTAGCTTGGCCAAACTCTCCCCATAGCTCAGGCCCTCGAGTCCTGGCACCATCCTTGTAAATCCTCTCTGAATTCTTTCCACCGTAACAACTTCCTACCGCAGGGTGACCAAAACTGAACATAACACTCCAAATGTGGCTTGTGTAACAGTAACACCCCAACTTTTACGCCTTAGCCTCCTACGCTCCAAAGAATAAAGTCATAGCTTGCCCAACCGCTCCCTATATCACAGGCCCTGGAGTCCCGACAACATCCTCGTAAATCATCTCTGCACCCTTTCCAGCTTTCTGCTCAGACACCATCAGAGGAAGAGTTAATGTTTTGAGGTCTGTGATTATTTGTATTTGCTGAGTTATTTTCTGCACAGTGCAATCTGGGCAGGGTGCCATGTGTACAGTGGCAATCCAGGATGTACAGTGGCAAGCCAGGATGGCAATTCCTCAACTCTCACTGCACACGGATCCTCTCGAGTGGCATGGTTCGCACCTGTAGCTTTCAGCGCCAGCAAGACTTTAAAAGTCCTGGAGGACGAGGAAATTTGGCATGTCTCCAATGACTCTTACAAAAACCTCCACAGATGCATCATAGAGAGATTACTGTCTGATTCATCACAGTTTGGTTTTGGAACAGCTCTGCCCAAGACCGCAAGAAATTGCACTGAGTTGTGGATGTAGCCCAGTCCATCCCACAGAGCAGACTCCCCACCATCGACTCCGTCTACACTTCACGCTGCCTCGGGAAAGCAGCCAACATAATCAAAATCTTGTCCAACCCCAGTCATTCCTTCTTCACCCCGCTCCTGTGGGCAGAAGATACAGAAGCTTGAAACCGCCCACCACCAGACTCAGGAACAGTTTCTTGCCCCCTGTTATCAGGCTTCTGAACGGTCCTTACTTAAGCTAGGGTACTATCTAATTCACCTCTGCCCCATTTAGGGCATTGGACTTTGTCTCTGGAACTGATGCGCTACAATTCTGCACTCTGTTTCTTTCCCCTTTGCTCTACCTATTGTACTTGAGTTTGGTTTGGATTTTCCCACTACTCTCTGTGTAAAAATCTTGCCCCGCATTATCTTCCTTAGTAGAAACCTGAGAGGCAACTTTTTCACACAGGTGGGTATATAGAATGAGCTGCCAGAGGAGGTAGTTGAGGTAGGTACGCTAACAGTATTTTAACAAAATGCTTGGGCAGGTACATGGATAGTGAAGGTTTCGAGGGATTTGGGCTAAACATGGGCAGGTGGGACTAGTGTAGATGCAGCATCTTGGTCGGCATGGATAAAGTTGGTCAAAGGTGTCTCTGGGGTGCATGACTCTATGACTCTTTGAATAGAATATCTACCAAGTCCTGAGTCAGTCTGCAGAAGGGTTCTGACCCAAACATGGCCTGTACACTTCCATCCTAGATGCTGCCTGACCCGTTGAGTTCCTCTGGCACTTTGGGTTTTGTTGACGATTCTAGCATTTACCGTTCCATGTGTCTGCATCTTCCAAGACCCCCATATTGTAGAACCTGAGTGGTTATCTGTGACCTTCATTGGGAGAACGGACTGAACAAATGTCTGAGGTTTTGTCTGAAGAAAGATTTGCTTTTCTTAATCTTCCCTGCCTTATGTTCCTGTGCATCCAACAGGAGAATAAAATGATCTGTTGTGACAGATGACATTCCCACCCTTCTACTGATCTATCTGCTTCTGACAACGTCCAAACCCCAGTGAATAATGCCACACTACGTCATCTTAAAGAACCATCAGCATAGGGCGGCGCAGTGACGCAGCGGTAGAGTTGCTGCCTTACAGCGTCAGAGACCTGGGTTCGATCCTGGCTGCGGGTGCTGTCTGTATGGAGTTCGCACCTTCTCCCCGTGACCTGCGTGGGACCCCCACGCTCCAGAGATGCACGGGTTTGTACAGGTTTGTAGGCTAATTGTCTTCAGTAATGATGGTAAATTGTCCCTGCTGTTTGGGGATCGCTGGTCATCGCAGACTCGGCGGGCTGCAACTCTAAATATAGAATGACAATGTTGCCATTTCATCTGCATCCACTTTTCGCTTCTCTAACCATCTGCCCCTGCCTTTGTTTGAGTTATCTCCTTCCCTGCTGCTGCCTATCTTTGGGGATTCCCCCATTTTGGTCCTTCCCTTCTTTTTCCCAGATTAGGGAAAGCTACTGAACAGCACAGATCTTGTGTAAAAGTATAAATGTACGATGAGCGTTTGACGGCGCTGGGCCTGTACTCGCTGGAGTTTAGAAGGATGAAGGGGAACCTCATTGAAACTCGGAAAGTGAAAGGCCTGGATAGAGTGGATGTGGAGAGGATCTTATTGAAACATATAAGATGGTGAAGGGTTTGGACACGCTAGAGGCAGGAACCATGTTCCCAATGTTGGGGGAGTCCAGAACCAGGGGCCACAGTTTAAGAATAAGGGGTAAGCCATTGAGAACGGAGACGAGGAAACACTTTTTCTCACAGAGAGTTGTGAGTCTGTGGAATTCTCTACCTCAACACGCGATCTTAAAGAGGTGGAGGCCGGTTCTCTGGATACTTTCAAGAGAGAGCTAGATAGGGCTCTTAAAGATAGCAGAGTCAGGGGATATGGCAAGAAGGCAGGAACGGGGTACTGATTTGGGATGATCAGCCATGATCACATTGAATGGCGGTGTTAGTTCGCAGAGCCGAATGGCCTACTCCTGCACCTATTGTCTATTGTCAGTGGGAGTCTGAGACCAGAGGGCATAGCCTCAAAATAAAAGGAGGTACCTTTAGAAAGGAGATGAGGACGAATTTCTTTAGTTAGAGGGTGGTGAATCTGTGGAATTCATTGCCACAGATGGCTATGGAGGCCATTATTGTTTTTTTTTTGGCAGATTCTTGATTTAGGGTGTCAAGTGTTATGGAAGGGAGGCAGGAGATTGTGGTTGAGAGGGAAAGATAGATCTGCCATGATGGAATGGTGGAGTAAACTCGATAGGGCCAAATGGCCTACTCCTGCACTTATTAAAGGGATCAGGGGGTATGGAGAGAAAGCAGGTACAGGATACCGAGTTGGATGATCAGCCATGATCATATTGAATGGCGGTACAGGCTCGAAGGGCCGAATGGCCTACTCCTGCACCTATTTTCTGTTTCTATGTTTCTATGATAGGCTGAATGGCCTAATTCTGCTCCTATGAGTTATGTACTTATGAAAAGCAGAAACTGCTGGAAGTAGTCAGCAGCTCAGGCAGTGAATGTGCAGAGAGAACCAGGGCAATTTGTTTAGGTCAGTGGCCTTTCTTCATAAAGCAAATGTGCTGGAGTAACTCAGCAGGTCAGGCAGCATCTCTGGAGAAGGTGGAGAGGTGACGTTTGGGGTCGAGACACCTTCTTCAGACTGCCAGTGTTGTTTCCCCATTGATGCGCTGACTGTAGAATATAACTAAGCAAATGAAACAGCATCTGGGATCATTGCCAGCATAGAAACGAAATACAATTTTACTGTCTGGGATCTGTTACAAGCTGATGCAAAGCTCGGAAGCCAGTGGAGCAAATAGCACTGTGTTTTCCAAGTGTAAAGCACCCCAGTTTGCCAACTCAAGCCTGCACAGGCACAGTTTTGCTGCAGCAGTAAATAGAGACACAATGAACTGCAGATGCTGGAGTCTTGGGCAAAGCAGAAAGTGCTGGAAGAACTCAATGGATCAGGCAGCAACTCTACAGGTGACGTTTCAGAGGTACACAAAAAAGCTGGAGAAACTCAGCGGGTGCAGCAGCATCTATGGAGCGAAGGAAATAGGCAACGTTTCGGGCCGAAACCCTTCTTCAGTCTGAAGAAGGGTTTCGGCCCGAAACGTTGCCTATTTCCTTCGCTCCATAGATGCTGCTGCACCCGCTGAGTTTCTCAAGCTTTTTTGTGTACCTTCGATTCTCCAGCATCTGCAGTTCCTTCTTAAACACATGTGACATTTCAGGTTGGGAACCTTCTTCAGATTCGGATGCTAAACATTTTAACTCCCGTTCCCATTCCCACACTGACCTTTCTGTCCTGGGCCTCCTCCATTGTCAGAGTGAGGCCACACGCAAACTGGGGCAATAGCACCTTGTATTCGTGCTGGGGCAGCTAACAACCCAGCGGTATGAACGTTGAATTCTCCAAGTGTAGGTAACTTCTAACCCCTCCCCCAAACCTCCCCTCATTTCTCCCCACATGCCCCCACATTTCACCTATCCACGTTCTCCAGAGATGTTGCTTGACCGGCTGAGTAATCCCAGCAGTTTGTGTCCTTTTAGTCATTTGAGATGGGGAGCATTTGAGGTTTTTAGATTTTTTTATTTTTAGATTTTGGAGATACAGCATGGCAACAGGCCCTTCAGCCCACTGAGTCTGCGCTAACCAGCGATCACCACATACGCCAGCACAATCCTACAACTAGGGATAATTCATAATTAACAGAGGAACAATTAAACCTCTTAGTCTTTGGAGTATGGGAGGAAACCAGATGAAACCCATGTGGTAACAGGGAGAACAGGCAAACTCCATACAGACAGCTTCTGAGGGCAGGATCAAACCCGGGTCTCTTGCGCTGTGGGGCAGCAACTCTACCCGCTGTGCCACTGTGTCGTCCAGCATCTCTGGAGGACAAGGACAGGCAATGTTTTTGGTTGGGAGAAGGGGTCGGCATTTAGTGAGTGCAACACTTCCCTGTCGGCGGGTTTGACTAACACACCAGGTACTGAGGGACAAGTGTGCTCAGATCACACCTCACCCCAGACACTTTCCATTTGTGACCAGTCGATCGTGAAGCTATTTCTTTGTTATCTGGACTTGAATTTGACAGGATGAATTTTCGAAACTGTTCTAATTTTCAAATCTACCACAAACCTGTCTGTCACATTCTGCTGGCAGTCTGCTGATCTGGATGGTAATTTATGTGATACATGAGACTACATCTGCTGTGAGGATTTAGTAACCAGAAGAAAAAAATGCGCTTCATCTGTCTCATCTCGAATTCTACCAACGTTCACATAATCATCATTTGGAGGTGATTCCATTACATCTCCCAAACGACCATTACATTTGGGTTCGAGGATTAAATGACCAGATAAATTGGGTGATAATGAATAATTTGCTTTAGTTTAGTTTAGTTTAGTTTGGTTTAGTTTAGATATACAGCATGGAACAGGCCATTTGGCTCGCTGAGTCTGCGCCAACCAGCGGTCACCCTCCCACTAGTTTGTATCCTACACAATGGGAACAATATATAGAAATCAATTCACCTACAAACCAGAACATCATTGAAATGTGGGAGAAAACCGGAGCACCCGGAGTAAACCCACATGGTCACGGGGAGAACGTGCAAACTCCACACAGAGTTAGGATTGAACCCGGGTCACTGGCTCTGTGAGGCATGTCTTCCATTGATCTCAAAGCAAGTGGGAACTGAAGGAGATGCGTTACAGAGAATCGAGGAAGTGTAGGTACTGGAATCTTGAGCAAAACACAAAGTGCTGGAGGAACTCAGTGGGTCAGGCAGCATCTGTGGAGGGAATGGGCAGGTGATGTTTCCGGTCGTGACCCTAATTCAGACTCATGTGTGAAGCTGACAGGAGATGTCTACCATGCAGTCAGTTATCTTGGGTGGCCCAGTCCATCCAGAAGCAGTGCCGAGTTTATGATCTGCATGTATCTAGGCTGAAGTAGAATCCTGATCTGTGGTGTCCAGTTTGCAGCAGCATGCCCCTTCCCCCTCTCTCTAGGGGAATAGACAGAGGCGCAGCTTTAAATTAACATCAAGGTTCAGGAACAGCTTCTTCCCAGCAACCATCAAGCTCTCAAATACCACAAACACTAACTAAACTGCGAACAATGAACTGTCTTGGTTGCACAAGGGGCAGCACAGTGGCGCAGCGGTAGAGTTGCTGCCATACAGCGCCAGAGACCCAGATTCGATCCTGACTCTGGGTACTGTCTGTGTAGAGTTTGTACATTTCCCCTGTGACCTTGTGGGTTTGCTCCGGATGCTACGGTTTCCTCCCACACTCCAAAGACGTACAGGTTTGTAGGTTAATTGGTTTCAGTAAACTGTCCCAAGAGTGTAGGAAAGAACTAGTGTATGGGCTGATCACTGGTTGGTACGGAACAGTGAGTCAAACTCTAAAGTTCATAAGTCATAGGAGCGGGAGTAGTCGCGGTCAGGATCGAACCCGTATTTTTGGAGCTGTAAGGCAGCAACTCTACCGCTGTGCCACCATGCTGCCCTTCATGTCTACTCTAAAGTCTAAAGTCAAGTCAAGTTTATCCAATGCCCCCCCCATTTCAAAAGGTATCTAATAGCGAAAATCCAAATGATATGGGTAAAGAAACAGACTAATGTAGGACCAACCTCATTTGCTCGCTAGATGGGAGAACAGATAGCTGTGTTCCAGCAGAGTGTAACAACTCAAAATGTCTCGATGTCAAGTCAATGGCAATGATAACCCATTCAATGGCGTGTTACTGCCGAAATTAACTGGTCTTATTTCCCCTGTACATACTGAATAGAGGACAATTCTACTTGAGTTAATTCAAAATAAACTAATTCAATTAGTTGAATACTTTCTTTAGCATAATTGACAACTTTGTATTATCGCAAACAACATAATTCTACAATGCAACTGTGTTCGATAACCCTTACACTGCACTAACAAACCCATTTAAGCAATTGTGGCTACATAGAATCTTCAAAAGGACAATCTAATTACACCATTACTCACTTTTGTCTCTTTTAATGTATATCCGAATGACTTACAGTAGACTGGTTACAATTGCTACACAAATACAATCCACAGCCATCACAACAACGCAACATTTAATCAGGATCCCAACCAAACTTTTTTTGAAAAGTTGCAACGTGGAAACAGGCCCTTCGACTAACCGAGTCCACGCCGACCATATGTTATCCCACTTTCTCATCCACTCCCTGCACACTAGGGGGCAATTTGCAGCGGGCCAATTATCCCACAAACCTGCGCGCCTTTGGGACGTGGAAGGAGACTGGAGCACCTGGTGAAACCCACATGGTCACAAGAAGAACGTGCAAACTCCATACAGACAGCACTTAAAATCAGAATCAAAATGGGTCTCTGGCGCTGTGAGGCAGCATCTCCACCTGCTGTGCTGTTCTTACTAATTATTTAAATTTGAAATCTCTTTTGAAACTGATAACAGACCGATAGAATAATATGGCATGGCAACAAATCATTTGTTCTATATCTCTCTACATCAACTATATCTATTGTTTCCCTTTCCCCTGAAGAAGGCTGTCGACCCAAAACGTCACTCATTCCTTTTCACCAGAGATGCTGCCTGACCCGCGGAGTTACTCCAGCTTTTTGTGTCTATCTTCGGTTTAAACCAGCATCTGCAGTTCCTTCCTACACATTTGGCCCAACTTGCCTATGCTAAGCAGTGGATACCCTTTTCCATATTAACCCTATATTTCAACAATTGATCAATAGCCTTCCATGCCTCAGTGATTTAAGTGTAAGAGGAAAATCTACTATTAACAGCATTGATGTACAGTGAGATCTTGGGATCCAAGACCATAGCTCCTTGAAAGTTGCAGTACAAGTTAATAAAGTGGTAAAGAAGGCATATTGTCCACTTCGAAGATGGACACAAAATGCTGGAGTATCTCAGCGGGACAGCCAGCATCTCTGGCGAGAAGGAATGGGTCATAGATATTGTCTGCTTGCCTTCTTAAGTTGGGCATTGAGTATAAGAGTCAGGAAGTCTTGATGCAGCTTAAGAGGACATTGGTTAGGATGCATTTGGAGTATTGCATGCAGTTCTGGTCACCCTATTACAGGAAGGATGTGGAGGCTTCTGAAAGGGTGCAGAGGTGGTTTACTAGAATAATGCCTAGTTTAGGAAGTATAAGGATATCAGCTTCAGGAAGAGGTTAAACAGATTTGGATTGTTTCTCTGAAACACTGGAAGCTGAGGGAAAACCTGACAGAAGTATAGACAATTCTGGAAGTATAGATAGGGTAGACAGTCAGAACCAGAATGGAAATATCAAAAATTAGAGGACATATCTTTAAGGTGAGAGGGGAAAAGTTTAAAGGAGATGTGCGGGGCAAGTTCTTTACACAGAGGGTGCTAGGTGCTTGGAACGTGCTGATGAAAGGTGGTGATGGAGGCAGATACAATGGTGGTGTTTAAGAGGCTTTTGGATAGGCACATGGGACTAACGTAGCTGGAACTCTGGGTCAGCATTGATGAGTTGGGCTAAAGGGCATGTGTCGATGCTGTATGACTCCAGGACCCAATAAAGATCCCAGAGTGGGAAGAATATCACTGAAAGTGCCGAAGGATTTTAATGGTTAGTTTAGTATAGTTTAGAGATACAGTGCGGAAAAGGGCCCTTCGGCCCACCGACCAGCGATCCCCGCACAGTAACACTATCCTACGGACACCAGGGACAATTTTACCATTATACCAAGTCAAATAACCTATAAACCTGTCTGTCTTTGAAGTGTGGGAGGAAACTGAAGATCTTGGAGAAAACCCATGTGGTCACAGGGAGAATGTACAAACTCCATACAGGCAGCACATGTGGTCAGGATCAAACCTGGGTCTCTGACATTGTAAAGGGCCTGTCCCACTTGGGCGATTTTTTAGGCGACTGCCAGCGACTGTCATAGTTGTAGCAGGTCGCCGAAAAACTGGCGACTGGACCCCCATACGACAATGTCTACGACAAGCTATAACTACCTCCCATATAGCCGATGGCAAGCTACGGCAAGCTGCCGACAACCGGCGACCCGTTAGGACGTCCATCTACGACCACACCTGCGACAACCTACGACCACACAGGCGACAACCTATGACAACCGAAGTCAACCTGCGTCCACCCGTGACAAGCTACAACTAGCAGTGACCTTGTCGGCAACAACTAAAGACAACTGAAGACAATTCAGTCGCCGGTTGACGTACGTAGGTTGACGTAGGAAGTCGCAATGGAATTCACCGAAGTCAGCACCGGCGACAACCCACGTCACCCGCCGACAACCCACGACACCACCTACGTCAGGAGAAGTCAAGCTACGCCCATTGGGGTCAAGCCACTGTTGCCGAAAACTTTTTGAACATGTTGAAAATCCAGCTGCGACCAGAAAGACGCTACAAATGTTTGGGCGACTGAGAGGAATACTCACGACCATACAGGCGATACCCCGGCGACCATGTGGCGATAGCCTAATCGCCTGTAGTCGCCTAAAAAAATTGCCTAAGTGGGACAGACCCTTAAGGCAGCAACTCTACCGCTGCCCCACTGTGCCACCCTGTCTGGTTTAAAATTTGCGTCTGTACTTCTCTCGTGACCTTGCTCTGCTGAGAAGATGGAATTGATAACTTTGGACTTACCAACACAACTGATGGGCAACTCGTATGCTCCCGATTGCACGAACCAGTAAGAATTCTACGAGTGGGCTATTAAGGTGCCATTCAAACTTTATTGCCTATTGAAAATAAAACGGTCTTTTATAAGCGTTGAACAGGGAATTTATCTGCATACATTTCCATTTGTTCTATTACCACAACCCAATGCTATTAAATTTTATGATTCATTCTATGCATCTGTACAATAATTGAGTCCTACAGCATGGAAACAGGCCCTTCAGCCCACAGACAGATACAGTGCTTCCGCGCTGTAAACTAAAATAATGTTAAGAAGGTCAGATATGGATGTGCATGCAGACGTCAGTAAACTTTCAACAAGCATCTCAACAGAAATTATTCATACAGTCAACAAATTAAAAGATATTAAACTTAAAACACAACACTGGAGGCGACCTGTACAATTGTATTGAGGCATACATAGTCTTGTTATTGAACATCTAGTGCTGCTGGAAGACTTGATGTCATTCTGCATTTCCTGCATGGTAGCATTTGGTAGTGAATGCTAGCCTGATTCCCACTCTGCTTCAGTAGACATTGGCTTGATGGAATGTATGCTGGAGGCCCAAGGAACTGCAGGCGCTGGAATCATGATCAAAATACAATGTGCCGGAGGAACTCAGCAGGTCAGCCAGTTTCCATTGAGGGGATGGAAAGACAGATGACATTTCGGGTCAGGTCCCTTCTTTCGGCTTCACAAAGGGGGAGCAGTGAGAGGGGGTCTCAAAAAACTTCCGACAGAGTGAGGGAGGAGAACTATTTGAAAGTGGGAATACTTTGAGGAGAAAGAGACACAAAGTGCTGGAGTAACTTAGCAGCTCAGGCTGGGGAACATGAACATGTGATGTTTTGGGAGGACTCTTCGAGAGGTAACCATATAACCATATAACATATAACATATAACAATCACAGCACGGAAACAGGACATCTCGGCACTTCAAGTCCGTGCCGAACACTTATTTTCCCTTAGTCCCATCTACCTGTAACGTTTCAAGTCATGTCCCAAAGGGACCCAAACGGGTCCCGACCTGAAATGTCATCTCTCCGTGTTCTCCAAAGATGCTGCCTGACCTGCTCGTTACCCCGGCACTTTGTGTCTATTTTTTGTAGGCCAGTATCTGCAATTCCTTGTTTGTACTCTGTACTTTGAGGAGGTTTTGCAGTGGGGCAGTGAAGTGGAGACACAAGGAGCTGCAGGCGCTGGAATCTTGATCAAAATACAAAGCGCTGGAAGAACTCAGCAGGTCAGGCAGCATCTGTGGAGGGAATGGACTGGCAATGTTTTGGGTGGAGATGGTGTGGTGTAATACTTAATGTGTTTAAATGACTTTTATTTTGACAGATCCATATTCGGTAACAGCTCCATCCAAGACTACGAGAAATTTCAGAGAAAATAAAGAACCAAAGAACTAATGTAGAAACTGTAGCCCAGACCATCACGCAAACCAATGTCCCTTCCATTGACTCCATCTACACTAGGCAGCCTCATCAAGGCCACCAGCATAACCAAGGACTAGTCTCACCTCTTTCCTTCTTCTCCTCTCTCCCATCAGGCAACAGGCACAGAAGTGTGAAAGCTCACACCTCCAGATTCAGGGACAGTTTCTTCCCAGCTGTTATCAAGCAACTGAACCATCCCATCACCAACTAGAGTGCAGGCCTGATCTCCCTACTACTTCATTGGAGACCCTTGGACTATCTTTAATCGGAGTTTACTGGACTTTATCTTACACTAAACGTTAATTCCTTCATCCTGTGTCTGTACACTGTGGATGGCTCGATTGTAATCATGTATAGTCTTTCCACTGACTGGATAGCACACAACAAAAAAGCTTTTCACTGTCCCCCAGTACACGTGACAATAGTAAACTAAACTAAACTAAATTATATTGTTTCATTTTCCTAAATGACGTAGTCCATCCAAGACCACAAGAAATTTCAGAGAAAATAAAGAACCAAAGAACTGTGTCTACCTAGTCTTGTATCAAGGTACTTTTCCATCAAATGCTCACTGCCAGCAAAGCCAGCATCTATTGTCTCACCATGAATGAATGGGGAGATTCATTGATTAATCTCACTCATTGCCCTATGAAGGTGGTGGTCGTTCAGGACAAGAGGTTTTTTTGCACTGGGAGCTCCAAGATTTAGATGAACTACTGCCGATATACATACATATTTTAGATGTGCTCAGAAATCATGTACAAAATATAATCGCTGGAAGTTTTATTTTGCTTTAGGTCAATTTAGTTTTTATCATCAGGGCTTCTGGAAGATATTTTAATACCAATGAAAGCTTTGAATGTACTGTATCTGAGAGATGTTTTAATATCAGTGAGAGGTTGAATATATTGTTCTGCTGTTATGATGTATGTTCTCATCCTTCGTAAGTGTTGAAAGCAGCAGGACACACCATGAACTAAACACCTCCCTACCATGTCAAACAATGTTTGTGTAGGAAAAAACTGCAGATGTTGGCAGCAGCTTTGGATAGAAGGAATGGGTGACGTTTCGGGTCGAGACCTACAGACGGAACGTCAGGGAGAGGGAGACACAGAGATAAGGAAGTGTAAGAGGTCAAAAGAGATGCAGATTAAGGAAAATGCAGAATAGACCATTGTTAACTAGGAGAAGGTGACAACAAAGCAAACAGAGATACAATATAATCAGAGGGACAGTCAGACTGGTCGGAGAATATTTGTGCTCTCTGTGAGTGGGTCTATGGTTTTCACAGTGGTTACCTCAGAACCCACAAAACTGAGTGTGAGCAAGTTAACCTTGATCCCAAGTGACTGCTCATAAGAAGGTATTAATGTGATAAGTGCATAGAGTCATAAAGTCATAGAGTTTTGACTCTATAGAGTGTGAAAACAGGCCCTTCGGCCCAACTTGCCCACACTGGCCAACTTGCCTCATCTACACTAGTCCCACCTGCCTGCATTTGGCCCATAATCCTCTAAACATGTCCTATCCATGTACCTGTCTAAATGGTTCTTAAATATTGCGATAGTCCCTGCCTCCTCCAGCAGCTCGTTCTATACACCCACCACCCTTTGGGTGAAAAAGTTTGATTGACGAGTGGGGAATAGATGGAGACGGGAATAGGGAAGATGCACGTATTTAGAAATTCTTTGCGATTCTCAATGTTTCACATCGTAGTGGTGGCAGAGTGGTGCAGCGGGCAGAGCAATTGCCTCACAGCACCAGACACCCAGGGTTGATCCTAACCTTGGGTGCTGTCTGTGTGGAGTTTGCACGTTTTCCCCGTGACCGCGTGAGTTTCCTCCGGATGCTCCGGTTTCCTCCCACATCCCGAAGGTGTGCGGGTTTGCAGGTTAATTGGCCCTCTGTAAATTGCTGCTCGTGTGTAGGGAGTGGATGAGAAAGTGGGATAACATTACTAGTGTGAACAAGTGATTGATTGGTGGCCTGTGTGGATTCAGTGGCCCAAAATGTTTCCACGCTATATTGCCAAAATGAAAAAAAAAAAATTTTGCAGTTGGAATAAAAATAAACATATCTATGTTATAACCTTGCTTCAATTTTCAATTTACAAAGAGGGTCCCGACTGAAAAGTCACCTATCCATGTTCCCCACATATCCTGCATGGCCCGTTGAGTTACTCCAGAATTTCATGTCTTATTTTGTAAACCAGCATCTGCAGTTCCATGTGTCTTTAATTTATTCCTTGTCTTAAGGAAAACAACGGCACCATCCTGATTACGGCGTCATCAATGAATCGTGTCCCTCCGGAACATTCCATGGTGTCTGACTCATGACTAATTAATTCACGGCTGTAGATTTAGATATCAGCAAGACCAAGCGTAGACTAGGCGAGCCTTTAGCTGAAAATTTGCGCCGGGTCCACCAGGGCCTGCTGGATCACCCGGTTGCCAACCATTTTAACTCCCCTTCCCATTCCCACATTGACCTTTCTGTCATTGCGACACGCAAACTAGAGGAACAGCACCTTGTATTCTGACGGTATGAACATTAAATTCTCCATCTTTAGGTGATACTCCCAATTCCCCCCTCTCTTCCCCATGTATCCTGCAACCTCCTTGATAACCAATTCTCCCACTCTCCCGCTGCTCTCCCCCCCCCACACCCACACCCCCAAACACTACATCTCCTTCCACCAATATTCTTCCCTCTTGCTTTACATGTCACTCCCCTTCTCCTCTTATCTGACACCCTTTGTCTCCTTTTCATCTCTAGCCTCTTTCACATTCTACCCATCTACCAACCCCCCCTCACTTGCATCCAGCTACCACTTGCCAAGCTTAGTGCCCTTGCTCCCACCTCTTTCCATTTCTCTCCCCCCCCTCCAACCCCCAACTACGATGAATCTGAAGATGTGGTCCAACCTGAAAGGTGGCCCATCCATGTCCTCCAGCGATGCTGCCTGACCCCGTTGAGTTACCTTGGCACTTTGTATCTTGCTCAGGATCCCAGCATCTGCAGTTGCTGGTGTCTCCAGGCTTAGACTCGCTGCCCCTAAATTGTTTCTATTCAAGGCCACCTTTTCTGAGCCACATCTCCGCATCTTAGCACAATTATAGTTCTCCGACGGTGGTTCTTTAAAGTTGGCGGATAAGCTAAAAAAAATGGCACAAAGTGACAGAGTAACTCAGCCGGTCAGGCAGCATCTCGAGAAGAGGTGGATGGGTGATGTTTTGGGTTGGGACAATTCGGAATGATTGGGGGGGAGGGGAGGGGAGGTGGAGAAAGTTAGATGAGGGCAGGTTAAACGTGGCAGGTAATAAGTACGCACAGAAATTATTATTTTTTTTGATATGCTGATGGCTGGACAAATGCCAGAGATGACAAAGAAGGTGTGAGACAAAATAACTGCAGAGTTGCAAATTTGTTTTACACTTTTTTCTTCACTGGCCTTTGTCCAACTATCTGCCAATCAACCCCTTTGCCTGTGTTCACCTGCCCCACTTTGTCCTGCCTTTTCCAGCTTTCTTCCTCCCCTCTGACAATCAGACTAGAGAAGGGTCCCGTACCAAACGTCACCTATCCAAGTTCTCCGCTGATCCGCTGAGTTACTCCAGCACTTTGTGTCTTTCTTTGGTATAAACCAACATCTATTTTTTTGTAAGCCAGCATCTGCAGTTCTAGATAAGCTAAAAAAAAAAAAATAAGATTTGCAGGCAGGTTTAGCATTTCAGGTCCCCGGAGGCAGTAACAACGAGAGCTGGCTATAATTCTCTGCTTAATGCTATACTTTATCAAAGACTATTTACCTGAACCAGCTGTGGCAGATAGTCCAGCAATTCGTCATTGAGAATGGTTCCAATCTGGTGGACTGCAGCCCGGCGAAGCTCTTGATCTGAGAAACTTAACAAGTAGAAAACAAAAGGAACAGTGAGTGAACCCACTGGTGCAGGAGAATATTATAAAATATAGAACAGTACAGCACGGGCACAGGCCCTTCAGCCCACAATGTCTGTGCCAAACATGATGCCATGACCAACCCTTATCTGCCTGAACGTGATCCATATCCATATCCCTCCATTCCCTGTGCCTATCCAAACGCCTCTTAAATGCCACTATCGCATCTGGGCTCGGTTGTAATCATGTATTGTCTTTCTGCTGACTGGATAGCACGCAATAAAAGCTTTTCACTGTACCTCGGTACACGTGACAATGAACTAAACAGAACTGCCTCCACCACCAACCCCAGCAGCACGTTCCAGGCTCCCACCACTCTCTGTGTCAAAACGTGCCCGGCACATCTCCTATCAACTTTGCCCTCTTATCTTAAAGCTATGCCCCCTAGTATTTGATATTTGCAACCCAGGAAATAAGGGTTGTGACTGTTATGTTATAAGCAAATTTAATTCTATGAGGGAATTAATTTGAAAATACCAAGCATATCTACTATTCCAAATTAATCTGAACCATCCAACAATGTGAGAATGTTGAGTGGTTTGGAGGAGCAGCGGATCTTGGAATAATAAAGATGAATTTGTTGCCTGAAAGTGGTGTTGCAGGTAGATATGGTGGTGAAGAAGAATTTTGGCTCATGGGCCTTCATCAGTCAGGGAACTGAATATAGAATGTGTTTAAGAAGGAACTGCAGATGCTGGAAAACTCAGCGGGTGCATGCAGCAGCATCTATGGAGCGAAGGAAATAGGCAACGTTTCGGGCCAAAGCTGGTCTGAAGAAGGGTTTCGGCCCGAAACATTGCCTATTTCCTTCGCTCCATAGATGCTGCTGCACCCGCTGAGTTTCTCCAGCTTTTTTGTGTACCAACTGAATATAGAAGTTGGAACATTATGTGACAGTTGTATAAAACGTTGGTGAGGGGGAATGTGGAGCATTGTGCTGAGTTTTGGTCACCGTGCTTGGGAAGGATGCTATTAAGCTGGAAAGAGTGCAGAAAAGAATTACGAGGATGTTGCCTGGACCTGAGGGCCTGAGATAAAGGGAGAGGTTGGGCAGGCTAGGACTTTATTCCTTGGCATGAGGATGAGGGGTGATCTATAGAGGTGTATAAAATCATAAAGGAAATAGATTGTGTGTATAGAATCTTTTACCCAAGTTAGAGAAATCAAGAACAGGAGGACATACATTTAAGGGTGGCAAGATTTAACATGAACCTAAGGAGCAACCTTTTCACATGTAGCTTGGTGGGCATTTGGAATGATCTGCCAGAGGAGGTATCTGTAATTGAGGTAGGTACAATAACAACATTTAAAATATATTTGGACAGGAAAGATTTTGAAGAATATGGGCCAAATCCGGGCAAACGGGACTAGTTTAGATGGGGCATCTTGGTTAGCATAGAAGAGTTGGGCAGAAGGGCCTGTTTCTGTGCTGTACAACTCTATGACTAAAGTAGGACAGATCAAAAAGGACACAAAGTGCTAGTGTAACTCAGCAAGTCAGACAGTATCTCTGGACAACATGGATAGGTGACGTTTTGGGTCGGAAAACGTCACCTATCCATGTTCACAGATGCTGCCTGACCTGCTGGGTTACTCCGGCACATTGTGGCCTTTTGTATAATAACCAGCATCTGCAGTTCCATCTTTTTATAGGGCAGATCAATAAGACGGTTAAAAAAGGAATATAGGTATTTTCCTTTATTATCTGACACATTACATGTTGGAGCAGCAAGGTTGTTGTTCCATAACTATATATAATACTAAGTAGGTCAGTGCTAATGCACTGTGTACACTTCTGGTCATCAAACTGCAGAAAGAACAGGATTGCTCTAGGAAGGATGTCATGGGGATTTACAAGGATATTGCCTACGATTCAAAATATTGTGACAAATACAAAAGAGTGTATAATCAAGGTTTATTTCCTTTGGAACAGAGGAAGCTAAGAGAAATGTGCATGAAGTTATGGTGCCGGGGATCCATGAACCTGTCTTCATCGATGGGATGGTGGTGGGCAAAGTAAGCAGCCTCAGGTTCCTGGGCGTACATATCTCTGAAGATCTGTCCTGGGCCCAGCACATTGATACAATCGTAAAGAAAGCCTCTACTTCCTCAGAAGTTTGAGAAGATTCAGCATGATGCTGAATACTCATAAGCTTCTACTAGACATTTATGAGCAGCACGGTGGCGCAGTGGTAGAGTTCCTGCCTTACAGCGCCAGAGACTCAGGTTCGATCCTGATTATGGATGCTTGTCTGTACAGAGTATGGATGTTCTTCCTGTACCCTGCGTGAGTTTTCTCCGGGATCTCCGGTGTCCTCCCACACTCCAAAGACGTACAGGTTTGTAGGTTAATTGCCACGGTATATTTGTAAATTATCCATAGTGTGTGTAGGATAGCGTAAGTGTGCAGGGATCGCTGGTCGGCGTGGACAGGGTTGGCCGAAGGTTTTTGTTTCCGCGCTGTATCTCCGAACCAAACTAAACAAGATCATTGCAACTGGTTGCATCACAGGTAGCCAATACCATCACAGACCCACACCACACTGGCCACATTCTCATCTCACCAATACCATCGGGAAGAAGGTACAGGAGCCCGAGAAACGTGGATAGGTGACCGAGCCCGAGCTTTTTCTTCCAGGCAACCATCAGGCTCGTGAACCACCAACTTGACCTCAGCAACGATCTACTGTGGGCGTTGTTTAAGGCTGCTTTAAGTGTGCTTAAGTTTGCACTGCTATCGTCTGGTTACTCGGTATCACTGAAACTCTTATTGATTTGTTGATGATTGTGTATTTATTTGTTGTGTTGTTGCGTTACTGTGCCCGTAAAGGGCGGCACAGTGGTGTTGCGGTAGAGTTGCTGCCTTACTGCGCCAGAGACCCGGGTTCAATCCTGACCTGTCTCTACGGTTTGTACGCTCTCCCTGTGACTGTGTGGGTTTCCTCTGGTGCTCCGGTTTCCTCCCACATCCCAGACATGCAGGTTTGTAGGTTAATTGGCCACTGTAAATTGCTCCTAGTGTGTAGAGAGTGGACGAGAAAGTGGGATTTTCCAATAGACCAACAAACTATCTTTAATCGATGTTAGTGGACTTTACCTTGTACTAAACATTATTCCCTTTATCCTGTATCTGTACACTGTGGACGGCTTGATAGTAATAATCTCTAGTTTTTTCACTGACTAGATAGCACACAACAAAAAGCTTTTCACTGTACCTCAGTACATGTGACTATAATAAACGAAACTAAACTAGAGTGAACAGGTGATTGATGTGCAGTATGCACTCGGTGGGCCGAAGGGCCTGTTTCCATGCTGTATATTTAAACAGAACTAAACTAACTTAGCTGAAATATGATTTTGCTTAATTAAAACAAGTGATCTCATCTTTATGCAAATTTTTCACAAGTGCCAATCTAGATCCTGTTTCCTCCGCATTGCTTCTTCGCAGCTGGTTTTGTTGGCGTGGAGCCCCATAAGGGATAAGTTAGGTTGCATCTGTGAAGTGTTAAACCTGTTCGACTTGGTGTGGTTATACATTCATCTGCAAGCCAGAGACAACGGGGAAAAAGCTTTGATGGTAGAACATTGCCTGAAGTTGATTAGCCTGTGCTGACTGGATTCTCAAATTTCCATTGACAGACTTTAGAGATACAGCGCAGAAACAGGCCCTTTGTCCTACTGAGTCTGCGCCGACCAGCGATCACCCCGTACACCTGCACTATCCTAGACGCTAGACAATGAAGAATTTACAGAGGCCAATTAACCTTCAACTTGTACGCCTTTGGAGTGTGGGAGGAAATCGGAGCACCCGGAGAAAACCCATGCGGTCACAGGGAGAAGGTACAAACTCCATACAGACAACACCCGTATTCAGGATCAAACCCGGGACTGGTGCTCTAAGGTAGCAAATCTAATGCAGCACCACTGTGCTGCCCTATTGGGGCTCTATTTAGACAGGAATTTGAAAAGATAATCTCAGTTTTGTTCTGGAATTTTAGGACGCTCAGGAGTGAAGGAGTTAACAACAACTGGTGAACACAACCCGCCCGGTCCATCACAGCTACTGACCTTCTCACCATCAAAGGGATCTACAGGAGGCGCTGTCTCAAAAAGGCAAGCTAGCATCATCAAGAACCCACACCACACCACACTGGCCACGCTCTCGTTTCACTCCTTCCATCGGGAAGAAAACCATGACCACCAGGTTCATTAACAGTTCTTCCCAATAACGTTTAGGCTTTTGAACACTACAAACTGACTAAACCATGAACTGTCTTGGTTGGACTCAGGATTTTGCCCTTTTGATTTCCCCTAATATTGTTTTTTTTTTTTTTAAATATATCAAATTTTCCTTTGTTTACGGTGAGAGCTGTTATGTTTATTGTTCCGTTTTCAGTACGAATGACAATTAAACATCTTGGCTCTTATCTCATGACTTGATATTTGAGAGACTGCCTACTGAATCTTCCTTCCACACCCGTATCTGTTGGTGATGGTGATATATATTCCTGGACCATATTGGAAATTCACAAAAACCATACGGTAGGCGGCGCGGCTCTGGCCAGCAGCGGCCTCTGCAGCCTGCCCGCGTTTTATTATTTTTTTTGTCTGCGTTTTTATGTAGTTTTTGTTATTTTATGTTGGGGTGTGTGTGTGGGGGATGGGGGTGGGGTGGGAGGAGGGGGGGAAACTTTTGAATCTCTCCCTGCACTGGAGACCCGACCTTTTCTCGTCGGGTCTCAGGTGTCGTTGAGGCCGCAACGAGGAGCGGCCTCCAACGGGAAGAAGCCGGGGACTCTGGTGCCGACTCACCGTTGCCGTCGCGGAGCTGGCCGAGACCGGAGCGGGTGGAGCGGTGGAGGAGCGTTGCCGCTGCCGCTGCTGCTGCTGCGGCCCGACCGGAGAGTCGGAGGCCCCAACGACAGGTCTGTGGACGGCGGTACCGGGAGCCCGCGGCTCTCCGGAGGGAGACCGCTTTTCGGGGCTCCTGCAACGGCGAATTCTCCCGCCCGTGTTGCGGGGTTGAAGAACTCCTGGAGCGGGGCCTGACATCACTGCCCCGCGCGGCTGGAATGGCCGCGGGACTTTGCGAGCGCACGCCGGGGGCTCCAACACCAAGACCCGGTGTGCGACCTCGCACCACCCGGCGTGGCTTTAATGGCCGCGGGACAATCGCCATCGCCAGCCGGGGGCTTTGACTTTGACTCTGACATCGGGGGGGGGGGGGGGGGTGAGTGCAGTGGAGAGATAAGTTTTTTTGGCCTTCCATCACAGCTATGTGATGGATGTTTATGTAAAATGTAATTATGTTGTGTCTGGGGTCTATTTGTGTGTAATGTATGGCTGCAGAAACGGCATTTCGTTTGGACCTCCAGGGGTCCAAATGACAATTAAATTGACTCTTGACTCTTGACTCTTGACTCATAGTTACCAGTGGCAGGTTTACTTCTTTTTGTAGGTTCTTCGCTGCTGTTGTTGCGCTGGTGTCTGGATTTGTGGTTTGGTTGGCGTTGGAAGTCCGCGCATCTTCCAAGAAGGCCAGCCTGGGCCATGGCCTAAAAAAGACTCATGTTTTGAGTACCGGGCCTTCGAGCTTTCACCAGTCATTCTTGTTCTGCTGGTGGGTTCGTAGGGGTGCTGTCTTTGGCTGTAGTGGGTTTTTGATGGAGTCCCTATTATTAGTCCTAGGGTTTTTGCTTCCTCATCGAGCTCCTTGACTTGCTTCGATAGGTTGCCTCCAAATAATAGTATTGGTGGTTTTGTGGTGCCAGGTTTGCACAGTCCCGCGAATTTTGGGTTTAGTGTGGGTTGAATGGCACTCTTCCTGATGTTGTTTATCTCATGTTGAGTGTTGCAGAGTAGTGCCAGTGCATCTTGTTGGTCCTGGGACATGTCCTTGTCATCCACTGTGCGGGCAAATGCTGTTATCCCTGCTGTTAGGAGTTTCAGTACTTTTTGTAATTTGACGTCCATACTTCTGACTCCTATTCCAATGTGTTTCCATATACTGGTGTTTACTATTGGAACATTCAGGGATATGCAGTTGCCCGGTGCCAGGTGTCTTGATGTGGTGTCCAGTACAGCCTGTTCTTGTAACTGGTTTAGACACATGTAGTCTATACTGGCAGCTAGCTTTGGCTCCAGATTTTGACCAGTCTGGTCTGGCTGTATAAAATTGGACACCATGTCCAGTAGGTTCTCTCGTTCCTGCACCCCTTGCACACTTGTCTTTCCTTCTGCGGACCCCTCTTCCAGGTCAGCCCAGAACTGACCCGCAGTGCTCCCCTCTGATGAGGTAGAAGCACTGTGCAGCCCTTCAAGAGGTACTGCTGTGGGTTTATCATAGGGCCCACTGTGACCCGACTCCATCTCCCGGAGTCTGTCACGTTGGAGCAAATGCTCCCCACACCGCTCCATCCGGCTCCAGCGCTCACGGTCGCTGGCCGCCCGCGGTTGTTCAAAGTCGGACTCCTCTGAGTCCACAACCTTGTTTGTTTTTTGTCTAGCCTTACCGCCCGGCCGCGTGGATCTGGCCAGTGCGGAGGCGACATCGGGCGCAGCTGATCCCACTATCGGTGATCCAAGTGCCGCTGGCTGCTGCTGGCTGCCCGCTGCTCCGCGGTCCTCCCTCACCAGCTTTGTCGCAGACCTTGTCTTCTTTGCTTTGTCCATGTTCCCACCTGTAGCTGGAAATGGAAACAAAAAAGACCGCAGAGTAAACTCTTACCTGCAAGTTGCGGCTTTCAAACTGCCGCTGCGGGGGAACGTTGTTCCACCGCGTCTGACGTTTCGCAATGCGTGTAACGATATGACACGCATGCGTCCTGGCGGGCTTCTTCACGTAGTCACTCACGTGACTCCGAAATAAAATTAACAAGCAAATCACGGTGCAAACCACAAAGTGGAGGCTTCCGCCCACACGCCAAAGATTTGTAGTTTAATTGGCCTCTGTAAATTGTCCCTAGTGTGTAGGATAAAACTAGTGTACGGGTGATCGCTGGCCGATGCGGACTCAGAGGGTCGAATGGGCCTGTTTCCACACACTAAACTAAACTAAACTAAACTAAACTAAACTAAACTAAACTAAACTAAACTAAACTAAACTAAACTAAACTAAATACTGCCCCACTGCCAATAGACAAATAAACTCCTTCTTGGTCACGTTAAACGTGTTTTTGAAAACCTAAGCCTCCACTGGAAAACTAAAATATGGTATTCCAAAGCAGCTGTTTCAAGCTGGCCGACCCTTGCAGGAAGCGGGTTAGAAATAGGAGTTTAAAAATCTCAACTCTGAGAGAAATGGAGGAGCCCATGTCTTAAACAAACATTTATTTGTGTATCCAGTGTATCCAATCTCCTAGCTTATCTCAGCCCTGGATACATGCAGCCCTGGAGTCGATCCTGGCTACGGGTGCTGTCTGTATGGAGTTTGGATGTTATCTTTGTGACTTGCGTGGTTTTTTCCGAGATCATCAGTTTCCTCCCACATTCCAAGGACTAACAGGCTAGTAGGTTAATTGACTAGGGTTTGTATACATGGCATAAGTGTAAATTGTCCCTAGTGTGCGTGGGCTTGTGTTAATGTGCTGGGATCGCTGGTTAGTGCAGACTAGGTAGGCCGAAGGGCCTGTTTCCGCGCTGAATCGCTAAAGTCTAAAGTCTGCCAATGGAAATTTGAGAAGCCAGTCACAGCAAGCTAATCAACCAGGCAATGTTCTACCAGTAGGTCATGCTGCATCAGGAGTGAATGGACAGACAATGTTTTGGGTCAGGACCCTTCTTGACACTGGTTGGATTAGGGGGAAGAAAACTGGAAAAGGAGACAAAAGGGTTTCAGACAAGGAGAGAAGAGGAGGAGTGAAATGTTAAGCCAGACGGAGTGACATGGGTGGAAGGGGACATGGAACTTGTGAAGGAAGGAACTACAGATGCTGGGTTAAACCGAAGATAGACACAAAATGTAAGTCAGCGGGACAGGCAGCACCTCTGGAGGGAAGGAACGAGTGACACTTCAGGTCAAGACTCTTGTCTGAAGGAGGGTCTTGACCCGAAAAGTCACCCATTACTTGTCTCCAGAGATGCTGCCTGTCCCGCTGAGTTACTTCAGCATTTTGTGTCTGGCTAAGGGATTTGTAGCATAACAGTAGAGAGGATAGAGAGAGTTTTATAAAGGAGTAAAGAATAAGAGGACTGTGCCTTAAAATTGCAGTTTTGTTATTCAGGGTGTTGTCAGACAGAATGCTCTCTGACATAAGTGCAGTGGAACTTTAGAACTACTTTTCCAAAGTGTGAATGGTGCCAGGGCCTGTTAAAACTTTCAGAGCTGACGTGCGTCATCAAGGGTATTGAGGATTACATTACCAAAGTGAACAGAACGGGCAGAATCTAACTAGTGAAACAAAGGCTGGAGAGGTCTATTGCTGTTTCCAAGGGCAAAGTTTAAACAAAGGATCTAATTCATTTTCACGCTGACGTGCACAGGTCTTGCCGTTCTTTTTTGGAATTTATCCCTTATTGGTTACAGAGAAGATGGAACAGCATAGAAAAGGCCCACAATATGTATGTTGAACATGATTACAAGATAAACCAATCTCAGACAGTATCCGTGGTCAGGATCGAACCTGGGTCTCTGTTGCTGTAAGGCTGCGACATTACTGCTGCTCCATTTTGCTGCCCCTTCATCAGAATCTTTTCTTGTGTAGAGTGGCCCCAGGGTGGAAATGTCAAAGAAGAAAGGGCATAGGTATAAGGTGAGAGGGGCAAAGGTTAAAGGAGATGTACAGGGCAAGTTTTTTTCCCACAGAAGGCAGTGGGATCATGGAACTTGCTGCCTAGGGTGGTGGTGGAGGCAGATACGAAAGTGGCATTTAAGAAGCTTCTACATAGGCACATGGATTGGTAAGGGTGACAGGGGTGACGGGGCAAAGGCAGGAGAAATGGGTTGAGAGGGAAAGATAGAACAGCCATGATTGAATGGAGGAGTGGACTCAATGGGCTGAATGACCTTATTCTGCACCTAAAACATATAAATTGATGCAGGGGATTGAGGGATACAGATCCCGTGTAGGCGAAGGGATTAGTTTAATTTGGCATCCTGTCCGGCACAGACATTGCGGGCCGAACGGCCTGTCCCTGTGCTGTACCGTTCCTGGATCTATGAAATGGACCAAATGGGATTTGTGTTGTTGGGAATAAAATAGTTGGCATGGTCAAGACGGGCTGAATGGCCTGTTTCTGTGCTGTAGAACGCTTTGATTTTACTTCCCAGCTGAAAGCCTCTCCAGGTCGAGGTTCTTGCAAAACTCAAGGACTGTAGGCACAAATGTAAGTAAGCATAACGAGGTTAGATGTATGAGATTTGATGGGCTAATTGAGAAAGCTTGAGATCTGGGTGCTGCACAGTAGACTCACAGATCCAAATGATCAGCCTGTAACCAACTGCAAGGTCGACCTGGGCATAAAAGTTAACAGCCCTGCTCAAGGAAAATAAAATGGCAAAACGCAAAGCCTGTAGAGAAATCTGGGTGCTGCACAAAAATAGAAGTTAAAGAATTATCAAAATGATAAAATTTGAGGAGCTGTAATGGGCCAAATGAAAAGCTTTACTCAGATCTGAAACATATGATGGCAAAGTAAAAAAAAAAAAAAAATGCATGTGTTCAGGTCGACCTGGGCATAAAAGTTAACAGCCCTGCTCAAGGAAAATAAAATGGCAAAATGCAAAGCCTGTAGAAATGCCCCCCTCATAGAAATTATTGATGTGAGGAGCTGCATAAAACACTGAAAATATTAGATTAATATGAAGTTAAAGTAATCTAAAATTATCAAAAATATTCAATTATGAGATATAAAATTGTAAAGTTATGAGATGTAAAATTATGAGAGGCACAGGGAGGAGACAGTCAGAGCCTTTACTCAGTGTGGAAATGGGCAACACTAGAGGGCATACGTAGCTTTCAGGTGAGATGGGGGAAAATATAATGGAGATGTGCGGGCAGGTTTTATACACAAGAGTGGTGGGTGTTTGGAACCCACTGCCAGGGGTGGTGGTGAAGGCAGATATGATAGCGGCATGGAAGAGGCTTTTAGATAGACACAAGGATATGCAGGGAATGGAGGGATATGGATCATGTGCAGGCAGATGAGATCATAGAAACATAGAAAATAGGTGCAGGAGTAGGCCATTTGGTCCTTCGAGCCTGCACCGCCATTCAATATGATCATGGCTGATCATCGAACTCAGTATCCTGTACCTTGTATACTTGCATACTTTATATTCACTGTATGAAAATGCTTAATGCCTTTTGAAATTTTGTAATTAAAAAAAAAAAAGAAATCTTGAACTTACTGAGAGGGAGGAGGGTGGTAGCTTTTGGACTTCTCTCCATACCCCCTGATCCATTTAGCCACAAGGGCCACATCTAACTCCCTCTTAAATATAGCCAATGAACTGGCCTCAACTACCTTCTGTGGCAGAGAGTTTCAGGGATTCACCACTCTCTGTGTGAAAAATGTTTTTCTCATCTCGGTCCTAAAGGATTTCCCCTTTATCCTTAAACTGTGACCCCTTGTCCTGGACTTCCCCAACATCGGGAACAATCTTCCTGCATCTAGCCTGTCCAACCCCTTAAGAATTTTGTAAGTTTCTATAAGATCCCCCCTCAATCTTCTAAATTCTAGCGTGTACGAGCCGAGTCTATCCAGTCTTTCTTCATATGAAAGTCCTGACATCCCAGGAATCAGTCTGGTGAACCTTCTCTGTACTCCCTCTATGGCAAGAATGTCTTTCCACAGATTTGGAGACCAAAACTGTACACAATACTCCAGGTGTGGTCTCACCAATACCCTGTACAACTGCAGTAGAACCTCCCTGCTCCTATACTCAAAACCTTTTGCTATGAATGCTAACATACCATTCACTTTCTTCACTGCCTGCTGCACCTGCGTGCCTACTTTCAATGACTGGTGTACCATGGCACCCAGGTCTCGTTGCATCTCCCCTTTTCCTAATCGGCAACCATTCAGATAATAGTCTACTTTCCTGTTTTTGCCACCAAAGTGGATAACCTCACATTTATTCACATTATACTGCATCTGCCATGCATTTGCCCAATCATCCAGCCTATCCAAGTCACCTTGCAGCCTCCTAGCATCCTCCTCACAGCTAACACTGCCCCCAGCTTCATGTCATCCGCAAACTTGGAGATGCTGCATTCAATTCCCTCGTCCAAATCATTAATATATATTGTAAATAGCTGGGGTCCCAGCACTAAGCCTTGCGGTACCCCACTAGTCACTGCCTGCCATTGTGACAAGGACCCGTTTACTCCTACTCTTTGCTTCCTGTTTGCTAGCCAGTTCTCTATCCACATCAATACTGAACCCACAATGCCGTGTGCTTTAAGTTTGTATACTAATCTCTTATGTGGGACCTTGTCGAAAGCCTTCTGGAAGTCCAGATATAACACATCCACTGGTTCTCCCTTATCCACTCTACTAGTTACATCCTCAGATTAACTCAGCATCATGTTTGGCATGGACATTGTGGGCCGAAAGGCCGAACACCTGCATTGTACTGTTCTAGGTTTGTAAAATAATTTAAAATCTTTATTCTTACCTCCCGTGTCTTTGACCCTACAACCGCCATTGGAATCGGAGGGATTGTGAACTTAGCATTGTGTCGTCAGAAGCTTGGTCAGTGAGATGACACTGAGAGACAAACCTGCCGCTGGACTTCAGGAGACCTCTCACGACCATACAGGTGACCCCTGGCGACATGTCTCGGGGTGTCACCAGGGGGTCACCTGTATGGTTGTGAGGGGTCCCCTAGTCACCCAAAGAATTGTAGCGTCTTTCTGGTCACGCTGAATTTTCAACATGTTGAAAATTTTCAGCGACCTATGACGGCAAGCGGCAGTCGCCGAAAAGGTTGTGTAAGTGGGACAGATCAATCAATCAATGCTTGCCAGCTTTCTACAATTCAGAGTGCATGCATGAAAGCGTTGGACTCACACTGAATAACTGAATAGGAGATGGCAGAGAGTACAAGAGAGTGGCGGACACTGCCGTCCATCGCAGGTTCTGATCTCCCCGCCATCTTTTAATTTCCTGGGAACTATCATCTCCAAGGACCTTAAATGGGGGGCTACCATCGACTCCACAGTCAAAAAGGCACAACAGAGGAAGTACTTCCTGCGGCAGCTGAGGAAGCACAATCTGCCACAGGCAATGATGGGCCAATTCTATACGGCCATCGTAGAGTCTGTTCTCATCTTCTCCATCATGGTGTGGTTTGGCTCAGCCACCAAGCACGACATCCAGAGGCTGCAGCAAATCGTCCAATCAGCTGAGAAGGTTATTGGCTGTAACCTTCCCTCCATTGACGAACTGTACACTGCAAGGGCCAGGAAGATCATCTCTGACCCTTCTCACCCTGGCCACAAACTCTTTGAATCACTTCCCTCTGGAAGGCAACTCCGGACTGTCAAAGCTGCTACAGCCCGACATAAAAACAGCTTTTTTCCATGAGTAGTAGCTCTACTCAATAAACAAAAATCTGTAGCCTCCGTTTGCTCTGGTTTTTTATTTAATTCACTTGTTTAATCGATAGTGTTTTATTATTAATGTTTAATGTTTTATGTGTCATTCCTAACTGTCACTGTATGTCATGTTGCTACTTACGCGCGGAGCACCAAGGCAAATCCCTTGTATGTGAATACTTGGCCAATAAACGTATTCATTCATTCATCAAAGGGATCTATAGGAGGCTCTGCCTCAAACGCCAGCCAGCATCATCAAAGACCCACACAACTTCATTATGTTTGGCACAGACACTGTGGGCCGAAGGACCTGTTCCTGAGCTGTATTGTTCTATGAAAATTTGACTCCTACCATCGGGAAGAAGCAACAGGAGACTGAAATCCGTGACCACCAAGTTTAAGTACAGTTTTTTCCCCACAACCATCAAGCTCTTGAACACTACCCAACATTAACCTGAACTATGAACTTCTATGGAGTGTTTTTGGTTGCACCAAGGGACTTCAGATATTTTGCGCTAGTGTTACGGTTATTAATCTATTGATTTTTTGTGTTCATTACATCATCTCTGTGTATTTAATTTACTCTCCTGTTAAGTTGCTGCAAATACTAATTTCTTGTTCCATTGTTGATACATACAATACATCAATTAAATCTAGACTCTATTTACAACCACAAGACCCAGCTGACCTGGGTTGGTCTAATCAAAAGGATCATATGTTTATGTTACTCCAAGCATCAAACTGATGACGATAATCTAATGGATTTCATCGGTCGGGGCATTGACTGTAAGTGACAGGAAATCATGATGCAGCTCTATAGGACTTTGGTTCGGGTCATCATCATCATTTAAAACATTAACGACGCAGTGGTGCTGGTTTCCAACGGGAAAGGTGACGGACGCACCACACATCTCTGTCCTCCAGTTCCTGCGGACTTCCGCCGCTGGGAGTACAGGATTTTGGTGTGGGTGTGTGTGCTTTGTCATCATTCCTCACAATGCTGTGTACGACAGTGATCGCAACTTCAACTGAAGTGTGGATAGCCATTGGTTCGCTAGGAGCTCATCTGCCCTTTGACAGGTCTTGTTTTTGGTCCTGCTGGGGGTCCACAGCCCCCTTCCTCACCTGGCAAACTAGAGAAAGTTTAGTCGACGACCATCTGACCAAGGAGCAGGTAGCACGGGATTACATGGTACCCGTGGGCGGGGGGAACTCCCAACCTGACCTGATAGGCTGCATTTGAAGTATTGCGTGCAGTTCTAGTCGTCCCTTTACAGGAAGGATGTGGAGGCTTTGGAGAGGGTGCAGAGGAAGTTCACCAGAATGCTGCTTGATTTAGAGGTTATTAATGACAGGGAGAGGTTGGATTGTTTCTGTGGAACACTGGAGATTGAGGGGAGCGCTGGTAGAAGTATATAAAATTATGAGAGGCAGAGATACAGAAGGCCCAGAACCTCAGACCAAGCTTGAAGCTAAGGTGGGCAAAGTTTAAAGCAGATGTGTGGAGCAAGTTTTTACACAAAGGGTGGTGGGTGCCTGGAACGTGTTGCCAGTGTTGGCGGTCGAGGCAGATACGATAGTGATGTTTCAGAGACTTTACGATGGGCTCATAGATATGAAGGGAATGGATTATGTGCGGGCAGATAAGAGTTGATATTGGCATCATGCTCGGCACAGGCATTGTGGGCCGAAGGGGCTGTTCCTGTGCCGTTCTATGAAAATGCGTTTAAAATAAAGGCAAGCGGTTTGTGTAAGACGTCAACCCTTGCGGGAGGAAAATTCACCGGGAGGTACACCAGACCCCTACCTTGAAAGTAGCAGTCCCAGTGACTCCAATGGGTTTGCTGAGAAGCTCCACCTCTCGAGGACAGCATAGACCTCAGGCAGAGAGACCGTGCCCAGGCTAAGTCCGCTGCCCAGTAACAGAGGAAGGAAGCAGTTTGAGTTGTTGCAGAAGGAGCGCTTCGTCCAAAGCAAGTTCTTTTCACCTGCCCCAATCCTGGAAAACACAAATTGACATTTCTAACGTTCAAAATGTAGAAACATTTTCCAGCAGTGGTAAATGGTTCAAAGGTACTTTATGATTCAATAGTATCATAATTCAACAGACTATGTGGCCAAGAGGATAAGGCTTCAGACTGTAAATCCATTCCGCTTTGCACGCCTGGGTTTGAATCCCACCCTTGTGATTAAGCAACTTTTCATATATTGAGGTCAATACTGTGACCTTTTAGGGGCGACATGGTGGTGGAGTTGCTGCCTTACAGCGCTAGAGACTCCGGTTCGATCCTGACTATGTGTGCTGTCTGTACGGAGAACTGTACGTTCTCCTCGTGACCGTGTGGGTTTTCCCTGAGTGCCCCGGTTCCCTCCCACACTCCAAAGACGTACAGGTTTGTAATTTAATTGGTATCGGTAAAGATTGGAAATTATTCCTATTGTGTCGGATACTGCTCGTGTGTGGGGATCGCTGGTTGGGCCGAAGGGCCTGTTTCCTGCTGTGTCTCCAAAGAAACAAGCTAAACTACTTTATTGTCCATGTACCTAGGTAGAGTGAAATCTTTTTGGCATACAGTTCAGTAAAAATCTTACTATACATTGGCACAATCATACCTAAATACAAGGGTGTAAACGGCCTGTCCCGCTTTCACGACCTAATTCAAAACCTTTTTTACTCGTGGACATTTTTCATCAGGCTAGAAAAACGCCCCGACCTACTTGATGCCACGAGTACCTACGACTAGCATCACGACCTACCTCCTACGACCTCGTGATGACTATGCTGCGAGTATGAGTCAAGGGCAAACTTGGCAGAGGTCGTGAAGAATAGTAGATTACACTGAGGCAGTACACAAGAGTTGTCACATTTTTGGCGACATCTTGTACCCTTCAAGTTCAAAGTTGTTAAAAATGTTTGAGTCCTAACTTGGCCTTAGTGCATGTTGTCCTGACGATGGCATTGGGTCGGAGTTACAGGGGTCAGCCTGGCCTGGCGATGCTGTCGATGTTACGGATGACAACTGAAAACTTTCACTGACAGCGTAAAACTCAGTTGCACATTATCTTTCTTAGTTTAGTTTAGAGATACAGCACGGAAACAGGACCTTCAGACCAATGAGTCCCCACCGACCATTGATCTCCGTACATTAGCACAATCCTACACACTAAGGACAGTTTACATACCTACCGAAGCCAATTAACCTACAAACCTATACGTCTTTGGAGTGTGGGAGGAAACCTGGAGACAATCCACGTGGTCATGGGCAGAGCGTACAAACTCCGTACCCGTAGTCAGGATCGAACCCCGGTCTCCGGTGCTGAAAGGCAGCAACCGTGCCGTCCCTACAAAAAATAGTCTTCACAATCTAATTTTTCTGTGACGTACACAAGACCCCCACACGTGACTTCCAAAATCAAGCTCCAGAAACCTTTCAAATGCTATTGCTGCATCTACATCAACCACCACCACTCACAGTGTGTTCCAGACACTCACCACTCTCTGCTAAATCAACTTTTAGATGTTTGCCAGCATGTTGCCTGGATTGGAGGGCAATAGCTACAAGGGGTGACAAGCTTGGATTGTTTTCCCTGGAGCATCAAAGGCAGAGTGAAGGCCTAATTTAAGTTTTGGGTGGACAGTTAGAATCTTTTGTTCCCCAGAGAGGAAATGTCAAAGACTAGAGGGCATAGCTTTAAGGTGAGAGGGGTTAAGTTTAAAGGAGATGTGTGGGGCAGGTTTTGTAACACAGAGCGGGGTGGGTGCCTTGAACGTTCCACCAGGGGTGGTGGTGGAAACAGATACAATAGTGGCTTTTACGAGACTTTTGCATAGAGACATGGAGACCACCGGGTGGCGCCAGTAATGGCTGCCTCGCCAACAGTCTGCCTGTCTCTTCCTTCTTTGTGTTTTAATAGTGTGTGTTAAATGTATGTTTTTAGTATTATTTAGCTTGTTTTATGCAGGAGGGGAGTAGGGTTGGGGGAAATTTTTTCTAATCTCTTACCTCGACGGAGATGCAATTTTTATCCGTATCGTATCTCCGTCCGCACTGCGGCCTAACATCGAGGAGTTGGCGGCCTTTGCTGGAGACCGACTTTTGAGAGCTCCACCGCGGGTGCCTGTGGGAGTTTAACATCGTGGAGCCTGCGTTCCCTTTGCCAGGGATCGACCTCGGAGGTGCAACCATGGGTGCTTGTGGACTTAACATCACGGAGCTCATGGTATCTGGTCAGAGACCGACTGCTGGAACTCCTAACCGCGGGAGCTCCGACCTCCCCAACGCGGGAGCTTCGACCGTCCCGACGTGGGAGCATCGTACGCCCCAACTGCGGATGGTTTGACAGCCCAGACCACAGTAGAATAAAAGGGAAGAAGGTTGGACTTTTTTGCCTTCCATCACAGCGAGGAATGTGGGGAATCTGCTGTGGTGGATGTTTATGTTAACTTTTAAGTAGTTGTGTGTCTTGTTGCTTTTTTTTTCATATAGCTGTATGGTAATTCGCATATCACTGCACCTTAATTGGTACATGTCACATTAAAAGACCTGTGAAACATTTGAAATCTTTGATGTGCAGGGAATGGAGCGATATGGATCATGTGCAGGCAGAGATTGATTGATTTATCATGATATCATGTTCAGCATGGGCATTGTGGGCCAAAGGGCCTGTTCCTGTGCTGTACTGTTCCATGTTCTATGTTCCAAGATGACCACCTTCTTAGAGGCAACTAGGAAGTAAACACCAGTCTCAGCAACGAAAAAAGGCCTGCCCCTAGAATGTTTGGAATGAAATGAATTGTGTTCTGATCTGGGCAAAGTTTAACCTGTTCAGTGCCACCCCCAAGTATACTCTGGTCATGGCCAATAGTGAAAAAAAAAAAACTTGGCAGTGACAAGGTTGAAGGGGACGACCCTGTTTCTGATGGGATGATGTTACATTTATAACCCCTTTGACTTCCATGGAGGTTGTAGGCCAAAAAGACATGAGAGGTAAGGAGAGCTCTAAAATCAAGCTCATTTGATAATGTTTGAACATGTTTGACACTGGCATTGTGATTTTACTTTGGAGTCACGTGAGTGACTACGTGAAGAAGCCCGCCACGACGCATGCGTGTCATATCGCTTTCACGCTTGCAAAACGACAGGCGGGGTGGAGCGTTCCCCCGCAGCGGTAAGTTTGAAACCGCGACCTGCAGGTAAGTGATTTACTCTGCAATAGTGTATGTCCCCGCGCTGTTTTTACACAGGGAGGGAAGCTGGACAAAATAGTGTCCACAAGTGCTGCGAGTGAAGTTGGCTGAGGAGGACCGCGAAGTTGCGGGAGCCAGCAGCAGCTGAAGGCACAAGCCCCGTAAGGGATCAGCTTTGCCAAATTCTGATCCCGCGCCGGCCAGAACACCACGGCCGGGCGGGAGACTATTCAGAATGGGGCCGTCGACTTTTGACAAGTCGATAACGGCAGGAGGCGGGGTGGAACGACGTTCCCCCGTGGCGACAATTTAAACCAGGACCTGCAGGTAAGAACTGCGGTCTTTTTGTGTTTTCCCATGCTGATTACAGGTGGAGAAGACAAAGCTGCTGAGAGTGGACCGCGGAGCAGCGGGCAGCCTGCAGCAGCCAGCAGCACTTGGATCACCGATAGTGGGATCAGCTGTGCCCGATGTCGCCTCCGCACCGGCAAGATCCACGCGGCCCGGCGGTAAGGCTAGACACAAAAACAAACAAGGTCGTGGGCTCAGAGGAGTCCGACTTTGAACAACCGCGGGCAGCCAGCGACCGAGAGCGCTGGAGCCGGATGGAGCGGTGTATGGAGCATTTGCTCCAACGTGACAGACTCCGGGAGATGGAGTCGCGTCACTGTGGGCCCTATGATAAACCCACAGCAGTACCTCTTGAAGGGTTGCACAGTGCTTCTACCTCATCAGAGGGGAGCACTGCGGGTCAGTTCTGGGCTGACCTGGAAGAGGGGTCCGCAGAAGGATAGACAAGTGTGCAAGGGGTGCAGGAACGAGAGAACCTACTGGACTAATAAAATGGACTCCAGCAAAAACCCACTACAGCCAAAGACAGCACCCCTACGCACCCACCAGCAGAACTGGTGAAAGCTCGAAGGCCCGGTATTCAAAACATGAGTCTTTTTCAGGCCATGGCCCAGGCCGGCCTTCTTGGAAGATGCGGGGACTTCCAACGCCAACCAAACCGAAAATCCAGACACCAGCGCAACAACAGCAGCGAAGAACCTACAAAAAGAAGTAAATCTGCCACTGGTAACTATGGAGGTAGGTGGGTCTGGTTCCCTACAAAATACAAGGAGCATGGAGGTTGGGGGGAGATTACACTCTTTTCTGAATGCATGGAGCATGTTAACAACCGATACTTACATCTTAAGCAGTATCCAGGGATATACAATAGAGTTTATACACAAGTACAGCCCTCCAGTTCAACATATACCGAACCGAATGTTCGTGCTTTCTGATAAAGAAAAATCAGAAGCGCAAGCTGAACTGGAGCGGCTTTACGTAAAAGGTGTAATTGAGCAAACTCAACACAAACCATTAGAATTCGTGTCCAATATATTTACCAAAAACAAAAAAGATGGTGGTTGTCACATCATCATAGATCTGACAAAATTGAATACATTTGTACAATATATTCACGATGAGGGATTACGTGCCCTCCGCTCCCACCCTTGATCATATACTTAACTGGTATCTCTTCTCTAATCTTACTATGTTTAGTCATTACAGTTATCTGTGATTTCACACTGCTGCTTTGAAGAATGACACGCATGCGTCCTGGTGGGGTTCTTCACGTAATCCCTCATCGTAACTCCTCATAAAATACAGATCAAACTTCAAACTGGTAAGTTCTCGTTTAATCTTACTATTTTCTTTGGTAACTTTCCGGGAGTTTCTGGCACAGGACTAGAGCATTGCTTTTAAAACACCAGAGAAAGCAATAGGATTTGGATTAAGGCTCAGAATGGAGAGGTAAATGTTGTAAAACACCACTTGGGAAGGATTACATAAAGAAGCTGTTTCATTCAGTTAAAACCAATAATAATGCTTCAAAAGTACTGTGGATAATTGTCTGGAAATGTAATCCCAAAATGTTGTGTTTACAGTTGTTTTGCAGGATTTTTTAGAGAGACCGCATGAAAACAGGCCCTTCGGCCCAACCAGTCCATGCTGACCAGCGATCACCCTGTACACTAGTACCATCCTACACACTAGGGACAATTTACAAATTTAATGTAGCCAATTTACCTAAAAACCTATATCACTTTGTAGTGTGGGAAGAAACCGGAGCACCCAGAGAAAACACATGGGGTGATGGTGACAAAGTACAAACTCGGGACAGACTGCACCCATAGTCAGGATCGAACCTGGGTCTCTGGAGCTGTAAGGCAGTAACTCTACCACTGCGCCACCGTGCCGCCTAGTTGAGAACATTTTTCCGGAGTAAAATGCAACAACAATTCCAACTCCAATCAGACCTCACCACCAGCCACATCTTCCGCTCTTCCCCCCCCCCCCTCTCCCCCCACTCCACAGGGACCTCTTTTCCGTGACTCCCATCCTCTCCCACGTTACCCTGCAGCCATAGATGGTGTAACACTTACCCCAACACCTCCATTTTCACCAACATCCGGGGACCTAAGTGGCCATTCCACAACATTGAAAGCCCACCCATGTACATCAATTCCACCCTCTCCTTCTCTCTGAAACGGTCTCCTTGCAACACTTGTGGCAAACACTGTTGTATCTGCCTCATCCCCCACCCCTGGCAACACGTTCCTCTGTGTTACAAACTGACCCTGCACATCTCCTTTAAACTTAGCCCCTCTCACCTTAAAGCTGTGCCCTTTAGTCTTTGACATTTCCTCCTCGGGGAAGATGAGATTCTGACTGTCTATCCAACACTCCAGTCAGTTCTTCCCTCAGCCTTTGACGCTCCAAGGAAAATAATTACCCCTTCTACCTAATGCCCTCCAGTCCAGCAACATGCTGGCAAACTTCTAAAAGTTGATTTTGCAGGGAGGGGTGGGTGTCTGGAACGTGCTGCCGGGATTGGTGGTGGAGGTCCGACCCTTAATTATTCAGCCGATTCCGTTTGGAAAAGTTACTGTGGTAAGTGATAAAGTCAGCTCTCTCGGCAGTGTCTTTTTTACTGGCAGAGTCAGCTGTGCCTCTGCTCTCAAGCATGAGTTGGATATTGAAGAGCTCGGGTCCCAGCGCAGATGCTTGATAATAACTATTGAGCTGTTCCGCCAAGAACGATGTTGAGGGAGTACAGTGGTGGCAAACGTAACACCTTTCAACCAGGATGCTAAATGAAGTCCCTTCCTGTAATTCCAGCTGGAATAACAGGAGGGTCCTGAGATGGGCTACATGTCCCAGATCATATGCACCTCTACCAACCTGGTCTACTGCCCATAGAGCATCTGATGTGGCCTCCTCTATCTTGGTGCTATCAAGCGTAGACTGAGCATTTGTTATGTAGAGAGCCTCAGCTCTGCCCACAACGGTGATCTTGAGCTTCTGGTTATGTCCCATTACAACTCTCGTAACAATCCCACACTGATCTCTTTCTCTCCAGGCTTCTCCACCAAGACGGTGAGGCCTAATACAAACTAGAAGCACAACATGGTGGGTGGCATGGTGGGGCAGTGGTAGAGTTGCTGTTTTACAGAGCTTACAGCACCAGGGACCCAGGTTCATTCCCGACCATGGATGTTGGCTGCAAGGAGTTTGTAACGTTCCCCCCGTGACTGCGAGGGTTTTCTCCAATATCTTTGGTTTCCTCTCACACTCCAAAGACATACAGGTTGTAGGTTAATTGGCTTGTTATAATTGTAAATTGGCCCTAGTGTGTGAAGGACAAAGGATAGTGGGGATTGCTGGTCAGTGCGGACTCCGTGGGCTGACGGGTCTGTTTCTGCGCTGTATCTCTAAACTAAACTCATATTCTGCTTGGATAGCCTACAACTCAATTATGGTGACTTTTCTAATTTCAGCTGACCACTCCCTCTGTAGAAACAAGGAACTGCAAATGTTGGTTTTGGGTCAGTACCCTTCATCAGATGTTCCAATCCAAAATGACATGTATCCCCCATTCTCCAAAGATGCTGCCTGACCAACTGAGTTACTCCAGCACTTTGTATCTGTTTTTGCAAACCACTTCCCCTAGCTCTTAGGGCTAACGGAATCAAGGGATATGGGGAGAAAGCAGGAACGGGGTACTGATTTTGGATGATCAGCCATGATCACATTGAATGCTGGTGCTGGCTCGAAAGGCCAAATGGCCTACCGCTGCACTTATTTTCTATGATTCTGTTTCTAAAATCATGAGGGGCATAGATGTGGTAAATGCAATGTTTTTTTATCCAGAGTAGGAGACTCAGGAACCAAAGGGCATAGGTTTAAGGTGAGAGGGGAAAAATTGAATATGAAGTTTTTCACTCTCAGAGTGGAACAAACTACCAGAGGAAGTGTGGAACAGCATCCCGCTTCCCATCAGAACTGCCCCCTCCATCGACTCTTTTAAATCGAGACTTAAAACTCATCTTTACTCTCAAGCCTTTCTTGATGTCCTCTGAGTGAGGGTTTTATGTATGTATTTATGTATGTACTTAATCTATGAACCACTGTTATATAAACTTAGTACCTCCACCAATGTAAAGCACTTTGGTCAACGAGAGTTGTTTTTTAAATGTGCTATAGAAATAAAAGTGTCTAGACTTGACGTGACTAGTTAAAGCAGGTACAATAACACCATTTGAAAGACATTTGGACAGGTACATGGATAGTAAAGGGTTAGAGGGATATGGGCCATGCGGGCAGGTGGGACTAGCTTAGATGGAGCATCTTGGTCAGCATGGCCAAGTTGGGCTGAAGGGCCTGTTTCCATGCTGTATAACTCTATGACCCTAACTCAAACCTGCAAGCCCAGGTAACATCCTGGTGAATCTCTTCTGCACCATTTCCACTCCAGAAAAGAACACTGATTTTTAATTGCAATCTGCTTTAAGAAGCAACCTGACCAACAGTACCTGAATTTCTAGACGCAGTTCGTTTGATGCACGACTATTGTGTTAATCATCGCAGGGGCTCTCACACCTGTCACGTCTTTCTCTGACATGTCAGCTTTACAGAGTGAACAATCTGACCTGAATATCATTGCATTCAATTATCACCTTGGATATAATAATGATTCTTATCTCAAGCTTCCAACTATAAAGAAATATGAAGATGCTGAAAATATTCAGCAGATGAAGCAGTGCCGAGATTTACAGGAGACTCTGACCCTATCCTCAATTCCCCCTGATTTATCCATGTCAAGGAGTTATTCAGCACGGAAACAGGCCATTCAGCCCAACTCATCTATGCTGACCGAGATGCTCCATCCAGGCTAGTCCCTTTTGCCAGCATTTGGCCCATATGCCGCTGAACCTTTCCTATCCATGTACCTGTCCAAATGCGTTTTAAATGCTGCTATGGTGCCTGCCTCAACTAAATCCTCTGACATCTCATTCCATATACCCACCACCCTTAAACCTATGTTTTCTAGTCCTCGATTCACCTACTCTGAACAAGAGCCTCTGTGCGTCCACTGACCTATTCTTCTCATGAGTTTGCACACCTCAATAGGATCACCCCTCAACCTCCTGTCCTTTAAGGAATAAAGTCCTAGCCAAACCAACCTTTTCCTGTAGCTCAGGCCCTCAAGTCCTGGCAATATCCTCGTAAATCTTCTCCGTACTTTATCCAGCTTGATAACATCGTTTTATAGTAGGGTGACTTAAACTGAACACAATACTCCAAGTGCAGCTCACCAATGTCCCGTACAAGTGGAACATAATGTCCTAACTCCCGTACACAATTCCCTAACAGATGAAGGCCAGTCATTAAGCTTTCATGCAGATTCTGCGACTTAGTTTAGTTAGTTTGGTTTAGTTTAGATTAGAAACACAACATGGAAACAAGCCCTTCGGCCCATCGAGTTCACGCTGACCATCGATCACATGTTCATACTAGTTCTATATTATCCCAATTGCCCGCTCCCCACACAGTTTACAGAAGGCCAATTAACCAACAAACCTGCATGTCTTTGGGATGTGGGAGGAAACTGGAGCACCTGGAGGAATCCACCGCGCGGGGAGACGCCTGTATGGTCGTGAGTAGTCGCCCAAATAATGGTACCTTTTTCTGGCCGCCACTGGATTTTCAACATGTTGAACATTTTCGGCGACCTGCTGTGACCAGTCGCCGAAAATATCGGGTAAGTGGGACAGGCCCGTAAGGGACAATTTTTACACACAGAATGTTGATGGGTATGTGGAACGAGCTACCAGAAGAGGTAGTTGAGGAAGGTACTATAACAACATTTAAAAGGCATTTGAACACTTTAAATAGATACTTGTACAGGTTACATGGATAGGAAAGGTTTAGTGGGATATAGGCCAAATGTGGGCAGGTGGGACTAGCGTTTATGGGGCATCAGGGTCAACATGGGCAAGTTGGGCTGAAGGGCCTGTTTTCATGCCGTATAACTCCATGGCACTATGATTCAATTACTTAAGCACGCACCACCAGTCTCAGGAGGAGCCTCTTCCCCTCTGTTGTCAGGCTTATGAATGAATACTGTCCGATTCACCTCTACACCATTGCAGACATTGGACTTTGTCTCTGGAATTGATCACAATGTTGTGATCTATATTATGTACCCTGTTATACATGACAATAACAAACCTAAACTTGTTGTGCCTGGTTTTATCTAGCAGTGAATCTAAACCTAGAGCAATTTACAAATGATTCCTATGGAACTGATGCGCTACAATGCTGAGAACTACATTCTGCACTCTCTATCTTCCCCTTTGCTCGACCAGTTGTACTTGAGTTTGTATTGATTATATTTATGCATAGCATTATCTCATCTAATCGGATAGCTTGCAAAACAAAGCTTTTCACTGTACCTCGGTACGCGTGACGGTAATAAACCCAAACTACACCTAAAGCTAAGCCTGCTTCCATTTCTCACGTTCCACAATTCAAAACCTTTGCTACAATGAAACACATCCACAAGGCACCCAGTGTTGCATTGTTTTTGTGGAGTGAACTTTTCACCAGGCAGTCCTGAAACTTCTGCGAGAGATGAAGCCAGGAATGTGATGTTGGCACGTACTGAATGTTTCTGAAACAACATAGTAAACAGATGTTTTAACCCTCCACCCAAGAAACCTTGGGTGTTGTTACTACAGAGAGAGTATCTCATTACTAGGATTAATTGTGAGCTAAAACTGCGAATAAAAGCTGCACTGTGTCAGAACGTAATTATCTGGAGGTGTTGGCCACCACATGATTAAAAATGGACTAAAGATGCAGCCGTTTTGAATTACACTGCATGGAGCAGTTTTGGAGTGTAGGTTGGGTCTGATCTATCATGTAATCAAAAGGAGTCTAAATTCATAATGTAACAGAAAAGAACCGCAGATGCTGGTTTACACCGAAGATAGACACAAACTGCTTGAGTAACTCAGTGGATCAGGCAGCATCTCTGGAGAAAATAGTTAGGTGACGTTTCGGGTCGGACTGATTGTGGAGGGATGGAGAGATCACACAGTCTTTAGCCAACAATCAGCCTATCAGGGAATCACCTTGCCTGCGATCATCTGTTGCCGGCTTGCCGCCTCCCAAATATGTCCTGGTTTATTTCTCGGTTGCAGTTTCTCCCCTTCTCCTACCACCCCCACCCCACTACAATCAGTCTGAAGAACGGTCCCGACCCAAAACGTTGCCTATCCATTTCCCCCAGAGAAGCTGCCTAACCTGCTGAATTACTCCAGCATTAGGTGTCTATCTTGAGTTTAAATTTATATTTGTGAGGGCTTGCCAAAGTAAACTTCATTGACCTGTGACTTCCTCTTCATCAAATGTCAATAAATGTATATTTCATAGATGATGTAGCGGAGCCTACTGGCGCACGCAGGTATCGAACCTGGCGTTCGGAAGCCGCGGTCACGTGACTCAGGAGGGGCTGCTTGATTTCGCGCGGTTTTGCTTTCGCACGTGTGTTCAGCACTGACCACCGATGTGGCCAGACGTGTCGAGAGAACCTGTTTACTAAAAAGTGAATTTTCGAATAAAGATTTGTTTAAAAGTTCAGTTGTCGTTCTTCAGACTGCCAAAATGCCACGGTTTTTCTTATAATTACTTTCTTTGGTAAATCATTCCACATCTAACAACTGGTCGATGCCAGAGGCATAGATAGAGTAAACAGACAGAACCTTTATTTCATTGGATGGATATATCAAATACTTCAGAGCATGGCTTTAGACTTTAGACATTAGACTTGAGATGCAGCGCGGAAACAGGCCCTTCGGCACACTGAGACCGCGCCGACCAGTGATTACCTCTCACACGACTAACACTATCCTACACACTAGGGACAATTTACAATTTTACCAAATCCAATTAACCTACAACATTGCATGCCTTTGAATTGTGGGAGGAGACGGGAGCACCCGGAGAAAACCCACGCGGTCAAGGGGGGAACGTGCAAACTCTGTACAGACAGCACCCATGGTCAGGATCGAACCTGGGTCTCTGGCGCTGTGTAGGGCCTGTCCCACTTTCATGACCTAATTCATGACCTCTGCCGAGTTTGCCCTTGACTCATACTCGCAGCATGGTCGTCACGAGGTCGTAGGAGGTCGTAGATAGGTTGTGATGTTAGTCGTAGGTACTCGTGGCATTGAGTAGGTTGGGCTGTTTTTCTAGCCTGATGAAAAATGTCCACGAGTAAAAAAAGTTGTGAATTAGGTCGTGAAAGTGGGACTGGACCTTAAGGCAGCAACTCTACAGCTGCACCACCGTGCCGCCCTTCAGGATAGAGGGGCAAAGTTTAAAGGAGGTGTGAAGGGCAACGGTTTTTACACAGAAGGGTGATGGGTGTCTGGAACGCGCTGCCACAGATGGTGGCGGGGGCAGATACGATAGTGACGTTTATGAGAGGTTTGGATAGGTACATGGATGTGCTGGGTTTGGAGGGATATAGATCATAGGCAGTCAGATAAGAGTTGGCCTTGGTATTATGTTCGCCACAGACATTGTGTTCCTGTGGTGTACGGTTTTCTGTTAACTTCCTGTGACAACTATTGACAATATTCCTCAGCCTGGCAAAGCTGTCCTTCTGACATTCTCCCTTCACCTTGCACGGTTCAAGAAAAAAAAATATTCCCTGATAGTCTCCTCAGTTTAGTAAAAAATGGGCCTCATTTAGCTCACTGCTATTACTTCTGCTATCATTTCATTGAATCTGCAGCATATGGTTGCAAAGGTCCAGTTGCCTTATCTACGACTGATAATTAAAATCCATTGCATCTGCCCTACACCTATTGACTTTTTAAAAATGTATTGACAACTCTTTGCTCCTCTGTGTTCAAATCCACATTTTGTCGGCCAACTTTTTTGCTTGATCAACTTCATTGAAAAAAAAAATTCCACCTCTTTCTCTGAAGAACAGCAGACGCTAGAGCCTTGCGCTATAAACACTCTTGGTGGAAGTACACAGGTGATGTTTTGGGTCGGCATTCTTCTTTAGAATCAGAGTGTCTCTCCCCTCCTTTCTCCCCCTCCCCCCCCCACTCTCTCTGCCTCACCCCTCCTCTCTTCTCCTCCCTCTTTATAATTCACTATCTCCCTTCTTTACCCCTGCCGCGCCCCTCTCCACCTCTCCCCCTCTCTGTCACCCTCTTCCCTCCTCTCTCACTTGAGGGGAATAGATTGGGTGAATGCACAGTATTTTGCCCAACCTAGTGGGATCAAGAATCAGAGGGCATAGATTTAAGGTGAGAGGAGCAAGATTTAATCACTCAGAGGGTGGTACTTACAAAAGTAGGGAATGTTTTTGCTGAATGTTCGCAATCTGTTTCCTGGAAACTTCATCCAAAAAGTTGACATACTGGCTGTTTGCTGCCAGAACAGGTCGAGTAAATCTGACCAGGTGAGTGTCTGGGAAATCTATCTGCAATTAAAATAAAACCAGTTGTGCTTACCATACTCTGTGCCGTCAAACCAAAATGACAATAAATTGTTTTGACGTTCAATGCTATTGTCTTACTGCAAAGGAAAATAGTTTAGTTGAATAAACAGTAACACGTACAGATATGTGCGGAGTAATTAGTTCATTTCAGTACAATACAAAGAGACTCAGGCGGACAGGCGGCATCTATGGAGGGGATGGACAGATGACATTTCGGGTCAGGATGGTGGCACGGTGGTGCAGCGGTAGAGTTGCTGCCTAACAACGCCAGGCTATGGGTGCTGTCTGTACGGAGTTTGTACATGTTCTCTGTGACTGTGTGGGTTTTCTCCAGGAGCTCCGGTTTCCTACCAAACTCCAAAGATGTACAGGTTTGTAGGCTAATTGGCTTTGGTTAAATTGTAAATTGCCACCAGTGTGTGCAGGGTAGTGTTAATGTGCGGGGATCGCCGGTTGGCGCGGACTTGGTGGGCCGAATGCCCGGTTTCCACGTTGTATCTCTAAACCATTCATTCAGAAGTTTGGACGTTTTCTCAGCAGTTGCTGCCTGACCCACTGAGTTCCTCCAGCACTTTGTGCTTTACTCAGGACTCCAGCAACTGCAGTTCCTTGTGTCACCACTCTTCCTGACAGTTATTTTCCATTGGGTTGGGTATTATCAAGTGTTCCCCCTCCTGGGCACAACAGTTGGTGAAGTCCATTTTGTTATCTAATAACAAAGACATGCAGATGCTGGTTTATACCAAAGTTGGACGCAAAATGCTGGAGTTACTCCGTGGATCAGGCAGCATCTCTGGAGAGCAAGATAGGTGATGTCTTGGGTTGGGACTCTTCTTCAGATGAATGCAGGGGGGCGAAAGAAATGGGGGGTGAGAGGTGAGGCAGGATCAAGCATAGATGGGAATAGATGAACACAGGCGTGGGGGGGAGAGGGGGGGGGGGTTTGAATGGCAGCTTGTTGGACAAAGGCCAGGAATGAAAAGATGGGTGTGAGGCCGAGATGATAAAGAATTATGAAACGCGAGCGCAGAAAAGTTGGGAATTGTGTAGCCATTGGAAGGGTTGGAGATGGAGGTGGAAGGGGGAAGGAGGAGGGGAGAAACTCCCCTTTAGTCAACAAAATAGAGAGAGTGCAGAGGAGATTTACTAGAATGTTGCCTGGGTTTCAACAACTAAGTTACAGAGATAGGTTGAATAAGTTAGGTCTTTATTCTCTGGAGCGCAGAAGGTTAAGGGGGGACCTGATAGAGGTCTTTAAAATGATGAGAGGGATGGACAGAGTTGATGTGGACAAGCTTTCCCCTTTGAGAATAGGGAAGATTCAAACAAGAGGACATGACTTCAGAATTAAGGGACAGAAGTTTAGGGGTAATATGAGGGGGAACTTCTTTACGCAGAGAGTGGTAGCAGTGTGGAATGAGCTCCCAGTGGAACTGGTGGAGGCAGGTTCATTGGTATCATTTAAAAATAAATTGGATAGGCATATGGGTGAGAAGGGAATGGAGGGTTATGGCATGAGTGCAGGCAGGTGGGACTAAGGGGAAAAAAAATGTGTTCGGCACGGACTTGTAGGGCCAAGATGGCCTGTTTCCGTGCTGTAATTGTTATATGGTTAAACTGGCACATGGTCATCAAGAAATCTGAGGAAGGACATTCTTGCCATAGAGAGAGTACAGAGAAGGTTCACCAGACTGATTCCTGGGATGTCAGGACTTTCATATGAAGAAAGACTGGATAGACTCGGTTTGTACTCGCTAGAATTTAGAAGATTGAGGGGGGATCTTATAGAAACTTACAAAATTCTTAAGGGGTTGGACAGGCTAGATGCAGGAAGATTGTTCCCGATGTTGGGGAAGTCCAGAACAAGGGGTCACAGTTTAAGGATAAGGGGGAAATCTTTTTTAGGACCGAGATGAGAAAAAACATTTTTCACCCAGAGAGTGGTAAATCTCTGGAATTCTCTGCCACAGAAGGTAGTTGAGGCCAGTTCATTGGCAATATTTAAGAGGGAGTTAGATGTGGCCCTTGTGGCTAAAGGTATCAAGGGGTATGGAGAGAAGGCAGGTACAGGATACCGAGTTGGATGATCAGCCATGATCATATTGAATGGTGGTGCAGGCTCGAAGGGCCGAATGGCCTACTCCTGCTCCTGTTTTCTATGTTTCTATGTTTCTAAGGGTTCGAGGGAGGAGTGGGGAAGTGGGATGAACAAAGGGGGGGGGGGACTTCAGGGAGAAAGGGGTGAGAGGGCTGTTTATAGGTTAGGTTAGTTTTGAGATACATCATGGAAACCCGTTCTCAAGCAGTTAAAGGCTCTTTAAATAAACTAACCCCGTCAATTCTAGACTAACCCCATCAATCAACCCCATCGATAAGTGAAAGGCCTGGATAGAGTGGATGTGACAAGGATGTTTCCACTAGTGGGAGTGTCTAGGACCAGAGGTCATATTCTCCGAATTAAAGGACGTTCCTTTAGGAAGGAGATGAGAAGGAATTTCTTTAGTCAGAGGGTGGTGAATCTGTAGAATTCTTTGCCACAGAAGGCTGTGGAGGCCTCTTTTTGTCGACTCTTGCATACGTACTATGTGCAATCAAAAAATCTCACCAAGTACACGTGACACTAAAATATCAATCAATCATCCATCCATTTTGGCTCGTTGCCAATTGATGCAGACAACATTACAGAACATTTAAAATTGGTAAAGAGTTCAGATTAACCACGCTTGTTATTTAATCGTTTAAGACCACATGTGCACTGCCCAAACCTTGAATACAGTCACTATCTAAAATGCAAAGGAAGCTTCAAAGATCCCAATGTGACAAGATCCTTTTCAACATCACTAGCCTAGCAATATGTTGCATTATGTGATCTAGCACTGTTACAACTTGATATTTGATTGTACTTGGTGCTAGGCTGCTTACCTGTAAGACTAATGTATCTGGTTTGCTGGTATTAACGGGACAAAGGCAGAGTAGTTTTGTACCATGGACCAATATTCTGTTTTGAAATGAAGAACATGTCATTTTTAGTAGTTGTATCGAACAAACACAAGTCATGTTTTATTCTGTATAAAGCAATTTGATTTAATGAAGGATAAGCATGGAAACAGGCCCTTCGGCCCACCAATTGATTGTATTTGTTCTATGTTTCCCCACTTTCTCATCCACTCCCTATAAACTGGGGGCAATTTACAGAGGGCCAATTAACCTACAAACCTACATGTCTTTGGGATGTGGGAGGAAACCAGGGCACCTGATCACAGAGAGAACGTACAAACTCCAGGTACACACAGCACCCGAGGTCAGGATCGAACCCGGGTCTCTGGCGCTGTAAGGCAGCAAAGCTGCCGCCGTGTCACACTGCCACCCTGGGGAAAAAGGTTCTGATTGTCTACCCTATCGATGCCTTTCATAATTTTATATATTTCTATCAAGTCTCCCCTCAAACTCCGACTCAGCCATGATCATATTGAATGGCGGTGCTGGCTCGAAGGGCTGAATGGCCTACTCTTGCACCTATTTTCTATGTCTATGTTTCTATCTTCCAGACGAGCTAATTTGCTCAGACATTATGCCAAGAATATATCCTCAACAGAAAGGAAAATGAGTCAAAGATGTGACTCACTTACCTGTGGGTTGAATGTCAAGTGTTTCTGTCTCATGCATTGAACTACTGGTTAGGAGTCCAGAATCACTAAGTGTCAGCATATTTAGCTTTCGGTAGGTACAATGAAAAGCTTTGTTTTACCTGCTATCCACCTGTTCAGATGATATTATCCATCAACACAATCAAGTGGAAACTCAAGTAGAACAGGTGGAGCAAAGGGGGAGATACGGAGTACAGAATATAGTTCTCAGAATTGTAGCGCAGCAGTCCAATGTCCACAATGGTGGTAGTGGTGAATGGGACAGTACCCTAGCTTATGGCAGGACCGTTCAGAAGCCTGGTAACAGAAGGGGAAAAAGCTGTTCCTGAGTCTTTCAAAGATAGACACGGGAATAGCGTGAGTCTGAAGAGGGGTCTCGACCCGAAACGTCACCCATTCCCTCACTCCAGAGATGCTACCTGTGCCCCTGAGTTACTCCAGCATTTTGTGCCTATCCCCGTTTTAAACAGCATCCAGCATTCTGCCCACTTGTCCACCCTGAGTCCTGGTTCGAGTTTCTGAGAGTAAAATTTTGTCTTTTCGCTAGGTTCTTATTGACTCTTGTTAGCCGAAGTTAAATCCTCAACAGAAAGGAAAATGAGTCAAAGATGTGACTCACTTACCTGTGGGTTGAATGTCAAGTGTTTCTGTCTCATGCATTGAACTACTGGTTAGGAGTCCAGAATCACTAAGTGTCAGCATATTTAGCTTTCGGTAGGTACAATGAAAAGCTTTGTTTTACCTGCTATCCACCTGTTCAGATGATATTATCCATCAACACAATCAAGTGGAAACTCAAGTAGAACAGGTGGAGCAAAGGGGGAGATACGGAGTACAGAATATAGTTCTCAGAGTTGTAGCGCATCAGTCCAATGTCCACAATGGTGGTAGTGGTGAATGGGACAGTACCCTAGCTTATGGCAGGACCGTTCAGAAGCCTGGTAACAGAAGGGGAAAAAGCTGTTCCTGAGTCTTTCAAAGATAGACACGGGAATAGCGTGAGTCTGAAGAGGGGTCTCGACCCGAAACGTCACCCATTCCCTCACTCCAGAGATGCTACCTGTGCCCCTGAGTTACTCCAGCATTTTGTGCCTATCCCCGGTTTAAACCAGCATCTGCAGCTCCTTCATACACACCCTGAGTCTTTCGAGTTAGATTGAAACATTTTGTTTTAGGCTGCTTTTCTTTGGCGAAAATCTTGTTTACAAAGTTAAATCGTGTTTTGAAATAAATCGATGGTGATTACTGGGAGTTTCTAAGAGGATATTTTCTGACCGCCAGGGTGGTTGGAAGCAGATTAAATAATTGAAAAGAGGGTCAGATATCTACTTGGAAAGGAAGAGGTTGCAGGGCGAGCATGCCTTTACCCATCCGTGTAAACATCAAGCAGATTACTTAAATGTGGAAGATTTAGTAATCGCATTATATTATTGTGATGTGGTAATAGTGAAAATAATTAACTATGACGCCATTAAATCAAGTAGGGAGTAATTATTTTGGCAAAGGCAAGTGTCCCAGAAATTGAACTCCACCCTGGGATATTGTTATGAGACAGAATATGAGGAAACAATTACTTGTGCAACTCAAAAATAAATCTCAGCATTGGAGTCATAGCCATTTAGTATGGAAACAGGCCCTTTGGTCCAACTTGTCTATGCCGACCAAGATGGCCCCATTTACCCACATTTGGCCCATATCTCTCCAAACTTTTCCTATCCATCTACCTCTTCAAGTATCTTTTAAATATTGTTGGAGAATCTGACTCAACTACCTCCTCTGGCAGCTCGGCCCATTTACCCAGTGAAGAAGTTGTCCCTCAGATTCCTATCAAATCTCTCCCCTTAAACCTATGTCCACTGGTTTTTCATTCCCCTCCCCTGGGAATAAGACTCTGCGTATTCACCCTATCTGCTTAAATTGTCGATAGGAACAACTGCAGTTGCTGGTTGATACACAGAAGAACACAAAGTGCCAGAGTAACACAGCGGGTCAAGCAACATATCTGGAGAACGTGGATAGATGATGTTTCAGGTCGAGACCCTTCTGCAGACTCTCAGTTCGAAACTGGGCCTGGAATAGAGGTGAGCTGACAGGTCCTGGGCTGCTGGGGGCCGGGGCAGAGGTGGGGATCGGCGGAGTCGATGGTCGCGGCCCGCGGGCGGCTGGAGTGGAGGCGAGGGTCCGGTGGCGGCGGTGGCTGGCGCGGCCTGGAAGTGACCGAGGAGCCGGTGACAATGGAGTGGCGGTAGAGGGTCCTGTCTGGGAGGTGAAGGTCGGTGAGTCCATCCGCTATAACCAAAATCCGTTATAAGGAGGTTTGAAAAACCAGCCTCTGTCTGATATGTGTGTCTGAACTGACAGGAACATTGTAATAATACTGAACACCTAACCTACGAATGGATACAACCCACAGTGCATCCTAATCATCCTCCATTTTGGTGAACTTACTGTTGTGAGCTGTAGAGAGCCATGGACACACTTGCTAAGGTGTCAGTGTCCATGGATTGCCTGCTGCTGCCGTCAGGATGGTTGCCACTGGTTGTGTGATGTCCATGCAACTCCAGGCTCAGTGTCACCTCACAAGGCAATCGCCTCACCTCGATGGGCATGTGTATTCTGAAACAGAGAGAGCTCCTTGTTCAGCCCACATCAGAACATCAGTTTCAGGGAATGTGTCTTCCCAGCTGTTATCAGGCAACTGAACCGTCCTATCAATAACTAGACCTCCCATTGGAGACCCTTGGACTATCTTTAATTGGACTTTCCTGGACTTTATCTGGCACTAAACGTTATTCCCATTATCCTGTATCAGTACACTGTGGACGGCTCGATTATAAGCATATATAGTCTGTTAGCTTTAGTGTTGTCTTGTGTACAGAGCTTTGACAATGGTTTAATGGCTCAAAGGTTCAATGTTGCTTTTATGTGAGAAGTGCAAAAGCACAGTGAAATTATTTTTCTTACAAACAGTCCAGTCGAGTATTCTTAAGCTAGAACTGTTCCCAAACCAAGCTGTGATGCAATCCGGTAGTATGGTGCATCTGTAGAAGTTTGTGATGAGCCTGTCCCACTTCGGCGATTTTTCAGCGGACTGCCAGTGACTGTCAAGTTGCTGGCAGTCGTCTGAAAAACTGGGAACTGGAACCGTGACTGTCAGAGTGGAACACACACACACACACACACACACACACACACACACACACACACACACACACACACACACACACACACACACACACACACACACACACACACACACACACACACACACACACACACACACACACACACACACACACACACACACACACATGATAAAGATGGGGACCAGGGCAAGCGGGGGGTAGCGCTGTCTGAAATTCACACGGTGCAAAGCCAAGGTGATATAGACACACACCGCGATGAACAGGAAGGTTGGCGCTACCATTAAGACGGCTAGCACAGTGTACGGTAAGTCGTTTAAAAGAGGGGGTGAGAGGGGGAAGAAGGGGGGAGAGGGGGGAGAAGGAGTGGAGACAACTTTTAAGAAACCAGACAACTTTTAAGAAGTCAGAGATACACAGCTGTGAAGTTTGGCAGACATTTAAAATTACCGGTCGGTTATCCTTGGTTCTGAAAACACCTGCTCACGTTTTTTTTCCCCCAATGAGCCAATGAAATTCACCGGTCAGCAAAGGCGATTAACTAAAACTACCTACGACTACCTTCACTACCCATAACTACATGGCGACCCCACTACAACTGCACCTATGACTACAGGATTATCGATTATCTCCATGGCGACCAATTTTTGGTCGCAGAAAATGTTTCAACATGTTAAAAAATTTGCCGCGACCATATTGAGGCCGCGACTAGTTCCCAGAATGCGGGAACCCCTCGCGACCATGAAGGAGAATCACCAGAGACCACCAGCGAACATATGGTAGGTATGTTACAAAACCTACCTGAATCGTGGCTGAGCATCTGCCCTACCCCGTGTGCGCGATTTTGCCGCTGTTTAGAGGGGGTGGGTTTAAAATGCGATTTTTACTAGGCTGTTCCAATCGAAAATGTTCAGCTTAGTAAATCATTAACGGAAAATCGCTGAAAGACCCCGTCGCAAAAGGTATTATTAGTTTTTATGGCCTTGTATAATAGTTATAGTAGTTTAAAAATCACTCTCTAATCCCGCGACCTCTAGCAGCCCCAGGGTTTTATAAAGCAAACAATTAAAGATATGTACCTTATTTTTACATGAAATGGGGCTTGTATATAACCCTGTGTATAAAATTTTCTATAGCGAGTAGTTCATTTTGGGCTCTTTATATCCCGCAGTATTTTTCTGGGCACTTGAGGGCACAAATCCAGCGCAATGTGAACATTCTAAACCAGCGCATTCACAGGAACCCACTAGAAAGCTGATTTAAATTGACTTTAATTTACAGCAATTGAACACTAAATTCCTCCCATTTGGCCTATAAATTGATGTAAATGAGATTTTAAAATCATGTTTTATTGTGAATTATTTGTGAATATTATTTGGACACTTGGGCTATTTAAAAATGTTAATCATTTATTAAGAAATGGATAGGTGTTTAGATCTAGTAATTGAAGTTTGAAATTAGCTACATGTGGTAACTAACTAATTATATGCTTTAATTTCAGGTCATCCAAGTAAGATTATTTTATATTTGTTTCAGAATGCTTCAATCTATGATAACTGAAAATTTCATTCAGTTCTCTTAATTTTTAAGAAGGTTATGGGCTTTTGACTGTCCACGATCACAGCTTTTTTGTTATGTCCATAGAAAATCAATAGGGAACAAGATGCTAAATTCCGAGTATGAAAATGGCCATAACTTTTTTATTACTTGAGATATGAAAGTGAATTAGGTGTCAAATTAAACTTATTGTTATGCTGGGATAAATTGCAGACTTGATTTTTTAAATCTCAAAATTTTGTAACATTGCTACATATGGCGACTATGTGGCGAGCACAGAGTCTCCTGCACTCACCTAATAAGTCGCCTAAGTGAGACAGGCCCATAAGAGTCATTGAGGACATGCTGAAATTCCTCAGTCTCCTGACGAAGTCGAGGTGTTGGTGTCCCATCTTGGCTGCTGTATAATTGTGGTTAATCCACGACAGATCATTGGTAACGTTAACACCAAGAAACTTGAACCTCTCTCAACCATTTCTACTTGAATGCAAGTGCTCAGGCTGCCACTTGTAAGGATGTAGAGATTCATCATCTATTACCTACCTCTGGTTCCATCTGGCCAAGTGGAAAAGGGAAGGTTTTGTGATGCCTATTTCCCCCGTCTTAACCGGTGAACACAACTCCTCCCCTCCGTACTTTAGTGAGCAAGATACAGAGAGGTTTTCATAGCTGCATCGGGAGAGACAAACAAAATGTGAGTCCAAGAGATCTCTGATTTGGCAATTTACCAAAATTCAACTGTCATCGGCAATAACTCAATTAAATTAAGGATGAAAAATATTAAGGCCAAGTGCATTAAGGAACCCGACATTGTGATTGACAGTGTTGACAGCATCAGTGCACATTTCACATTAAATCACAGATTAAATATTGAAGATGGTTTTCCATATCCATGGAAAATAATAGGCTCTCGTAGAATATGGGCCAAACATGGGCAAATGGAACTATTGTAGATGGAGCATCTTGGTACAGCATGGACAAATTATGCCAAGTGGCCTGTTTCTGTGCTGTATGAATCTGTGATAATAATATTTTGGACTGGCTTTAAATACAAATGCAAGAAGAAAGGCAAAAAGATTAACTGAGAATGTTAGAAACACTCAGCAGGCCAGGCAGCATCTGTGGGATTGAGAGGCTGGTAATGTTCCAGATCTGGGTCCATGAAGGATCGTGGAATTGAGATGTTAAGTCCGTTTCTCCTTCCACAGATGCTGCCCGACCTGCTGTGTTTTGTAAATCAGATTTCCAGCATCTGCAGTTTTAGTTTGGTTTACAGATAGAGCATGGGAACAGGCCCATGGGCCCACCAAGTCCACACCGACCATCGATCACCCGTTCACACTAGTTTGATGTTTTTCCCACATTTCTCATCCACTCCTTCACACACTAAGTGCAATTTACAGAGGGCCAATTAACCTACAAACCCGCAGTTCTTTGGGAGGTGGGAGGAAACCAGAGCACCCGGAAGAAGCTGAACGCGGTCACAGGGAGAATGAGTAAACTCCACACACAGACAGGACCCCGAGGTTCAGATTCCTGACCCTGGACGTTACAGTTTTCAGGCTCCTATATATCTTCTTCCCGGAGACAGGAGTGAAATGAGTGGGTGGCCAGGGTGGTGCTCTGATGATGCTAGCTACCTTTTTTTGAGGCAACGACGCAAAAACGTTATTCCCATTATCCTGTATCATGTACACTGTGGACGGTTTGATTGTAATCATGTTTGGTCTTTTCACTGACTGGATGGCACGCAACAAAAAAGCTTTTCACTGTCTCCATGTGACAATAATGAGCAACCCAGTGGTACGAATATTGATTTCTATAACTTCAAGTGACCCTTGCACCCCCTATCTCTCCGTCCCTCCCCTGCCCTAGTCGCCATGCTAGTTTCACTGTCATAGTGTTGAGTTTCACTGTCTGTGTAGCTCATTATCACATGGCCCAAGCCGACAATGTGGGCTCTATCTTTTCTTGATCATCGCTACTTTTTACATATCTTTCATCCGTTTGTTCCATACAGTATATCTCTCTTGCTATTACTGTCTCTATCGCACGTTTCTCTTTCCCCTGACTCTCAGTCTAAAGAAGGGTCTCGACACGAAACATCACCTATTCCTTTTCTTCAGAGATGCTGCCTGATCCGCTGAGTTGCTCCAGTTTTTTGTGTCTATCTTCTAAAAGTAAACCATAGACAGCTCCAACTCACCTCCCAGCCCAGAGCCCAGGGACTCCGTGCATGGCATAAATATTGAAGCTGAAGCTCTCATGGACGAGCTGGGCCTGAACTTCTGGCGCAGATTCTGTGTCATCTACATCAGCAACTTGGTAATCAATGTCAAAGTTGTTGCAGTAGATGTGTATCTGTCGGGAAATGGCAGCCGTCAATGCATTGATTGCTGTTGTAAGCAAATCTGTTGGAATGAAGAAGAAACCTCATTTAAAATACTTATTTGTTAAGATGCAAGCCTCACTAGAAATGGATGCATTACCTACCGGATAATGAAATGCCTAGATAGAGCGGACATGGAATGGTTTCCAATAGTGGGAGAGTTTCGAACCAGTGGGCACAGCATCAGAATAAAAGGACGTACCCTTACAAAGGAGGTGAGGAGGAATTTCTTTAGCCCCAGCGTGGTGAATCTGTGGAATTAATTGCCACAGACGGCGGTGGAGGCAAAGTCCTTGGGTACTTTTAAAGCGGACATTGACAGGTTCATGTTTAGTAAAGGCATTAAGAGTTATGGGGAGAAGGCAGGAGAATTGGGTTGAGAGGAAAAAATAGATCAGCCATAATTGGATGGGCCGAATGGCTTAATTCTGCTCCTATGACTTGTGGTTTTATGGATTTATTTATCGTCCATTGCTTAGGTTTATGTTTACGTTTAGAGATACATTGTGGAAACAGGCCCTTCAGCCCACTGAGTCCACACCAACCAGTGATCCACGCATATTCACACTATCCAACACACATTAGGGACAATAAAAAAAAAACATTTTATACCAAGCCAAATAACCTACAACACTGTACGTCATTGAACTATGGGAGGAAACTGAAGATCTCGGAGAAACCCATGCAGATCACGGGGAGAAAGTAATACTCTGTACAGACAGCACCCATAGTCAGGATTGAACACGGCTCTCTGGTGCTGTAAGCGCTCAAAGGCAGCAACTCTACCACTGCACCACCGTGCCACCCCACAGAGCTGACTAATTCGCTTTGATGAAATTAAGAAGACTGACTGGTCATTTCAGAGGGCAATTACGTGGTAGTGACATCAGTGAGGGATTGGAGTCTCATACAGGCCATGGGTAGTTCAGGCTTCCTGCCCCGAACAACATTGTGAACCAGAAGGGTCTTTTACCTGTGATAAACCATCATTTTTTACTGATCTAAACTGAAGTTCACAATCACCATGAACACAAAGTGTGGATTTACTCAGCAGGTCAGGCAGCATCAGTGGAGTCATAACCTCATAGAGTCGTGCAGCACGGAAATAGGCCCTACAGCCCAACTTGCCCATGCTGACCAAGATGCCACTTCTACACTCTATTTATCCGTCTGAAGAAGGTTCCGACATGAAACATGACCTATTCCTTTGCTCCAGAGTTGCTGCCTGACCCGCTGAGTTATTCCAGCATTTTGTGTCCAGCCCCATTTGCACTAGTCCCACCTGCCCATGTTTGGCCATATCTCCTCTAAACCTTTCTTATACATGTACCGGTCCAAATGTTCTTTAAATGTTGTTATTGTACCTACTAAGTTGTTCTATACTCATCAGCCTCTGTGCAAATAAGTTTCACCCTCATGTTCCCATTACATCTTTACCCTCTCACTTGATACCTATACTATCAACTTTTTGATTCCACTTCCATGGGAAAAAAGAGTTGTTATAATACCTGCCTCAACTACCTCCTCTGGCAGCTTGTTCCATACACCCACCAGCCTCCGTGTGAAAAAGTTGCCCCTCAGGTTCCCGTTACATTGTTCCCCTCTCAACTTAAGACTATGTCTTCTCTTAAGTTCTTGATTCCCCAACCTCGGGTAAAAGACTCTATAGAAACATAGAAAATAGGTGCAGGAGGAGGCCATTCGGCCCTTCAAGCCAGCACCACCATTCATTGTGATCATGGCTGATTGTCCCCAATCAATTACCTGTGCCTGCCTTCTCCCCATATCCCTTGATTCCACTAGCCCCTAGAGCTCTATCTAACTCTCTCTTAATTCCATCCAGTGATTTGGCCTCCACTGCCCTCTGTGGCAGGGAATTCCACAAATTCACAACTTTCTGTGTGAAAAGGTTTTTAAATGGCCCCCACTTTATTCTAAGACTGGTTCTGGACTTGCCCAACATTGGGAACATTTTTCCTGCTTGTCCCGTCCTTTTATAATTTTATATGTTTCTATAAGATCCTCTAGCAATTGCCTTTATGATATTATACATCTCTATATGATCACCCCTCAGCATCCTGTGGTCCAAACTCCTAGTCTGCTCCCTATAGATCAGGCCATTGGGTCCTAGTAACATCCTCGTAAATCTTCTCTGCACTCTTTCCAGCCCAATGACATTGAAAAGTCCTGACCCAAAACGTGGCCTATCCATAATAATAATAATAAATTTAATAACAATAAATTTTATTTGCGGGCGCCTTTCAAAGTCTCAAGGACACCTTACAGAAATTAACAAGAGTTTAAAAAAAAACATACAGTCGGAGTAAAATAAATAATAAGGACATCACCAATACACAAATTAAAGACACAATTCGCTCCAAAGACAAAAAAATCAAAAACACAATGTGAAGAGAGAGCAGCGGCAGCTAAAACACGCCAGCGTACTCTCTCCCTTCCGGCAGCCATCATGGACACAAACTAATATATTCACTTACACACAAAAAATCATCCCCCCACAATGGTTACCACTGTGGGGGAAGGCACAATGTCCTCCTGAGATGCTATCTGACCCGTTGAGTTACTCCAGTACTTTGTGTTTTTGCTCATGATTCCAGCATCTACAGTGTTTTATGTCTCCATTTTACTGCTCCACTGCATACTCTCCTCACCATATGCTTACTTTGAAGAAGTCCTCCTCCTCCCTCTGATGGGAGTTCTGTGAGACCCTCATTCACTGCTCCCCCTCTGTGATTCCGGCTGCTCTCCTGCCATTTGACCATGTTCTCACCCTTACAGAAGGATCCTGACCCGAAGTGTCACGTATCCATGTTCTCCAGAGATAGAGTCATAGAGTCATCCACTTCTCCGTGGATTGTCACCTTGTTGTGGTGGAGAAGCTTGTGTGGTCCTGAGATCCTGAGAGCGATGCCGTCTGGAGCTGTGCTCCTGGTGGGGCCACCCATGGTGGTAAGGTCTCTGACAAAGAGCAATCCAACCAAGACCTCAACGGTGGAACAGGCGGAGGATGATGGCTGACCTTAGTGGAGCATCACAACGGCTGAGAAGGCGGATGAAGGCTGCAGCAGAAACGGGTCTCCGATCGTCTTCGACTCCATGCCACTGGTTCCTGACCCAGATCTGTCAAGGACAATGTGGTGGCTGTCTGTCTCTCCAAGTTAAATAAAGTCACGCACAGGCGTCCTCCATGAGAAGACAGTCATACTCGTTTCGAGTGACTGCCGATGATAATGATGAGAGTCATACAGTGTTGAAACAGGTCCTTTGGCCCAACTTGCCTACACTGGCCAATATGTCCCATCTACACTCGTCCCACCTTCCTATATCTCTAAACCTGTCCCATCATGTACCTCACTAAATCTTTATTAAACATTGCGATAGACTCTGCTTCAACTACCTCCTCTGGCAGCTCGTTCCATACGACCGCCACCCTTTGCGTGAAAAAGTTACGGATGCTGCCTAATCTACTGAATTACTCCAGCACTTTGTGTTCCATGCAAGACTGTAGCATCTGCTGTTCATTCTGTCTCTGCACAACTGCCATGGTGGGTAGTGAATCCAATTCCTCTTGGAATGTTGGATCAGACCGCTGGTTTACTAATTCAGTAACATAAATTATAATTAATAAGGGCTGTCAGCTTCATGCTGTCAGAAATGTAACAGTGGTTGGCTTTAGAGAATGGACTGTCTGAATGAATTAGTTTTAGTTTAGTTTAGTTTAGAGATACAGTGCGGAAACAGGCCCTGCAGCCCACCGAGTCTGTGCCGACCAATGTGAAAAATATACATCTTCTCGATGCGCTGGGACGTATCCTCAGTGACGTGATCTGGGGTCATCGGGAGTTTCGGGTCTCACAACATCAGACAGCCTCGCCCAGGCAACCCAGCCGGGGTTGATCAGGCCCCGACTTGCGTCCCAGCGGCTTTTAGATAGACACGTGATTACGTAGGGAATGGAGGGATATGGCTCACGTGCAGGCTGGGGAAATTAGTTTAAGCTGGCATCATGTTCGGCACAGACATTGTGGGCTGAAAGATCTGGTCCTGTGCTGTATGTAGTGTCTATGTACTATGCAAATGTTCAGTTTTGTTGCTGCAATAGTTTTATGGAATGAAAATAATCTTGGAACCACTTGCACAAATTGCAGCCTGGCATGTTATCAGCAGTTTGATTGATATGAGACTACGACGTGTTTTACATGCTGGGTAAAAACAGTATTAAGTTGTCTTTGTGGACTTTTCTTCTCAACGTGAACAAACTATCTTCAGGAGACACAGCAAGAAAATGAACCAATGCAGGTAATCACCCCACCCAACATTGACCCTCATCAGAAATCTCTGCAAGGAAACAGCAAGTTTGCAGACATCCAACAAGAGATATTGACAGGTTAATGCTTGGTATCGAATTCACATTAAGGATTAATTCCTCTCCGCCATTTCCAGCTGCTGATTTTACTGTTTACTCTGCTTTTAATGGTTTAGAGTTTGAAGATGCAGCATGAAAACAGACCGTCTATGCCGACTATCAATCATGCACGGTGGCGCGGCGGTAGATTTTCAGCCTTACAGCGCCAGACCCAGGTTCGATCCTGACTACGGGTGCTTTTCTGTACGGAGATTGTACGTTCTCCCCATGATCTGCGTGGGTTTTCTCTGGGATCTCCGTTTTCCTCCCATGCTCCAAAGGCGTACAGGTATGTAGGTTAATTGGCTTGGTATAATTGTAAATTGTCCCTAGTGTGTGTAGGACCAGCATTAGTGTGCGGGGATCGCTGGCCAGCGCGGACTCGGTGGTATCTCTAAACTAAACTAAACTCAATTCTTTGGGATGTGGTAGGAAACCGGAGCACCCGGAGGAAACCCACACAGTCATGGAGACCGTGCAAACACTACGCAGACAACACCCGAGGTCTGGATCGAACCCGGGTCTCTGGCGCCGCGAGGCAGCGGCTCTACCAGCCATCCCTGCAATGTTTGTTTATCTTGTTTAGGATATTTGTAGGTTAAACATGCAGAATACCAAAGGAGACTTTCTAATTACAACTATAGTAAGAAGTGTCAAGCTGAATGAATGATGTATTAAAGATCAAATTGACTGTATAACCTTGCTGCCAAACCTAGACATGTCCTTGAAGAACCTGGAACAAGCTTCTAATTTACTTAGAAATAGTGTGAAGTCAGAGAAAGGAAAGGAGAAAATGTAATTTACTATATCTCCGAAAATAGCAGCGTTGGCTAAGCTCAACTGGTCAAACAGCTTTTGTGGAGAACATGGACAGGTGGCGTTTTGTGCCTGGACCCTTCTTCAGACAGATTGTAGCAGGGGGAGAAAGCTGGAAAAGAGAGGTTGGGGCTGTGCTAAGTCTGGCAAGTGATGGGTGGATACAGGTGAGGAGGGGAGGTTCGATTGGCAGATGGGTGAGGAATCCATCAGTGAATGTTGCCGACTGGCCAGCTCCAAACAGCAGGAGTACGTGCTGAGGGATGCATTGAAGCTCGGTGCAGCCAAGGCCAAGCCTCTGTGGGGCAGGACCACAGTCTAGCCTCCTTCTGCTGTTGGACATTGAGGGGCACCCACAAGCAAGGGACGGGATATCACCTCACGGGGCCACATGAATGGTAAGAGTGCATTGTTTAAAGGAGATACAAAGAAATACATATGCTGGTTTACAAAAAAAAATTCTTGGGCCTCCTCCATTGCCAGAGTAAGGCCACACCCAAAACAGCACCAGTAGGTTACAACCCAACAGTATGAACATTGTATTCTCGAATTTTAGGTAACTAACTTACAAACAAACCCCTTTTCCTCCTCTCTTCCCTGTGCCTCAACTGGACTTGCACTTATTTCTCCCTTTCTCCCTCCCCCTCCAACTATATTTCTTCATCTGGTTCCACAATTTTCTCCTCTTATTTCCTTATCTTACACATTTGTCCTGTCATCGCTGGCCTTGGTGCAACCCGAGCTGTGGTTTTGGAACAGCTCCAACCAAGACTGCAAGGAATTGCAGAGAATTGTGGACGCAGCCCAGACCATCACACAAACCAACCTCCCTTCCATTGACTCCATCTAAACTTCACGCTGCCTCGGCAAGGCCAGCAGCATAATCAAGGATGAGGCACACCCTGGCTCCCACTTCTCCCCTCTCCCATCAGGCAAAATGTATAAAAGTGTGAAAGCACACACCTTCAGATTCAGGGACAGTTTATTTCCAGCTGTTATCAGGCAACTGAACCATCCTACCAATAACTCGAGATCAGTCCTGAGTTACTATCTTCCTCAATGTAGACTCTTGGACTGTCTATGATCGGACTTTACTAGACTTTATCTTGCATTAAACGTTATTCATTTTATTCCCTTTATCCCACCCTACTGTCATAAGTTTGAAGATGTCTCCACCACAAATGACACCTATCCATGCTCTCCAGAGATGCTTTCTGATGAAAGAATTACTCCAGCACTTTGTCTTTTGATCAAAAATAAGTGTGAACACACTATGCATGACACTAGTTAACGTATTGAGGATTAAGTTTTTTTGCACAGATTTTGATTTGTATCTATTTTTTATTTTGAAAATTTTTGAATAGAATTAAAAATGAATTTTAATTTCGAATAAACTAAAAATATCCCGTGAAAAACTAAAAGCCCAACAGAGTCCTACTCAGGTAAGTAAGATGTAGTTTACAGCTGCTAATTTTTCTCTTTGCTCTGCTTTTAATGCCGATTATAGTTTAGAGTTTAGTGTTTAGATAGAGCATGGAAACCGACCCTTGGGCCCACTGAGTCCAGAGCGACCATCGATCACACTAATTCAATGTTTTCCCATTATCTCATCTACTCCCTATACAGTCGGGCCATTTTCAGAAGGCCAGTTAACCTACAAACCCGCAGTTTTTGGATATGGGAGGAAACCAGAGCACCCGGTGGAAACCCACGCGGACACAGGGAGAACATGCAAACTCCACGCAGACAGCACCAAAGGTCAGGATCAAACCTGGGTCTCTGGCACTGTGAGGCTACAGCTCTACTAGCTGCGCCACCATGCCATCCATGCAAGGTGTGTTTTTCTTCTAGAGGATATCTGTTAAACATGCAGAATAGCAAAGGTGACATTCTAATCACAACTACACTGAGAACTGTCAAGCTGAATGAGTGATACATTAAAGATCAAATAGACTGTACATCCTAGTTTAGTTTCGTTTAGTTGAGAGATAGAGTGTGGAAAAAGGCCCTCGGCCCACCGAGTCTGCACCGACCAACGATCTCCCATGCACCAGTTTTATCCAGCACACTGGGGACAATTTACAAAAGCTAATTAATCTATAATCCTGCACATCTTCAGGCTGTGGGGGGAAACCAGAGCACCCGGAGGAAACCCACGCGGTCTCAGGGAGAACGTACAAATGCCTCTAAGACGGCACCCGTAGCCAGGATCGAACCCGGGTCTCTGGTGCTGTGAGGCAGCAACTCTGCCGTTTTTTTAGATGCCAGTTCACACATTCAATGAACCATGTTTTTACCTTGTGGCTTCGGCAATTGCGAAGATCGCCGTGAAGTCTGAAAGTAGAAAAACATAACATCTAATTAGTCACTGCAAAAATAAATCAATTTTCAATTAATTAAAACATTTTGTTTAGAATTTCGCTTCTAAAAATTTAGACTAATTCATGAACCCACTGCAGGTGATGTCTGGTTGAATATCTTGTTGTCTCGTTAATTGATGTCCTGATCAACTTTTTAAATTAGATTTCACTTTATACGCATCGTTTTTAAAAATGATCAGATTAATCCGCAAGTGGTTTCATTGACCAAGCAAAATACAGTCTCAGAAAAAAAATCGTTAATAAAGTGCAGTGAACATTATCACTCAAGGGGCAGATAAGGCATCTCTATAAACCTTTCTGCCAGATGAAAAATGTCCCTTGTGGAATGGAACGGAACGGATGTAGATTGTAAATTAATTTGATATTCACCCATTAGGCCCGCAAGTGTTTCTGCCCCTTTGTGGGGAGTGTTCACAATTTCTCCCTGGTTACGCACCCCACTCTAATGGGACTGCCGATTGGTTCCCCGGTGAATCGGACAAAAGCACTAATTTGTCATTCTACACCAGATATTCTTGTTATTCCAAATGCCATATTTACTTAGCATCAGGCCATGATGTAAGCAGGAGCTGGTGCTTTAATGTCTCAAGTGATTTATAAAAAAAACAATCTTTATGTAAGTTGGCATTTAACCCAGTGCCGGCGTAGTTCTGTACCTGGTAACATCCTCTAGGCAAAATTACTCCCCCACGCCCCATCCCCCACCCCACTACATTAGTCTGACTTAAAAATAGCTCAGACCCAAAATTCAAATGATCTGAGCTGTTTAGCCACGTGCCGCCTGAGAATCAAACAGAGCATGAAATAGAACATGGGGTCTGGATGGAGTGGATGTGGAGAGGATGTTTCCACTAGTGGGAGAGTCCAGGACCAGAGGCCACAGCCTCAGACTAAAATGACGTGCCTTTAGAAAGGAGATGAGGAAGAATTTCTTTAGTCAGAGGGTGGTGAATCTGTGGAATTCATAGCCACAGAACGCTGTGGAGGCTGTCATTGCACATTTTGAAGGCGGAGGGTTATATTGTCACAATTGACAGATCCTTGATTAGTGCGGGTGTCAGGGGTTGTGGGGAGAAGGTAGGAGAATGGTGTTGAGAGGGAGAGATAGATCAGCCATTATTGAATGGCGGAGTAGACTTGATGGGCCAAATGGCCTGATTCTGCCCCGATAACCTATGACCTTATGAATATAGGGTCCTTCAGCCCACAATGTCTGTGCTGAGCATGATGTCAGTTAAACTAATCTCCTCAAGCCTGCACATGATCCATATCCCTCCATTGCCTGATGGTGTTTACTTCCCAATCACCTCTGAGAATGTGGTCATCTTGGAACATAGGACATGGAACATTAAGGCACAGGAACAGGTCCTTCGGCCCACAGCATCATGATATAATTTTATATAATAAATCTTCTCAACCTCTGGCAAAGAGTTTGATTATATTGAACCAGAAACACACACTAGCAATACCCATCCTCATCAGGTAAAGGAATATGGACTTTGTTATTTTTAACCTTGTTGCAAATACTTCCACATTTAGACAAAACATGATTGGGATCCTCACGAATAATCATTAAAGTCATCACTTTGTAATCGGCCTACAACTTTTGTCTGAAAAAAATATTCCACTTTCCCGGGGCGGCAGGGTGGCACGGCAGTAGAGTTGCTGCCTTGCAGCGCCAGAGACCCAGGTTCAATCCTGACTACAGGCGCTTTCTGTACGGAGTTTGTACGTTCTCCCTGCGATAGCATGGGTTTTCTCCGGGTGTGCCGGTTCCTTTCCAAAGATGTACAGGTTTTTCGGTTAATTGTGTTCGGTAAAATTGTAAATTGTCCCTAGTGTGTAAGATAGTGCTAGTGTACAGGGTGATCACGGGTTGGCATGGACACAGTGGGCTGAAGGGCCTGTTTCCTTGCTGTATCTCTAAAGACTAAAGTCTAAATTCATTGGACTTGTGAATTGAATCCCCACATGTGATTACAGAGATATCATCTTCAATTTCTAAGGAGAAATTTACATTTATAGATGGAGGATATTTATCTGACCGGCCTCAAGGCCTGCTCTCCAAGTGGGCTTATCTACCAAGATTTCACATCCGACTGGATTTCTTGAATCATTTTTTAAATACTTCCTTTTAAAATATTTATCCTATCAAATTTGAAAATGATGTTATAATCTTTGCTTTAGTGTAATCTCTGTGGTAAGGAGTCCAAATTCTAATAACAGTCCATAAATTCCTCATTTCCTCTTTCATTCACTTGGTAGAAACCCATCTGGAAATTCTCAAGCATGACAAAGAACTGCCTTCAAATCGCATAATGTCTTTAAAAGTGCCTATATCAGGATCTCTCTCTCTCTCTCGAAGATATTGGTGGATGGTCTGCATAATAAACTAATCAAGCACTTTATTAAAATTCATAGTCACAGACAGCACAGAAACAGGCCCTTCAGCCCAACATAACCATGCCGACCACAATGCCAATATACGTTAGTGCCCCCTGCCCGCGTTTGGCCCATATCCCTCTACACCTTTCCGATCCATGTACCTGTCCTAATGTGTTTTAAATATTGTGATAGTACTTGCCTTAATTACCTCCTCTGGCTGCTCGTTCCATACACTCACCGCCCTCTGGGAAAAATGTTCAGTGGTTCAATGGTTCGATGGTTCTTTATTATCATGTATGCACAGCACTGTGAAATTCCTTTGCACAACCCACAAATCCAATCAAATCACATAAGATACAGCGTGCAGAATATAGCTCTCAGTATTGTAGCACTTCAGTTGCAGAGACAAAGTCCAATGTCCACAATGGGATAGAGGTGAATCAGACTGCTCCTAGCTTATGGAAGGACCGTTCAAAAGTCCGATAACAGAGGGGAAGAAAGTGTTCCCAGATCTGGTGGTGCGCACTTTGAAGCTTTTGTGCTTGCTTTGTATTTTACCCTTTGTCTTAGCCTTGGTCAGTACTGTGTTTGCCGATTTTGAAGACACACTATGTTTAAATGAATGCAAACTATAAAATGGTAGCTCAGTGGTAATGTTGCTGCCTTACAGCGCCAAAGACCCAGGTTTGACCTCGATTGCAGTTGCTGTCTGAACGGAGTTTGTACGTTCTCCCTGTGGTTTGCGTGGGTAACTTCAGGATCTCAGTTTTCCCCCCACAATCCAAAGACAGGTAGGTTTGTAGATTAATTGGTGTGGTATAAGTGTAAATTAACATATAATATATAACATATAACAATTACAGCACGGAAACAGGCCATCCTGGCCCTACAAGTCCGTGCCGAACAATTATTTTCCCTTAGTCCCACCTGCCTGCACTCATACCATAACCCTCCATTCCCTTCTCATCCATATGCCTATCCAATTTATTTTTTAATTATACCAACGAACCTGCCTCCACCACTTCCACTGGAAGCTCATTCCACACAGCTACCACTCTCTGAAACACTCTCAAAAGAAGTTTCCCCTGTATTAAGATATATGTGTTGTGTAAGATTGTAATTTACCGTACTTCTAATAAAAATAAAATAAAAAAATAAATAAATAATAAAAAAATAAAAAATAAAAAGAAGTTTCCCCTCATGTTACCCCTAAACTTCTGTCCCTTAATTCTGAAGTCATGTCCTCTTGTTTGAATCTTCCCTATTCTCAAAGTTGTCCACATCAGCTCTGTCTATCCCTCTCATCATTTTAAAGACCTCTATCAAGTCCCCCTTAACCTTCTGCGCTCCAGAGAATAAATACCTAACTTATTCAACCTTTCTCTGTAACTTAATTGTTGAAACCCAGGCAACATTCTAGTAAATCTCCTCTGTACTCTCTCTATTTTGTTGAAATCCATGTTGACTGTTCCTAATCAGACCCTGTTTATCCAGATGCTTATATATATTATCTCTAAGTATCTTTTCCATTAATTTGTCCACCACTGAAGTCAAACTAACAGGTCTATAATTGCTAGGTTTACTCTTAGAACCCTTTTTAAACAATGGAACAACATGCACAGTATGCCAATCCTCGGGGACTATTCCCGTTTCTAATGACATTTGAAATATTTCTGTCATAGCCCCGGCTATTTCTACACTAACTTCCCTCAATGTCCTAGGGAATATCCTGTCAGGACCTGGAGACTTATCCACTTTTATATTTTTCAAAAGTGTCAGTACTTCTTTTACTTTGAAACTCATAGTATCCATAGCTACTCTACTAGTTTCTCTTACCTCACATAATTTAATATCCTTCTCCTTGGTGAATACCGAAGAAAATAAATTGTTCAATATCTCCCCCATCTATTTTGGTTCTGCAGATAGCTGTCCACTCTGTCTCTCCAATGGACCAATTTTATCCCTCGTTATCCTTTTGCTATTAATATAGCTGTAAAAACCCTTTGGATTTACTTTCACCTTACTTGCCAAAGCAACATCATGTCTTCTGTTAGCTTCTCTAATTTCTTTCTTAAGATTCTTTTTACATTCCTTATACTCCTCAAGCACCTCATTTACTTCATGCTGTCTATAATTATTGTAGATCTCCCTCTTTTTCCAAACAAGATGTCCAATTTCCCTTGAAAACCAGGGCTCTTTCCAATTTTTACTGTTTCCTTTCAACCAAACAGGAACATAAAGATTCTGTACTCTTAAAATTTCCCCTTTAAATGTCCTCCATTTCTCTTCTACATCTTTCCCATAACAAAATGTCCCAGTTCACTCCTTTTAAATCATTTCGCATCTCATCAAAGTTAGCCTTTCTCCAATCAAAAATCTCAACCCTAGGTCCAGTTCTGACCCTCTCCATAATTATATTGAAACTAATGGTATTGTGATCACTGGACCTGAAGTGCTCCCCAACGCATACCTCTGCCACCTGTCCCGTCTCATTTCCTAACAGGAGGTCCAGCACTGCCCCTCCTCTAGTAGGTACCTCTATGTATTGCTGCAAAAAACTACCCTGCACACATTTTACAAACTCCAAACCATCCAGCCCATTTACAGAATGTGTTTCCCAGTCTATGTGTGGAAAGTTGAAATCTCCCACAATCACTACCTTGTGCTTACTACTAATATCTGCTATCTCCTTACATATTTGCTCTTCCAATTCTCGATCCCCATTTGGTGGTCTATAATACACCCCTATAAGTGTTGCTACACCTTTCCCACTTCTCAGTTCCTCCCAAATAGCCTCCCTAGATGAGCCCTCCAATCTATCCTGCCAAAGCACTGCTGTAATATCTTCCCTGACTAGCAATGCAACACCTCCACCTCTTGCCCCTCCAATTCTATCACACCTGAAGCTACGAAATCCTGGAATATTTAGTTTCCAATCACACCCCTCCTGCAACCATGTTTCACTGATCGCCACAACATCATACTTCCAGGTGTCTATCCAGACTCTAAGCTCATCCACCTTTCTTACAATGCTCCTAGCATTAAAATATGCCCATTTAAGAAACCCCCCGCCTCTTATTCTCTGTTTATTTCCTTTTTCTTCTTTCTCCTCTTGTGTCCGAGTGCTTCCCTTTTCTGCTTCCTGCCTCCCATTCTGTCTACTAGCTTTCTTTATTTGAGTCCCTCGCCCCAACCATTCTAGTTTAAAGTCTCCCCAGTAGCCTTTGCAAATTTCCCCGCCAGGATATTAGTTCCCCTTCGGGTTCAAGTGCAACCCATCCTTTCTGTACAGGTCCCACCTTCCCCAAAAGAAGTCCAAACGATCCAGAAACTTGAATCCCTGCCCTCTGCACCAGTCTTTCAGCCACGCATTTATCCTCCACCTCGCTCCATTCCTACTCTCACTGTCGCGTGGCACAGGCAGTAATCCTGAGATTGTTACCTTTTGGGCCCTTTTCCTTAACTCTCCTCCCAACTCCCTAAATCCTCCCTTCAGGACCTCTTCCCTTTTTTTACCTATGTCATTTGTACCTATTTGTACCACGACCTCAGGCTCCTCTCCCTCTGATTTCAGGATATCTTGGACGCGTTGAGACATGTCCGAGACCTTGGCACCAGGGAGGCAGACCACCATCCTGGTCTCCCGACTGCATCCACAGAATCGCCTATCCGACCCCCTAACAATAGAGTCCCCAATTACTATTGCCCTCTTCTTTTTGTCCCTACCTTTTGGAGCAACAGGACCAGTCTCTGTGCTGGAGGCCCGTCCGCTGTCACTACCCCCGGGGTAGGCTGTCACCCCCATCCGTACTCAAACAGGAGTACTTATTTGCAAGGTGTACCGACATTGGAGTACTCACTCGTCCCTGCCTCTGCCCCTTGCCCTTCCCTAGCGTGACCCACATGTCTCTCTCCCGTGGTTTTGGAATGACCACCTCCCTATAACTCCTCTCTATGACCTCCTCACTCTCCCTGACCAGACAGAGGTCATTGAGCTGCTGCTCCAGGATCCTAATACGGTCCCTAGGAGCCCCATCTCGATGCATCTGGTGCAGATGTGGACGTCTGGAGGGCCATCCGACACCATGACCTCCCACATCTGACATCCAGAACAGTACACTGCTCTGACTGTCATTCTCCCGCCTTACCCTGGATCCGATACAAGTACAGTACAATGGAAACTGCTGGGAGAAATCAGCAGGTATCTGACTCACAACAGCTGCTCCCTCTTGACCTTTAAACTGTACCTTTATTATATAAACAAAAAGCACTGTACCTTTACTAAAGCACTGTACCCTTAGCCCACTGTACCTTTACTAAAGCACTGTACCCTTAGCTCACTGTACCTTTACTAAAGCACTGTACCTTTACTAAAGCACTGTACCTTTAGCCCACTGTACCCTTAGCTCACTGTACCTTTACTAAAGCTCACTGTACCTTTACTAAAGCACTGTACCTTTAACCAGAAAGCAGAAATGCTAACCTGAGGTTGCACCCAATCAGCTGCTTCCTCTAGTCTGCTTCCACCAATCAGCGGCTTCCACCAGAACCCTCCCTATGGAGTGTGGAACGTTACAGATTTCAGATGCCCTGACCCTCCTCCACTCGCTCCAACGGTTCCCGGGCCTCTATTGTCCCTATTGTGTGTAGATTAGCATTGATGTGCGGGAATCGTTGGTTTGGGCAGACTCGGTGGGCTGAAGGGCCTGTTTCCGTGCTGTACAGCATCTCGAAAAAAACTATAAATTCTGCAGGGTTGGAATTTCACACTGGTATGCTGAATAAAGAATGGCTTTTCCTACTGGATATTTTGGGTATTCATTTCAACTTGAAACAGTTAAAACTGAAAGCTTTAAGACTCAGCGTATTGGGATATCCATATTCTGTGAAGGAGACAACAAAAATGCTAGACTTTCTGGGTGTACAATTGGTGAGAGTGATCCGTACAGATTAGGACATTGATTTCATGTCAGGCTTGCTTTGGCGGAGAGATTGTCATTGGTGCAGGGCTGAAATGCACTGATTAACAGGCTGGTTTAGTCGTTAAGTGGGAAGATTGCAACCCTCGGCAAGTTTTAAAGTTGTAGATGATGCCGGTGGACATCCATCTCCTGACATGACACGCAAGCAGGAAATACCACCAGGTGCCTTCCACAGAGGTGGCATCTGATATAGACCGCTTCTGTAGACACTCGGTGGCATCAAAGCAGAAACAACGGGAATTTATGTGGACACAAGGAACTGCAGAAGCTTGAATTTTGCGCAGAACACAAAGTGCAGGACTAATTCAGCGGGTCAGGCAGCATCTCTGGAGGAAAGGAATACGTGACGTTTCAGTCTGAAGAAATGTCTCGACCCGAAACATCACCTTTTCCTTTGCTCTAGAGACCCTGCCTGTCTGACTGAGTTACTCCAGCTTTTTTGTGTCAATCTTTGGTTTAAACCAGCATCTGCTGTTCCTTTCTGCACATCTCTGGAGGACATGGGTAAGTGATGCTAGAGGTCGGACTGGAATTATGTAACAACTCTGCACAATACCCTTCAATTCAGTACACACACAAGATAGATTAACTTGGAAACTGAACTGCATAAAGCTAGCTTTTTATTTTATCTTATGTGATTAAGATTTGACTTTGCCAAGCGCAGACTAAAGGGCCTGTCCCACTTGCCGATATTTTCGGCGACTGCCGGCATCATTGACTGACGTATCTGGTCACCGAAATATACGCGGTGCGTTGACGTATGACGCGGTGGTGACGCACGGTGTTTTTTCAAGTGTCGCAACATTTTTGTTTGTCACGGCTGGATTTTGAAATGTTCAAAACCTTTTGCCGGCGTCATATCAGTGTCGCCTTGAGCTCTTGGTTGATGCCATTTCACCCCCTTCCCAGTCTCACACTGACCTATCTGTCCTCGGCCTCCTCCACTGCCAGAGTCAAACCCAATGCAAAGTCGAAGAACAACACTTCATATTCCACCTGGGTAGTCCACAACCAAGTAAGAATGTCATTGTTCGGTCTGGGACATATGACAATAAAACACTCTTGACTCTTGAATCTCATCATTTAATTTTCCCCAGGTTACCCTTACCTCTGATGCTCCCCCATCCCCTCTCTCTCTCTCTCTCTCTCTCTCTCTCTCTCTCTCTCTTTTCTCTCCCCTTCTGATCCGCCACTGGCCCTGACATTGCCGTTCCATAAGACAAATGTCATAGGAGCAGAATTAGGCCATTCGCCCCATCAAGTCCATTCTGCCATTCAAACATGGCTGATCTAATTTTCCATCTCAACCCCATTCTCCAGCCTTTCCCCCGTAACCTTTGACACCCTTATTAATCATGAACCTATCATTCTCCGCTTTAAAAATACCCAATGACTTGGCCTCCAAAGCCATCTGCGGCATTTAATTCCACAGATTCACCAGCCTCTGACTCATCTCCATTGTAAAGGTACGGGTACATCTTATTATTACTCTCCCACGACTGGAAACATCCTCCTCACATCACTCAATCTGGGCCTGTAATTATTCAGTTGGTTTCTATGAGATCCCCTCCTCACCCCTCTAAACTGCAGCAAATAAAGACCCAGCGATGTCCAAATGCCCCTCGTTCATTAATCCAACAATTCCCGGCATTATTCTCCCCTTCCCATATCTCCTCCACTACAGCCCACCACCCAATGCCCACCACCACCCTATAAACCATTTTCATCCCGTTCACCTGCCTGTTTGCATCCAGTTACCACACACTTCACCCACTGAATCCCCTTCTCCATCTGCTTCCATCTGTCCTTCACCTCTCACAGAATATCAAACAGCATATCACAGGGACAGGCCCTTCAGCCCACAATGTCCGAGCCGGACTTGATGCCAAGTTAAACTAATCACTTCCGCCTGCACGTATTCCCTATCCCTTCATTCCCTGCATATCCATGTGCCTACCTAAAAGACTTTTAAACACCACTTATCGTATCTGCCTCCAGCACTACCCCAGCAGTGGGTTCCAGGCACCCACCACCCTCTGTGCAAAAAAACTTGTCCCGCACATCACCTTTAAACTTAAAGCTATGCCCTCTAGTCTTTGACATTTCCACCCTGGGAAAAAGGTTCTGAGTGTCTACCCTACGTATGCCTCTCAACTTTTTATACACTTCCATCAGGTCTCCCTCTCCCTGACTCTCAGTCTGAAAAAGGGTCTTGACCTGAAACGTCACCTGTTCCTTTTCTCTAGAGATGCGGCCTGACCCGCTGAGTTACTCCAGCATTTTGTGTCGATCATTGAGCCAAAACCAATTTGCTCCCTCCCATATCTTGTCTGATCAGCATCTGCAGATGCCGGTTTACAAAAAGGACACAAAGTGCTGGAGCAGCAAGTCAGGCAGCATCTCTGGAGAACATGGATAGGTGACGTTTTGGGTTGGGACCCTTCTTCAAACTGATTATAGTATAGGGGAGAAGAATGGAAGAGACAAGGAGGTGGAGTAAACCCTGGTGTGTGATAGGTGGATACAATTTAATTTAGTTTACTTTAGTTTAAGAGATACAGCGTGGAAACAGGACCTTCGGCCCACCGAGTCCAAACCAACCAGCGATCCCCGAACATTAACACTATCCTACCCACACACTAGGGATAATTTGCAATTTAAGCTAATTAACCCAAGCTAATTAACCTACTAACCTATACATCTTTGCAGTGTGGGGGGGAAACGAGAGCACCGGGAAAAAACCCTCGCAGGTCACGACGAGGAATGTGCAAACTCTGCACAGACAGCACCCTTAGTCAGGATCGAACACAGATCTTGGCTTTGTAAGGCAGCAACTCTACCACTGTGCCACTGTGGGGATTGAGTGGGTTGTAAATCATTCTGGTTAAATTCCTCTGGTTGTAAATTAATCTGTGTATCTGACACGGTGTCAAGCGGTGAGAGGGTAACGTTGCAGCAGTCTGCTCTAGTGCAGGCACATTCAGACATGTTAGTGGTGGGGTGAGCCTCCGGTGTCTCTCACACATCCTGCCGCTCCTTCAGGTTCACCGACACACCTCCCCAGTGTAGCCAAATCGAGCAATGTTTACTCATTGAAGTGGAGAAGGCGAGACAAAGACAAGACAGCAGTCATTTGTAATAGCACTGTCCCACGGTGCGAGTTCATTCCAAGAGCTCTCCCAAGTTTAAAAAAAATCAAACTAGTGGTAAGCACGGAGAATGAACATAGCAGGCACGTCAGAGCTCGGGGACGTCTCTTAGCGCTAACGGCAGGTACTCGGGAAGACTCGCTAACGGCAGGTCAGCATGGGAAGACTCGTGAAGATTTTTCAACATGATGAAAAATGTCCACGAGAGCCCCGAGTACCGACGAGTGGCCATTACCGTAAATCTCCAAGTTCGAATCAGGGCTAAACTCGGGAGAACTTGGAATGAACTCGTACTGTGAGACAGGGATTTAAGGGTCCAGACCCGAAACATTGCTGGTCTGAAGAAGGGTTCAATCCCCAAAGGTCACCAGCCTGAAGAAGGATGCTCCCCTGAAACATCATTAGTCCAAGCAAGGATCCCAAGCCAAAATGCCGTTAATCTGAATCCCAACCCGAAACATAACCAGTCTGAAGAAGGGTCCTGACGCACAACATCAACAGTCTGAAGAAGGGTCCTGACCTCAAACCGCCAATCTGAAGCAGATATCAGGATAAGCTGGTAGGCACCTGGAATCCACCATCTGAAGATTTCCTTCCAAGGTACAAATCATTTA